>NW_022631009.1:24244244-24635443 GCF_010015895.1 Lontra canadensis
TATATATATATATATATGTATATATATATATACACATATATATATATGTGTGTGTGTGTATATATATATATATATATATATATGGCACAAATCCTTATCCACTCATCTATCTAGTAAACACTTAGCTTACTTCCATTATCTTGGCTATTGTAAATGAAGCTGCAATAAACATAAGGATGCCTGTATCTTTTTGAGTTAGCATTTTCATTTTCTTTGGGTAAATACCCAGTAGTGGAGTTATTGGATCATATGGTAGCTCTATTTTTAACTTTTGAGCACCCTCCATACTGTTTTCTACAGCGGCTGCACCAGTCTGCATTCCCACCAGCAGTGCACCAGGGCTCCTTCTCCATATCTCACCGACATTTGTTATTTCTCATCTTTTTGACACTAGGCATTCCCACAGGTGTGAGGTGATATCTCATCGTGGTTTTAATGTACATTTCCTTGATGATTAGTGATACTGGGCATTTTTTCATGGTCCTCAGTGATTTTCTTTCTTTTTTTTTTAAGATTTTATTTGTTTATTTGACAGACAGAGATCACAAGTACGCAGAGAGGCAGGCAGAGAGAGAGAGGAGGAAGCAGGCTCCCCGCTGAGCAGAGAGCCCGATGTGGGGCTCGATCCCAGGACCCTGAGATCATGACCTGAGCCGAAGACAGAGGCTTTACCCCACTGAGCCACCCAGGCGCCCCCTCAGTGATTTTCTTATTGGCATCTGGGATCTCGTCTGTTGCCTCTTGGCCAGCAGAAGCTGCTTCTCCTCTTATCTCAAACTTTTTTTGTTTTTGAACTTTTTAAAGCCAAACCTCTCCTCTTTCTGAAATTATCAGACCATCCTTGGCTGGCATGAAATTCTCCAGCTTGAGATCTTTCACCTTGCTTTTGCTTTAAGTTGTCATATAATGACTTCACTTTCTCTCGAATCTTATTAGAGTCCACAGGTATGCCTTTCTTTTAGCAATCCTATACCCACAGAAAGGCTGCCTTTTCAGTATGAGAGGAAAAGGTATTTTGCCAAGAGTGCAAAGTTTTCACAACCTGCTGGTGTATCTGCGGCATAGCTTCATGAATTTTCTGTTCTTTTTTTTTTTTCTTTTTACAATGATCCTTACACCGGATTCATTTATCTTAAAAGCGTGGGCCACTGCAGGTACAGACCTCGATCCTCAATTTGTGGACATATCAAGGGATTCAACTTTTTCTTGTAATGTCACAACTTTTCTCTGCTTCTTGAGAGCACTTGTAGCATCACTAGTGGCATGTCATATAGATCTCAGGATGTGATTCAAGGTAAACCTGCTATACTAACACGAAAAATATGTGGGAAGAGTGAGATCAGTTTTTAAAGTGATATGCGATTGCTGGAGAGACAAGCTCTTAATGGAGATAATTAGCATCATGTGACTTTTTAAGTAGCTACTCACAACATTTGAACTCAATGTGATAGCAACAGGAGGTAGCCATGAAATTATGACAGTACTACAGTAATTTGATGCAGTTATGATTTAATACTTCATCTTTCCATTTGTTTACATTTTTCTCCAGGTGAATAGCACCATGTACAGTCTGTAAGTTCACATGTGCCTAAATTTTGATATGTTTTAACTTTTTATAATATATTCATGTATATTTGATGGTAGTAAATAATAAAATAGTCTAGAATCTACATACATTTTATACATTCATGACATACTTAATTTTTTTGATATTTCTAGGCTATACCGTTTGTTATCTTTTTTCAAATTACCACAGATCTCGAAAACTCTTTCCAATATATTTACTGAAAAATTTCTGCATAAGTAGACCTGTGTAGTTCAAACCTGTGTTGTTCAAGAGTCAGTTGTATTTTGGATACTATTTCTACAGGTAAGGATGGATACAGGAGAGATTATTATTTACTTTAAGAGGCTTCATGATCCTAATAAAAGGTGCTGACCAAGTTTGGGGGTCTAGCCTGGAGATGATTAGTATGGAATCAAATTATGTCAAAGGAGAACTGGAGGTTAACCACATGCTACATAATTCCACTTAGAGACAGTGGAAGACACACAGCTGTGATTCAAAACCCTTGAGTGCAATGTGACGTTGGAACCCTAGTCCAGCTGTAAGTCAGAAAGGGTAAATGGGGAAGATGAGCAACATCAGTCATTTATAGTTACCAAACAGGCGAATTGCCCAAGAGCGTGACAAAATTAGAAGGAGGTGGGCAGGGTTGGGCTTGATTGAAGGGCATACAAAAGAAAGGGGAAGAGGAACACACGATGACTTATCTTCATTTGTCTGAAAGAATGAAGGGAAGAATTGGGGGAAGAAGGGATATGTAAAAGGATGGGAATATTTCTGGAAAAGCTTCCAAGAGAAAATAAAGAAGACAGATCTCAGCTTGGGGCCAGTGTTTGGAGAACGGGACAGATGACTTTCATAACCATAAGCAATAAACAAGAGCAGGAGCAAGAAATAGTGGGAGAACATAACTGTTGAGAGGAAATGAGAGGACCATGACTCAATTTTGTCTTGAGCCTAGAAAAGGGGGGAGGGGAGATAATAGAGAATTAATAAGGAAAAGGTAAGGGTTATGAGGTTCATTGTTGAACTCTCAAGTCTCTGAGAAAAGAGATGTTGAAGCAGACAGCTGGAGACCCCAGTAGAACATGAAATAAACCAGAACAGGAGGAGAAGGACAGTAACATTTTGACACTTGGGTAGTAGGTGGGACCATGCTACTTACATGACCTGAGAATGGAAAATTCTAGAGATGGGGCCTCTACAAGAAAACTCTAATATGATACAGAGAGGGCCACTTCCTGTTCACAGAGACCAACGAGGGGGTTCTCCCCACCACAATGGGTTATTTGGGGAAGGGGGGCCCATCGGTAGACTCCAGTGTGATCCAAAATATGGAGCAACGAGAACTTCCCACAGCAGTCAGGAGGTGACCTCTGCTGAGGCTCAAGGTCTGGAATCCTCACCCTGTGCGGGGACACAGGAGGCAGGGGATGATATCCCAGAGGAAGGGCTGGGAAGAGACCAGGTAGGGGGACTCTCAGGGTGCCAGATATTTACCCCACCAGTAGGAAAGTCCAGTAAACTGCACAACAGTGTCATAAGTAGGGGCCAATGTTTAAACACAAAACACAGGCCCCACTATTGTGAAGCTAATTAAGGATATTTTTCAAAATATTTTCACAAAATATACACATGATAGAGAAGCTGATTCTGAGCCCCACTGACGCAACTGGGTAAAGCAGGAGGATCGCAAGGCAGTGAGCTAAGGAACCTCACCCGCCCCCAAGGGAGGACCCTTGGCCAGCGAGGAAGAGAGGTGCCAATTACCAATAGCCACACGCATGTCCTGTCCTGTCTGGAGGGGGTTGCTGGGTTTTGAGGGACTGAGCAGGGCACAGCCCTCCTCTAACTTCCTCAGAATGACTTCAGCCCACTAAATGCACGGAAGCTCTGAGGTTTAAGAGGATGGATGGAGAAGGAAACTGTAGGGGGAAAGATCTGTTATGAAATGTGAAAAGTAACTATATTGACAATTGTCCCTTCCTTTTTCTCCTAAGCAGTTTATAATGTCTATACACTTCTTCTATATAAAGTGACCCCAGAAGGGAATTTCACAGGAGTCTTTAGAAAAGGGATTCAGCTGAAAATCACCCCAAGTTGCTTTCTGAAGCCAAAGCCTCAGGTCACTATGTGACTAGCGGAGCCCGCATCTGCAGCCTAGAATGAGAAAGGGAAGCGGGCTGCGAGGAGCTGACCCTGCAGACCCATCTGGGTAGGCTTGCGATGTGCGGGAGGCGGCCGGGGGGGTGAGGAAGGGGGAACGCAGTGAAGTCAGGGTACGGAGGAGCAGAATCCAACCAGCGAACAACAGAACACTAGCCAAATCTTGCACAACTTGGGGACGGTAAGGGCTTTGATCCTTCTGCTTCCAGTTTCTGGAAGCCATCTGGAAAGACCTAGAACGGTCAAGGGGATGTGCCTCACGTTGGGACGCCATCTATTGGGTATGCCCCTTCCCCCTCCAGTCCTCCCAAGGTTCTAGGGGTCCAAGATGGGCGAGTCTGCAGCAGAGGTGAGAGCGCGGTGTCAGCTGGTAGAGGCCGGCAAGTCAGGTGGGCGCCCTGGACTCTGCGGCCGCTGCGACGGTGAGGGCTGCAGGGGGCGCCGCAGGTGGCAGGCGGCAAGTGCGGGCACCTGCGGGCAGCACCCCCACTCCCAACCCGGGATGGTGAGCGGCTCCGCGCTGCGGGGAGGGCTGCCCAGCGGCGGTCTTCCGCTCCCCGCGCCCCGGGCGAGGCCACCCTTTCCCCAGTTAGCTAGGGGAGGGCAGTCTTGGGAAACTACATTTTGTTGTAATCGGTGGGTGCCACTCCCGGGGCCCTGAACCGAATGTGCAAGGGAGACTGGAGGTTGTGAAATCCTGGAGGTTGTGAAGTCGGAAGATGCCGCGTCGCTGCGGATCTTGCGGTAACAGGGGAAATGGGACCTCCAGGGCCAGGTGGCGGGGCCCGGCACCACCCACAGCGACCATGCGGTACAGAGAAAGGCCAAGTAAAATGAAAGAGCGAGGGAAGGCTATTTGGATCTCTTTTCAAGGAAGCACGGAATGGTGAGAAATGTTTTTTTAAATGCTGCAGAATAAAAGCACTTAAGGAAAGGAGAAAGCCAAAGCAACGTTTTCAACAAGCAAGCAGCTCGCTGGCGGCCCAGCAGCTGAAATGAAACGCGCAGGTCAAGGAGAGAAATGACAGCAGCGGGGAAAATGCAGGGGACCGTTGTCAGAGCCAAATCATAGGGTGAGGAAACGGTCCAGGGGACTTGGGGAAATGTGAAAAGGACCAGAGCGGCTTACTCCAAGAAAGAAAAATGTACCAAGAACCAAGTAGGGGGGGATGAAGAATCTGGAAAGCAGAAATGTGGGCGCCTATAAATGTGTAAGAAGCTGCCAGAACAAGGAAAAAAAAAAAATTATAGAAAGGAGAAAGCGGAAGGTGTAAGCATGAAGTGTTGGTGGGTTTGGGGTGGTTGTTTTTGTTTTGTTTTGTTTTGTTTTGTGTTTTGTTTTTTTTTCCAGATTTTATTTATTTGAGAGAGAGTGAGAGAGAGAGAAAGGGGGAGGGGCTGAGGGAGAAGCAGACTCCCGCCAGGACCCTGGGATCCTGACCTGAACTGAAGGCTAAACTGACTGAGCCACCCAGGTGCCGGGCATGAAATGTTTTATTTGGCCCCTGGTAGCCCATAAACTGCCCCCGGAGCACCCCAGGGATAGCAAACGCTTGCCTCAGGTAATGGCGGCTACCAGCCTCATAGCCGTGGGCTTGGTGTGGGGACACGAGGTTGCACTGGCCTGACTGCAGTGAGGGAGAACCAGAGAAAGGAGGGAAGCAGGATTCTGAGGACGGTGCACAGGAAATGGGCGTTTCTGGATTAATTGCTGTTTCTCAGGCTGCTTTCGGAGAAGCAGGGATTAACTGAGATTTGAGTGCTATTTGTGGCTGAGCAATGGGCTATCCACAGTGATAAATGTAAAAAACAAGGTAGGTCTGGCGGTGTCATTGACCCGAATCAATAATCACTCAAAGAGAGGGGTATTAGGACATTTGACAGTCTTGAGGGAAAAAAATGTTTTCTGTTTATTTTGCAGCTGGTCTTACCTGTCTGTCCTCCCAGCATGGTTAAAGGTAGGACTGCTTTTTCCTTTCTCAATTTGAGCGGGTTTTGACTCTTAAGTATCAGTCAGGTTCTTCTCTTTCAGTCCCGTTTTGGCCAAGAGCAGACAGTATAAGCCCCGGAGGACATTATTCTGCGAAATGCAGATCTTCGCCGTAATCTGGGTTGATCTAAAGGCATTTCAGAGAATTTAGCCTATAGTCAGATAAAAGGAAGCTTCTCATTCCTTCTGTTGCCACATAAACTCGGTTCATCTGATAGAACAATTGCTATGCGTCAGCATTTGAACTCTGGAGGTCACACATTTGACTCCTACAACACAGATAAATACTAGCAAAATAGATCTTAATCAGGGCATGTCGGCCATTTCTAAACCAAGAGCCAATTTACTCAAAATTATGCCGGGAGAACTGGTTCCATTCCCAATCTACAGAGCTTGTAGAACCAGATACAGAGGTGTTAGCTAAATTGCCTATTCTCCTGATTTCCATATTTGTTTCTCAGATCTTTTTAATAATGTTTAAGATTCTGAAGAGGTCTCGAGGAACACAGGTGCAACACTCCTCTAAGATGACCTATGTTCCACCTTGGGAGCCCTGTGTGGTATCTAGAGGGTTCTAGCCTCTACCACCGCCTGTCTGATTTTATGAGCCTCTGGGATGAGGTTTTCCATCACCTTAGTGACAGTGTCTAGCTCTCTTGCTATTCTCTGAGCCAAAGTTCATGGGATTTTTCTCTTCAGGCCTTTTGTAAAGAATGGAATGATAAGGCATAGGAAAAGATAGCTCCAGATTCCCTTTGAGTGGTGAAAGTTTTTTAATTCAGACCAAAATCCAGTTTTTCTCATTCTTAGAATCACCTAATCTAAGGGAATTTTATGGGTCAGGTGGGCTCTGGATGAGCCTGAAGGCAAGCATTAGTTTACCAAGATGGCAGATCTCTGTCCGATTTATGGGTGACAGCCAATGGGCTTTTGTGCTGCAAATCTGATCCCATTTATGAGGGTCATCAGAAATCTTTGACCAAAACACAACGAAGGAGTTGTCGGATGGTATTGTAATATTATCGCGCATTTACCAAGTATGGTTCAAGACCAAGCAATGAAGTTTTTAGTATAGAGATCATAAAGGAGATTGAAACCAAAATTACCTGGACCTGAACCTCTATACTATACTTAAAATCAGATCTAGAAGAGTAAGAAAGCCTCCAAATATATTCCCTCTACTCCCCAGTACTTTCTCAAGTTCTATTTCTGTCAAAGTTCAGTTATAAAAGCTCACTCCCATGACAGGTACCCAAGTGTTGTTAGGTGCAGAAAGGAACCTCTTTCTGGGTCTGATATGAGAGGGAGTGTTAGATTTCTAATTGTTCCACCTACTGTGGAGTTTACCATCTAAAGTCTGTTGGTGTTTGAGTCCATTTACCTAGTAAGCCAGCTGAATTGATATTAAGCCAAGGTAGTTGTACCAAAGGAAGTTGAATGGCACCAAAAGGGATATAAGTACAAATCCACTAGTTTGAGTAGATGTTCTAGCCAAATCACAACCCAACTGTAGCCAGATGTTGGACTCAAATCAAGGAGAGACTAAGGACGTCAAGAACAACACAAAGAGTAATACTGAGATTTCTCTGTATCCTAATTTAAACAGTTACTTTTTTTTTTAATTGTGAGACAATTGAAAAATTTTAAACAGACTGGATGTTAAGAGATTTTTTTTTTAATGTAGTAGTGATTTTTTTAGAGCATCTTTATCTTTTAGAGGTTTATATTCAATATTCACTGCAGAAATGACAGGATGTCAGACATTGTACTCAAAGTAATCTATTCTACCTGCTACTATAATGGTGAATGCATGCTACAATGCATTTGTCAAAACCTATAGAGCTTTTCAGCACAAAGAATGAAACTTAATATGTGCATATTTTTTAACCCATCATTTAGGAGGTTGGCAGAATCCCAGGGTGGAATGTAGAATGTGAGCAAAGCATCTGACTACTTTATTAATGTATGTTTATAAAGGTACCCATCACTGGAGGGATAGGGGAAAACATGTTGACCTAATTAATTTTTGAAATGACTAGAGTCTGTAAAGCTAAAGGCAAAGTAACTGCACATAAGCACTGTGCTCTGGTTGATGTAGTTGTTTCTCACAGTGATACAAGTTAATTCTGAAACCTCTCTACATGCATACTGGAATTTAATGCTTAAGTAAATGATGATGGGTAGTAAGAGCCAGAATGCCATCTATTTGAGTGGGAGGTTACAGACATTTTATGATTAGATTGGGAGACATAGTATGAAGTCATGTTTTTTAATATAGTTATAGAAGGTGACATAGAAATATTTAAATATGCATATATAGTATATATACATGGCTTAATATTCACACATTTTTCCTTGCTCTGTCAGCTGAGGGGATCTAGAATCGATATTCTGGTAGCCATGAGTACACATAGCACCCAGATTTTGGTTTCTAATATAATTCTCCAGTAAAATAAACCAGGGTTCTTTGGCAAAATGGCTGATTCTAGGACTGGAGCCAAAAATATATACAATGAGCCTGGAGCATCTTGTAGTTCCAGAATGTAGAGGTGTGCTCTAGACAGAAAGAAAAGGGAGGAAGGAGGGAGGGAGAGGAAAGGAAGAAAACGCACCTGCACACACAACAAAGGGACACCAGAGCCAACTAAAAGATCTCCAATGTCCAAAGCTAGAATAATTTGAGCCAAAAAATAAAGTGCTGTTGAATAACAAAGTATCAAATAAATATCTAGGAGTCTATGCCGATATAAATAAAAGATTGAATAAATAAGAAAAGCAGGGAGGGTGGGTGGATAAAATGCCAGTACAGAAGGCTTCCAAATCATTCACGGACATGCTAGGCCCTCAAGGAGACAGAGCATAGTTCCTCTTTCTAAAATGTGACCTGCACATCCCGACTTCCTTCCACTACACAGAATACAGTGGGAGACAGTGGCAATGGGGAAAGTAGCTTTACAATAGAAACACCTGACAGACGTGACCTCAGCAAGGCTATCAAGGCCAACTTTCACTGTAGGAAGTCATGGTGATGTCTCCTTGACATGATGTGATGAGAATAGTACTTTACTCCTGTGGCCTTCCTCCCAAAAACTGTAACCCTAAGCTAATTACAAGGAAAACATCAGGCAAATCTCAATTGCGAGACCTTCTAACCAGTAGTTCTCAAAACTGGCAAGGGTACCCAAAACAAGGAAAGCTTTAGAAACCAAGACAGCCAAGAAGAGCCCAAGGAGATATGGAGACTAAACTCGTGGCACCTGGGCAGGCTCCCAGAACAATGAAAAGATGTTGGTAAAAATCCAGGCAATCCAAATCAACTATGGACTTCGGTTAGTAGTGTAATAAAAAGTGTTTCTCAAGTAGTGTAATAAAAAGTGTTTCTCAAAAGTGTTTCTACCCTCTCCTACAAAGAAAGGGCAGGGGCCTGAAGGCTTGAGAAAGGGTCCACAGTGGAGTTTGGGGACTTTGGGGGTTGAGGGCTGTGTGTGTTTTGCCTAAGGACTGGTAATGTAGCATTCATCTGACTTTTCCTTCAGGTCACTTGTTAGATGTGTGACTTTAAGTAAATTACCTAATCTTCCCTTATGTGCATGATGTGCATCTATCAGTCCTTCACGCGATGAATATGTCCTGAGCACCTACTGTGTACCAGGCACTATGCTAAGGCCCAGGGTTTACCCCCCACCTGAGCTTATGAGCTACAACAGTTAACTAATTACTGATAAATAATCAAATTATCCAATAAACGAAGCAAAATAATCAAAATTAGGACACACAAAGATACAAGGGAAGATAGGTGCTGCACCAGGTCTGGGAAGATGGCCCAGGGAGTAGTGATGCTCCAGAGAGATCCGGAGGACAGGAGGGAAGGAAAGCCCTGCCGGGCAGAGGGAAGGCACAGGACGTAAGGCACAGGAAGGGGCAGGAAGGGCATGCTGAGTCAGATGGCCTGGCCACTGCATCCTCTTTCCGAACATCATCGAGCCCATTCCTCCAAGGTGCTGAATCCGGGAAGGAATTGAAAAGGGATGGGTGTCTCAGAGGTCATCAGCCACCCCAACGTCCTCTCCCTTCCATTCCTGGGAAACGAACTGAAGTTGCAAAACAGGCTCCGCAGCCGCTGCAGAGCCAGCCTCAGGGGAGCGGGTCCCAGCAGAAGCCCTCTGAGCTCCCTGCCCTCCTGAAGCTCCAATGCACCTGTGGCTCCCACCACCCCTTCTGGTTCCCTCCGCTGGCACCTTCCACCCGCCAGACTGCTTACTGGGACCTCCTCTGCGCCTCCGGAGTTTGTTTTATGAATGACCATGGTGCTTCTTTCTTTCAGTAGCTCCAGCCCCTTTGCTGGCTCCGCCTGCTACGGGAGATGGGCTTGGACAGGTAACCACTCCCCAAGCTCATCTCGCCAGGTCAGGCATGCACCTGACACTACCTTACAGACCCATGGCCTGGCTGTCTGGGGCAGAAGTAGGAAGGTGAAATATACAGCAAGACCACTGGCCCAGGGCTCCTACACAGGGGCACACACTTCTCTGGGGCTTTACATCCCAGAGTAACTCCCCCTGGGAAACTTCCGGAACACTCCCCCTCATCTCCCACAGTTGAGGTAGATGCTCCTCCTGTCAGAGTGCTGGCAGGTATCTGTCACACTCGCTGCTTCGCTCATCATGTCCCTTCCTGGATGGTAAGCCCTCCTGTGTGAATTTGCTGGGGCAGCCGTAACAAAGCCCTAAGGAGCATGGAAATGGAGTGAGCGTCACCAGTGGGAAAGCATGCAGAGACCAGCACCATTGGTGTAAGATGTTTATATTGTTGAGCTGTGGGAAATGAAGTTGAAGGTCAAGCCCAATTCTGGAAGTCCCGACTGCCCAGCTGAGGCATTTGGAAATTACCCTGCAAGTGACACAGCTGCCCTAGATGTCATGAGTAGAGGAAGAGCTTGAGCGAACCAGCATTTGAATGTTAGTGGAAAATCTGGCATTGGAGAACTTCTGCCTAAGATATGCAGTTTTTATTAAGAATTTGAGAAAATTGTGAAGGAGGGGGCGGGGATATCTCTTTCTGGTCCCAAAGTTTGATTTTTCTCATGATATGACATTAGGTAATAGGATCATTGAGTCCTCATTTTAAAACTGGCTCCTTTTATGACATAACCCGATCATTTTCTAGAGGGGGAGAGTGACTGTCCTTTAAAAAGCTTAGCTTTTAAAGAGTTGGGGTCATTCCACTGGCCTTCTGGGAGACCCAGCATGTGGCTCTCTTCTTTCATTGTTTTGATTTCACATGGTTCAATTGCCCTGCTCATACTACCACTGATCTGTGTTTGTCAAAGATTCTCTTGTGGTCATTGATGAAAACCCCTAGACCTAATTAAGCAGAAAGCTTTCTAAACCCGAGTAACTAGAGAGGAAGGGGTCTGCTGGCCTCAGTCATGCTTGGAACCAGGAACTCCAGTCCTTCAAATCTCTCTTATGTTGTCTTCATTTTTTCTGGCTGGCTGGTTCCACAAGACTCACATCCTGAATGACTACATCCTTAATTACCTCCAAAGAGGAAAGAGGATCCTTCCTTACCAGAACCAACTAGAAAATTATAGGGAAATACTGATCAGTTCATTTATCCACCCTTGCCCCAAGAAATGCTTATGACTGACCTTGGAAGGAGAAAATCCCTCCTCAAAAAAGGGATTGCTAATCTAGGCTAATAATAAATGCGTTTTGGGGCCTCAATGGAATCATTTTTCTCTTCAAGCATTTTGAGGCTGGCCGTTCCTGGTGACCGCATAGCCTGAATTATCCGGATGGTTCCAGTGTCATTTAATATAATTTTTCCTGAGTAAAGATGATTTTTAAGTGTATCCCTAAGGATGATTTTTTAGTACACTTTTGTATGACTTCATATGAATGAATGAACAAATCTGAAAGTAATTTGTCAAATCTTCTGTCCTCAGTTTAGAAGACCCGATGAATTATTGCTCTACTGTAGGGCATACTGGAGAAATTAGCAGACATCTGTGGATCTTCCTTCTCTGTCATTTGAGTTTTCATCTGTCTGTTGACCCTCTTGAATGGGATCCTTGCAACCTTGGATTTTGCTTGTTTATCATCCAGATCTGGGGTGTCGTGGACCTATCAACAATTGGTGAAGAAATAATGTTATATATGTTAGACTCTATTGGAGGTGTGGTGCCCCCCTTGTTGGCTGCCTGGGATAAACATCATTCCAAGTTCCTTTGAGGGAGACTCCCTTGAGATTGTCAGGGAAGGAATTTGGGGTTTGCAATGTCTATGTCATGACTCCCCCTCTTTTGGCTTCAGACTATACATTAGGCTGTTGATCTCATGGCACTCTCTGAAGGTCAGGGGCAAGGCAGACAGCTGGAAGGATGGCTGTAAGGGCAGGAAGATGGCTGTGGGGAAGGAAAGGCACACAGGACGGGATCCACACCTGGGACTGGATGATAGCTGTAAGAGTGGAAACGAGAGAGGTGAAGCTGTGAAAGAAGACTCCACAGAACCTTCCGAGTACGTGGATATACAGGGAGAAGAGGAGCGGGCAGTTGAAGACGGCTCGGCAAGGTGACTCCAGTCTGTGACAGCAGCACAGGAAGTACTCAACCATCAACAGAAATGGGGAATTCAGAGCGAGCGTGCAGAGCTGGGTGGGTTCGGACCTACTGAGCCTGGAAAAGCTAGAAACCTGACTTTCAGGTTGATGGAAACCCAGGACCACTTCTCGTGAATGTTCAGGAAGGGAAGTGCAGAGCGTTAGAAACCACAGCCCCGGGTCAAACATCACCGCAGTCAGGGGTCAGAGGACACCAGAAGAGTCACATGGCTTCAGCAACCCCCAGCCCTCTCCGGTTATCCTCATATACTTGGGTGTGGTCCTTGCAGTGTTGAGACCAGTCAGCTGAAACATATCCTTTCCTTTCTCTTTTTTTTTTTTTTAACTTCTTATTATAGAGAACTTTAAAAATAAGCCAAGGTACAAAGAACATTAACGAACACCCACATTTCCCATCATGCAGCCTTGACAACGATCACATCAATGGTCCACCTTGGTTCCTCCCATGGGCACCCGCTTCTCCCTGCATCATGATTGTGAAGCAAATTCCAGACATCACACCTTTCCTTATAAATATTTCAGTATGAATTTCAAAAGACAAGGACTCTTTAAAAAAAATAATAAGCACAAAACCATTACTATGCCTTAAAACTTGGTATATTATTCATGTCAAGTCAGGTTCACATTTCCATTTAAAAAAAAAACTAGTTTATTTGAATGAGAATTCAAATTAGACCACAGAATGGGATTGATTGATAAGCTCTTATGTCTTTTTCACTCTGTGGATTCTCTCTCTCTCCCCCACCCTGGGGCCTCGCTCTTCTTCGAAGTGCGCACTACCCATTATCCTCGCTCCTGTGCACCACTTTCCTGTGGCCTGTGGAGGTATCCGGAGTCACCTTTGTTCTGAACCTTTAATGAAGGACACGCCCATCCTGGACACAGGCCTGAGTAAGCAGCGGGTTGCACCACCACGAGAACACACCTAGTCTCAGGTTGGTGGATGAAGCCGACTCGGTCACCTGTGTCCCAGTAATGCCCATTTGGCTGCTTAGCTCTGCCTTGCTGCAGAGCCAGGAGCAATAAGTTCTTGTTTGCCTTGGAAAGTTCTAGAAAGAGGCCGGGCTCATCCCAAAGGTCTGTCTTCAGAAGGAAATGCTGGGCAGGCCTTCTGAGCCCTAAGAGGAAACCTGAGAGCTGAGAAGCACCATCAGGTCAGCTCCCCAACTCCAACTACCGAGACACCCCCAAATCCCAGCATCAATCACAGCTTTGCTTCGGCACCTGAGGCCTCGGGCACAGGGTTAACTCGGTACCAACTGATACCCAGTGCCACTCAAAATGTCCTATAAAATGTAGGTGAGTATAAAGGATACGGTGTCTTCAACAGTGAAAATTAAGATGTGTAGGGAAAGGGACAGAGGATGGTTTGGTTCCGATGGCGGCTGAGCAGGCTGTAGCAGCGGGAGCAGCCCTGGGCAGGTCCTGGTGGGGCTGCAAAGTGGGGCCGCCGGACAGGCACGCCCGGGGTCTTAGCAAATGGCCAGGAAGGGGAAGGCGAGAGAATCCAGGAGAGGAAACTATCCTCTTATGCAGCACTGGGATGGGCCTTGTGCTGCTGCAGAGATACACACAGAGACTAACCTCAGGGGAAGAGGGGTTAAAAATTGTTGAGGAGGAAACGGGCATCTTTTGTTCCTCCTTTCCCTTGAAGATAAAGCCAGTGTGTACAGAATGAAAGAAGACTTGAAAGAAGCGGATGTGAGGAGCAAGAAAACGCCAGCGCCTGGCACTGAATTCTCCACCAGCGTAGCTCATTTCTCAGCAAAAGCCCCATAAAAGGGTCTCCGCCTCAAAAAAGGCTCAGGCATAGGGCTGGCCCCGGGGGCACCGCTGGTTCCAGGGTGCCTTGGGGCATTGCTGGAGGCAAGCCCAGCGCCAGGAATGGCTTCCGCTCACTGCCCAGGAGATTCCCACCAGCCACTTGGGCCACCAGCTCCAAAAGGAGGAGGGACTCTCTACCACCATCCAAACTCATGTCTGCAGGAATTCTGCCAGGAGCTACTCAGAGCCAAATGGAGCTAGGCTAGCTATTCCCAGCCCAGGAGCCATTCTCCCTGTGCCCTCTGAACAGGATGCAGGACCCCTGAAACCCTCACGGAGAAGCTGCAGAGGCCACTGAGTCAGCCCTGGGGAACAACCAACATCTGCAAATGCTCTGCAGGCCCAGAGTCCCCAGGACAGCCACGGGGGCACGCAAGGCAGTGATGCTGACTGCATAAGGGGGCGCTGTGCTGCTGAAGTCTGCCTTAGGCTGTCACGTAACCTTCCAGTACTAACAGAAGCAAAGCAAGTTGATTTTCCTGGGCATAGAAATTCTGCTGCTAAGTGATCTGGATTATCACCAGTCTTGTTTCCCTGTAATAGATTTTTTTTTTCTGATTATTGCTTTTTCAAAATTATTTTCTTCCTCTGACTTAGACAAGTAACATAGGAAAAGTGATTAGAAGGGGGAAAAACCATGGGCTATGTGCTTCCAAATCACAAAGCTGAGAAAAGAAGATGTGTGCGAGAGGCTTTTTCTGTTTTTCATTGTGGGTGAATAATACGGCAAACTGCTATATAGAAGCAAATAATGACACCAAAAATTCTCTGCCCAGCTTCTGATTGTTGATATATTTTAATCTTTATGTGTGACATTAACAGTTTTAGTGTATATTAATTACCTGCCATCTGGCCCATTTATTTTTATTTACTTATTTTTTAAAAGATTTTATTTATTTATTTGACAGACAGAGATCACAAGTAGGCAGAGAGGCAGGCAGAGAGAGAGAAAGGGAAGCAGGCTCCCTGCTAAGCAGAGAGCCCAATGTGGGGCTCGATCCCAGGATCCTGGGATCGTGACCTGAGCCGAAGCAGAGGCTTTAACCCACTGAACCACCCAGGTGCCCCTGACCCATTTATTTTAAATATAGCTTTTGAATTAATGGATTTTTATGTGCTGTGTGTGTGTGTGTGTGTGTATGTGTGTATGTACATATATCTTCATTTTTCCATAATCTAAAGTAGGGAGAAACTCAACATTTATTTTTAGAAGCTCATTCTCTGAGGTTGAAAGAGATAAAAATGTATTTCTTCTCTTAAAGTTATTTGTCTGATAACCTGAAATCATTAAAGCATCCAAGATATAAAAGTCCCAGATTCAAACCTTAATGTCAGTAAGAGTCCAACAGATAAAATTGAGTGACCCAGTTTTCTCAGAAAGGAAAATAGGTATGTATATGGACAGATTAAAGGAGCAAACACATGTGTGGCACTTACTAAGTGGCCAGTACTATACAGGCACTCACAGGTATTTACTCATTTAATCTTCATGACAGTTCTGGGAAGTAGGCATTACCGTGGCCTTCATTTTATGGATGAAAAATTAGAGGCACCAAGAGGTTAAATAAGTTGCTAAGGGTCAAACACTAGGAAGTGAAGGAGCTAGCATACACAACCAAGCTGTCTGGTCCCAGAGCCACATTCTTGCTCTATTTGCAGTGTTACCAAAAAAAAGAAGAAGAAGACGACGACGATTACGATGATGATGAGGAAGGAGAAGAGGAAGGAGAAGAAGAAGAGAGGAAGGGGTGGAAGAGGAAGGGGAGAAGGCGGAAGGAGAAGAAGAAGAGATCCTCTTCTCGTTAGGAGACATAGGACCCTCAAGACACCTGTCTTGAGTTGTGTCCTTGTGTAGGGATGAGGTTCAAGAGTTAAGGCGCTGCTCGTGACAAGAATACAAGAATAATGTTCTTGTTCAGAGAGGTTAAGTCTGCCTCAGATTGTGTGGCTGATGTGTGGCTAGACAGATTTCAAAGTCACTGTGTCACATCAAGAACACATTAAACTGCTCTGAGGTATTTGTAAATAAGGGTCTTAGGAAAAAATTAGAATTTAATAATTCAAAGGATTTTTAAATCACCAACTATGTGAAAGATCATCTTTCAAGCAAACCATAATACAAATAAATATAAGGTGGTAGCATTAGTCTTATGGAAATAACACGGTTCTTACCCTCAGTGTTTTAGAATCTAATAGATCGTTGAGATTATTCACATAAACGTTTACAAGTTGGATTAATATTGTTGAAATGTCCCATGGCTCCATAACTGACTTATTGCTATTTCTTAGTCTCTGTAGCTCCTATCTAGAGTATAAGTTTCATAAGAATAGCCACCTTGATTACCTTGCTTCCTGCGATAGTACAGTGCCTGGTACACAGGAGGTGTCCAATAAATGAACACTGAACGAATGAGTGAGTGAATGAGTGTCTTACCAGCCTTGTTGAGGCCACGGGCTTGGGGAAGTGATTTGAGGATGAGACTGCCATTCAAAGGATGGGCCTGAAGGAGAAGACAGCATGTAGCAGGAGAAGGACAACCCCAGAAAGTGGAGGATCATGAAAGCTAAGACTAGGAGTCCAGTTTGGGAAGTGGTGAGAATCACTGGGAAGCACCACAGACAGATTTAGAAGAGTGAGAATTGGGAAGACGCTGTTGCATTTGGTCTCGGGGCTGAAAAGAAGGATGACTGCAGGAGAGACACTGCAGTGGGACCCCATTTTCACGGAGCTTAAGGAGTAATTGGGACGCTAGACAGGAAGTTTGGCAGTGAATGGAAGGAAAGAGAGATGACAGCATTGGATATTTTCTTGCAAATGCAAGGACATTGTTAATAGAGAAGAGTCCTGTTGTCACTTTGTTACTGTCTCAAGTGGAGGCTCGCTCTCCCTTGTCCTTTGTCCTAAGAGAACAAAAGGGGCCTTGAATTTCACAAGTGCCCCCAGTGATGCTTCTGAGAGCTTGGGCTTTGGAATTGGAATGCCCTGGTTCAAATCCCAGTTCTTCCAATTTCTAGCTGTGAGACCAAAGGGAGATGACTTAATTCCCTAAGATTTCTCATCAGTAAAGTGGGAGTTCAGTCACTGAATATTATAAGTTCCTACCACGTGCCAGACACCATTCTGGTGGGGAGGTTAGCATACTGTGGCAAATAGGTCTCTGTACAATTCCAAAAACAGGAAGCCAACTAATATTTTAAAATTTTATCTTGGTTTCCATTTCAAAGAAATGGAGTTCGATGTGCTTCCTCCTCTTGCTCCCACGAAGTACAGCTAAAAACCTTGGATATCATATATAAGACATGAGAAGACCCTAAAAGGTGGAGAAAAGGCAAAGACTGGGGAGTGTGGGATCCAAAGCACAACCTGGTGATGAGTTGTCTGGGTTTTCTCTTAGTTTCACATATACCAGACTTATAACTGAAGAAGCCAGCAGCCTACAAAGGCCAGCGGGAGCAAACAGATTAAAAAATCCCCAATAAAAACCTGTTCTCTCAAAGTCCAGGAAAAGGGCACTCTAACAGGACTAAAAACTTTTAGACAGTAATCACTTACTCCAGTGAAAAATCACAGGAGAGGGGGCCTGGGTGTCTCAGTCAGTAAAGCGTCTGACTCTTGATTTCAGATCAAGCCATGATCTCAGGGTTGTGAGATCAAGCCCTGCATTGGGCTCCACAGTGGGCATAGAGCCTGCTTAAGATTTTCTCTCTCCCTCTTCTTCTGCCTCCCCAAAAAACACAGGAGAAATGGTGACCGGACTCCCACCCACAGCAGTAAAGAAGGGAGCAGGAGCCCAGAATTCCTGCTTCACCAGACTTTATCAAAGGACTCCAACTGCACATCACCCCTCCCGCCCCCACACACGTGCACATACATGCGCGCGTGCACACACACACACACACACACACACACAAACATATGCTGGGGAGCTACCAGAGCAGGCCATGGAGAGCAGGCACTTTATCCCCACGTGACAGTAACAAGGCCCCTGACACCACAGTATCAGTGGAGACCACATGGGGAATCTGAATTCTACCCACAGACAGCAGTAATAAAGTGCTCCTCCCCCTCCCTGCTAGAGTGGTGTCAAAGGAGGCCTAGTAGAGAGTCAGGACTTTCACCACTGTCCAGGGGTAATGAAGCCCCCTTCCTGTGGTATCAGCAGTAACAAGGCACTTCTGGCCCTCCCAGCAAGGATGGTGTGTATTAGTAGGATCAGCACTCCCATCCCTACCCAGCAGTAAGTAGGAGCCCTTTCCCTCTCCAATGTGAACAGAGGTCAAGTGGTGATGTGGCCTCCAACCCCTCTCAGTGGCCCCCCTCCCTGAACCTGGCAGTAACAAGGAAGTGCTCCTCCCTTGTCAGATTGGCATCAGAACAGCCAATTAAAACAGGAAGCTTAAGTAAGATCAGAGTCTCATAACATAATGTCCAAAATGTCCAGTTTTCAAGTGAAAACCACTTGCATGCCAAATATTAGAAAAATATCAGGAGACAAAAGATCATCAATAGAGTCTATCACTAAAATGATAGAGATGTTAGGATTATCTGAAAAAAGGTTCTAAAAGAGCCATCTGAAGATGCTTCAAAAAGCAATTACAAACATGCTTGAAACATGAAAAAATGGAAAGTTCAAGTAAGGAAATAGAGTCCCAGTACAGAAATAGAAGGTAAAAAGAACCAAATGGAAACTTCAGGACTTAAAAATACAATAACAGAAGTTAACTCAGTGGATGGGCTGATACAGGGACCAGAGAAAAAGGAAATCTGTGAGCTGGAATATACAGCAGTAGAAATTGCCCAATCTGAATAATAAAGAGAAAATAGAAAAAAGAAAGAAAGAAAACCAATAGAAGCTCAGGGACCTGTGGGCCCATACCAAAAAATCTAACATTTCTATCATCCAAATCCCAGTACAAGAGGAGAAACAGAGCAAAGCTGAAAAAATACTTGTGGAAATAATGGCTGAAAAACTTTCCAAATTTGAGAAAAGACATAAACCTACAGATTCAAGACGTGAGTGAATCACAAACAGGATAAACCAAAGAAATCCATACCAATTCAAGAGAGTTATACAAAAACAACCTGAACGATAGCAAATTTCCTGTCAGAAACTATGAAGGCCAGAAGAAAATGGGGCATTTTGCAAGTGATGAAATGAAAAAACTGACAACCCAGAATTCTATGTCCAGTGAAAATACCCTTCAAAAATCAAGGGAATTGATCAAGATATTATCAGCTGAAGAAAAACTAAATGAATTCGTCGCCAGCAGACTTATCTTAAGAGAATGGCTAAAGGAAGTTCTCTAAACAGAAAAGAAATGCATAAGGAAAGAATCCTAGAATATCGGGAAGAAAGATAGAATAATAGAAAGAGTAAAAGTTAAAAGTAAACCTATTTCCTTCTCCTCTTAAGTTCCTGAATTATGTTTGATGGTTGAAGTGAAAATTTTAACACTGACTGTTGTGCCTCTAAATGTATGTAGATGGAGGAGGGCACCTGAGTGGCTCAGTCAGTTAACCAGCTGACTCTTGATCTCAGCTCACTCAGGTCTTGATCTCAGGATCATGAATTCAAGCTCCACATTGGGTTCCACACTGGGCATGGAGCCTACTTTAAAAAATGTATGTATGTAGAGAAAATATTTAAAAGAATTTATAAGTAGGGGAAGACAAAAGGATGTAAAGGGATTTAAGTTTTCTATACTTGAACTGATAAAATACTAACACCATTAGACTATAATCAATTATGCATATAAAGTAATAGCTAGAGCAACCATTTAAAAAGCTACAAAGAGATACACCCCAAACATAGTCCTAGGAGAATGTACAGAATAATATTAAAATAAAAATTAAAGTTTAAAAAACCCTCTATAAATAAATAAAAATAGAATTCCAAAAATTGTTCAAGTAATCCACACACACACAAAAAAATAAACAAGAAAAATAATCAGGAGAATAAGAAATAGAACAAATAGAGAACAAAAAAATAATATGACAGATTTAAGTCCTAATATCAATAATTATATTAAATGTAAATGATCTAATCAAAACCACAAGATACCCCCTTATATTTGTCAGAATGGACTAGGATCAAGCATTGGAAAGGATGTGGAGAAAAGGGAACCTTCATGCACTGGTGGTGGGAATGTAAATTCTGGCAGCCCCTGTGGTAAACAGTATGGGGGTTCCTCAAAAAATTAAAAATATGATACCATATGATCTAGTAATTCTCCTACTAGGTATTTACCTGGGGAAAACAAAACATTAATTCAGAAAGATATATGCACCCTGATGTTTACTGCAGCATTATATACAATAGCCAAGATATGGAAGCAACCCAAATATTTATCAATAGATGAATGGATAAGAAGATGTGGTATATATATTCAACGGAATATTACTCAACCATAAAAAAGAATGAGATCTTCCCAGTAAGCAACAACATGAATGGACCCAGGAGGTATTATGCTAAGTAAAATAAGTCAGAGGAAGACAAATACTATATAATTTTACCTCCATGTGGAATCTAAAAACAAAAACAAAATAAAAACAGAAACAGAATCATAAATACAGGGAACAAACTAGTGGTTTCCAGAAGAGGAGTTGGAGCCAGGTTGGGGAAATAGGTGAAGGGGATTAAGAGTTACAAACTTCAAGTACAGCACAGGGAATATTGTCAATAATATAATAACATTGTATGGTGACAGATGGTAACTACACTTATCATGGTGAGCATAGCATAATATAGAGAATTGTCAAGTCATGATGTTGTAACCTGAAACTTAAAGAACATTGTATTTCAACTATCCTTCAGTAAATAAACAAAAATAATTTAAAAATGTAAATGATCTAAATCCATCAGTTGAAAGACAGAGATTGGCAGAAGGGATTAGAAAACAGGACCCAACTGAATGCTGTCTATAACAAACTCACTTATTTTTTTTTTCCATATTGAATTGATATTTATTTCAGGACATGCCATGTCAAAATAAAACAAAAGGGTCAACCCTCACCTTTAACAATAATATTGTATTCTACAAAAGCACTTTACAACTCCATCCCATCTCTGAGTATAATGTACTGGTATGTGGTCTCATGATTATCTGCAAGCCTTTCTCTATTCCGACCCATAATCCAAGCTCTCTCTGAATATTACAAGGAGCTAATAAGTGGGAATTAGAGAAGGAAGAGGAAAGAGAGGGGAATAAGGTTCTCCCAGTTAAGGGTTTTGTTGCAGTGAGGGGATAAAGAAGTATGATTTATTTTTTGTTGTCTTTTCATCTCTGTACCTTGCTAAGTAATGCTTACAATGTATATTCAGCAGGTTTTTCCTGAGCTGTAACTCAGAAATTTTTTCCTGCAAACAGTGTATTTACAAATGTGTTTATTAACTTACACAGCCATCTCACAATAACTAGTAAAGATTAAAATTGTGCACTCTTAGTATATTTGTTCACAGTGTTTTAAGGGAAATATATATTGCCATGGTGATGAAGCTCTAAACAGACTGGACAAAACATCTAGAAATTGAAAGTAGTTTAAAAAAACAGGCAAAGAAATAAATATCACCAAAGAAAAAAGATTAATTGGAGCTTAAATATAAAACTAAATCACTGGTTAATTAACCAAACTATATGGACCTAATAAAAAGCAAAACCAGACTGAAAGACCCAACATTTTTTAAAAATGCTAAAAAACAAGGCATAGATCTGCCTAATGTTGAGTTTTATTTCCATTTTCTCCTTTCCCTCTTCTATGTGTGTTCTTCCAGATCTGCCTCTAGGGCTTTTAAGAAAACTGTTTCTATTTTCAATTTGACCTCAAATGTCCTGAGCAAAGTATTTGCTATTCTGCTAAAGATTCTTTTGTTGGTAAACATTAGATATCATTGTTTCTACTGGTTATTATAAGAAACTCACTTACATATAACTATATAGGTAGGTTGAAAGCAAAAAAAGAGAAAAAGACATATCATACAAACATTAATTGAAAGAAAGCAGAAATGGCTATAATAATATCAATAAAGTAAACTTTCGAGTGAAGAAATTTACCTGCATTAGGCTTATTACATAAAGACAAAATGATTAATCTACCAAGGATATGTAGCAATCTTAAATATGATGGAGGCACCAAAGAGTGAGCTATAAAATATATGAAGCAAAAGATGTTAGAATTAAAAGGAGGAGCGGATAAATCCACAGTTAGAGATGAAGACTCCAGAAGCCCCTCTCTCTGCAATTGACAGAACAGCTAGACATAGACTCAGCAAGGATATAGAACATCATCCAGTAACAGGATTTAACTGATATTTATAGAACACTTTGCCTCAAAATAGCAGAATACATAGTCTTTTCAATTTCCTGTGGAATATATGCCAAGATAAGGCTATAATCAGATTTCGTAATTTAAAAAACTATATTAATCAGACCTATTCGCCTGTAAATATTTAGATATAACCATTGGGTTTATATTGGAGTTAGTTTATGAAAAGCGAAGATTTTAAATTTTATTTCACTTTCATTACAACTTGATGTTGGCTGTATCTTATCTGTCGCAACTGAGCACTCCATTCTTCCCTTCTCAAATAGGGGCAGCAACCTGAGACAGGGGAGGCACTCACTGTAAGCAAGTCAAAATTATGAAAATCTGGATTTACAAAGATGTTTTTTCACATTCACAGATGTTTTCATTAAAGATTGTCCAAAATATTGCTTTACTGGAAGCTCCCCTATTTAAGCGTAAATTCTCTTTCCTAAGTAATACCATGTACATTCTACTTCTTTTATTTGTGTGTTTGTTTGTTTGTTTGTTTATTGGAGAGTGCAAGAGAGCGTGAAGTGGGAGGGAGACAGAGAGACTATCTCAAGCAGGCTCCAGGCTCAGTGTGGAGCCCGAGGCGGGGCTTAGTCCCATGAACCCTGAGATCATGGCCTGAGCCAAAATCAAGAGTTGGACACCCCCATGACTGAGCCACCCAGGTGCCCCTGTACATTCTACTTCTATAGGCAATTCCTACATTAACTAAAGTACCTGTACAGTGGCTAGGACAAAACTTGGGTCATTCACCTTCTCTGGGCCAACAAAGTCCTAGTCACACACTTGATCACCATGGTCACACAGCAGCAAGATGATGGTTGGGCCTTTTTTACTCAGCAAAGGATGTGGCATCTCATTCCTTCAAGCTCTCAGTCGCTCTGTTGACCAGATTGTTGTGGTTATGAATGACAGAAATTCAACTCAAACTTGCATAAGCAAAAGGGAGGAATTTACTAGAAGGCTCAGAAAGCCAAACTATTGGCAGCCCAAGGCATTCTGTGGCGTCATAGACATCTTTGCTTACCCAGCTTGTAAGAGAGCATCCAGTTTGCTGAATGAATAACTAATACATCTTTTTCTTTTTCTTTTTTTAACAAAACTCCCTGGGCATCCTCACTGTAGACAATGAGGAGTTGAAACCACCAATGGATTCAGTGATGTGCATGAAGTAGTGACTGGCTTAGCACAGGAAATTGCTCATGTTCACCAGGGAGAATGAAGCGTCCTATCCCTAGGATAGGGTCACACCTACCATTTAACTACATTTTCTACTCACTAGTGTGGTTTCCTTGGTTTGGGGAAGATAAAACTCCAAACAGGAAGTATCACATCAATCTAAATAGTTAAATTATGACTACATAGCAAATGAGTTATGTCCCAGAAATATCATTAGAAAACAAAATCCCATCTGGGGAGTTTGCAACAAGATTGAAAAATGTAAAAATCAACACACACTCAAGGACCCTTCTCCTTTCTCCCTTGAACAAAGATAGGAAAAAAATGAAGAGCCAAATGACTTTTTTTTTCCCATTTAATTATGGGAGAAAATTTACCAGTGACAAGAAAATGCCCTTTGTCCCAGAAAACAATGTGTCCACGCACTAGGCATTCTGGAAGAACCAAGCCCAGGCCTCTCTGTGGACTGCTCTGTGGTCAGGACAGGAGAGTAGCCTTTCCACAAAGCGGTCGTCCCTTAGATTTGTGCCTGCCCCAATTTCCTCTTCTCTCCTGCTTCTCCAACCCCCTAAGTGTATCTTCTAGGAACATTCCATGAGCCAGGAGCAGTGCAGCTGCACTGACGATTAGCGACAATAGTAACTCTTTCTCTGGCAGGAGCAAAATAAGTATCTTGTCTTTGACCTCCAGTTCTCACCAGGACCCAGCTGGGTGGATCCCTCAGAACCCATACAGCCTGAGACACACACTGCCATAATTCTGCCTGTGACATTCAGGCAGTACAAGATAAATCTCATCTACTGCTCATCCATTCTCTCTCTCTCTCTCTCTCTCTCTCTCACACACACACACACACACACACACACACGGAGGCATGCTCATGAAAAAGTCAAAATAGGAACTTGCCCTCCAGAACTAGTTTAAGAGGTGAGCTGAACAGCTGTGTGGGGCGTGTTCAGTCCATATGAACCCATAAACATGACAGGAATGACAGGTCCCACAAGCATCTCCTCACATAACCAGTAAATGGAAACTGGTCCCACTCCCGCAGAAGAAGACAGTGCCTTGAGTGGGGAAAATGGTCCTCATGGACACCAGCTCCATCCACATGAAATGAATCATGACATTTTATTTAAATGATTATTAGTTTGGATGCAGCTAAATTATTAGTCTGCCTCACATTCCTGGGTCAAGCCCAGGACCTACCATGCCATTTCTCTTATGACAGTCACGTCTGAGCTAACACTTCAGGAAACAGAAGGAAAATCCTATTTTCTTTTGTACCTGTCCAAAACAAACAAACAAGGCCGAGATGATTTAGAACTGTGTAATACGTTGAGAGTCACTGCCCAATTCTCAAAGAGTCTCTTATTTTTAACCGAAGGGAGTTAGAACATTTCTTTAAAAAGTGACCTCCTTCAATTGATTTAAAATACCTTTCAGATTCAAATTGGAAATTGACTGTCTGCCCAACATGGCTGGCGGTATTGGTTCAGTTATGCAACCATCTGTGGATCTTGCCTCACATGCATTTCATGTGGGTTTATGTGAAAATCAAAACACAAAAATACTAAGAGAAATTGTGAGGGAAATGTTTTTTTTATAATCTTCCAGTGGGCAAGGAATATAAAAAATTAAAGGATAAACAAATGGTTTTTAAATACATAAAAAGATGTTCAAATTCATCCATAATAAGAGGCAAATGAAAATATAGATAGAAGTGATAGAATTCTATAAATCCTATATTCCATTCTACCCTGGAAATCTTATAAATATTGGCAAAGGTTATTATGCTGGCTTTTCATAGAACATTCCATGGGATGTGGCCTACACCACTTTCTTTGGTTATTCAAGGAAAGGTTGACTTCAGAAGGCTGAGGGCCTTAGGTGTAATTTAGATTATAATTGCAAAATAAGAGAACATTTCTAGTAAATTGATGTTCTATAGAATAAAAATTAATATTTTTCTAATATCTTTTTACATTGTATTACTAAGCTAACATGCAGACTAAGAAACAGCATATAGAATATACCAATTTTGTATATTTTGTATGCCAAGGAAAAAATGGAAGAGCATAGATCAAAATGTTAATGGTGGTCATCTCTTACCTAGTAAAATTATAGTTGATTTTTAAAATACTTTTCCTTTATACATTTGTATTTCTTTTTCCCAGTATTTCTCCAATAAGCACATGTACCTTACTTGTACAAAAAAAATAAGCACATTAATTTTTTAAAAATCCTTCCCAGGAAAGAGTACATGATACATTTCTCCAACCCAAGACTCAAATAGGTTTCTCACAACCACATGGAATAATTTACAAAGAATGGAGGAAGTGTCTTTATGTTGATTAATTTAAGTGAGAACTTTCTCAACTTGTTTTTTAACTTAGGAGATTAATATAGGATAGAACCACTGCAACAAGAAATTAATATAAGATGTAGTGTAATAGCTTCTCAAATCATTAATGTTGACTTCCTAAAAAATCTTCGTAGCACAATTTCCCCTTTGTAGCACCAAAGGGATCCTGTGGTTTTAAACAGCTCTTGAACTTGCTCTCTGAGAAATTTAATCTGTAGGCCTGTGTTTAAACACACAGGATATTGTTATATAACTAAGCAGCTGGGAAGATTAATAGTGATTAAAAATAAAAAGGGAAAATACACAGTACACCAAGGCAAGACTGTTTAATGAGAAAAGGGTAACCAGAAGGAAAATAGTATTTGTACAGGGTAATGAAAAGTCAGCCCACAGACATATCAAATAAGAATAAAGACATTGTGTCTCATATTCGACTCAAAAAGTACTGCTTATCTAAAGAAATGATTACATTGGAATTAATGGAAATACTATCTATGAGCATATACACAAAATACATATATTATGGACCATTTGCGTAGTATTTATTTTCAAATTTCATGCCCATTCTTAAAAGCCAAACACCTGAATGTGTCTGTGATTCCTCCCTCTTTCCTCACCCCCTCCTTTGCAGGGGTGCCCAACAACCTCGTTTCTTGAACGCTGCGGGCACTGCCCAGCCACCACACCTTCAACACACATTTCCAGTTCGGCCTGCACATATGAGCCCCAACGTGTTCACATTTCCTCAGAGCCCAGCCCCCCACCTCACACGACAGCATGTCCGTTCAGATACAGAGATGCAAGGAGCAGCATCAGGATTTCTGGGAGGTTCCGGGGATGAATAGAAAGACGAATAACACATTGTCATGCACCCAAACAACTTCAGCTGAGCGAGGGACCCACATATCAGCCATAGTTACAAATCAGTTGGCTTTGGTGGAGAAAGGGGGCCATGCTTGGGAAGCCAGCCTCAGACTGGTGACCACTTGTTCTGGACCCACCACCCACAAATTCTCTAGCAAACGTGAGTGCTTAGAGTGAGCGAGAGTAACATGCACGTGTGAGTCAGGCTGGCTGTGAGACGACCCGCTGGGGCTGAGACCAGATGGAGAGCATCAGTTCTGTCCAGAGCCACTCAATGTCTCCATCCTTTTCAGATGCCAAGCTTGCAAAGTAAAATCGACCTGCAGGCCTCTTGGGGTTCAGGCTGCCTGTGTGGGACTTCTGTATAATACTGACCCATCATTTAACGTTTAGTACATCTAATCCTTGTTCTAGGAACTTTATGTGTGTTAATTCATGTACTCCTTACGGCCATTGAGACTGATGTTATGTTTTGTCCATTTTATAAACAGACCGACTGAGCTACTGGAGGGTTTGTGTCCCTTGCTGTGGTTGCACTGCTAGTCAGATGGTGGAGTGGGGCCCTGACACCAGCCAGTCTCAGGGCCCACACCCTTCAAAGAAGTGCTCGCAGGCACTCTGCTGCTCTGTACCTAAGCTTTTAACATTTCTTTATTCAGCTTATCATAGTTAATGATTTGGTGATCCAAATATTATTCCATTTTGTTGTTGAACAAACTCTTTCATCTGATGTACAGGGTTTTGATGGAAAAAATTCATGTCCATCTACCCATGGTTTCATAAACATAGTAACACTCCCTGCTTATCGCCATCTTTCTGATTTGAAGGGTCCTGATACTGTGTTCCCCAAAGGAGAAAGCAGGCCCAGGGAAGGGTCTGGTGCTTAAAGGATTCCCTCACTCTCCAGTTCCTCCCCCTCATTCCAACCCACTGCCAATATCCTTCCCAATTCTGGGGATTAGTGGTTTCTTGCTCTGTCTTCCTTATAGGTACACACAGGACAATGCTTTCTTTTCAATAGCTGCGTAATGTTTACAACTCTGTGGATCTTTCTGGACGTGGCAATCCGTTATTAGGCCAGTGTCTTCAGAGAAATCCTATTTATGTGAGCTGAAACAAATCCAAGGGCACTTAGGGATTTGGTAAAACAGGCAAAATATAAACTCCCAACTCTTTGATCTTCATTCAAGTGTTTCAGTGGACAAGGGGATGTGCCCACATTTTATTCACAGACTTTTCTAAGAACTCAGGACATTACATTGGGTTTTTACTTATGTTAAAGCCTAAATATTAGGAGTCTTACCATAGGCTATCCTTTTTGCCTCCTGGCCTTTGTTCCTACTGCTCCTTCAGCCAGGACCTCCCTACAGCTACATCCCCTCCCCAAACTCTGGCTCCTACCCAACCTTCCTAACATTCCTCACATGCCATATCCCCTGACCTCCAAAGTGGTGACATGTCTCCGCTGTATATACCCCGTGCCTAGCACTCAGTATCTATTTCAGTTGCCTATTTATTTCTCTCTCACCTAATGTATAGTTGGAACTATACTTTTTAACCTAATTCACACCTAAAATACATACAGTCATACTTCGGAAAAAAGTTGTGCCCTTGAGCTTTTAAATTTGGCGGTTTATTTTACAATCTCAAGAACGGTAAAAATACATGGGTTGTGGGCTTTGGCATTGAAAGAATGTGGGTTTGGCATCCAACTCCAGTTCTAACGGCAATGTGACCTTGAACTTAAACATCCATGAGACAGTTTTATCCTCTGGAAAATAAACTTACTCTCTGTGAGGGTTAATGCATAAGAGTGCAGAGTTGTTCAAATTCATGCTCAGCTGAGTGTTAGCTGCTGTTGTATTTCTCAAGAGGAATTTAATTTTGTGAAAAAGAGATATTTAATCAAAAAGAGAGAAAGAATGCTGCCAGTTGGGTAGGAATTACTCAAATGTATTTTATGATTTGCAACTTTACCTACACTGAGATGAACCTATAATTTATATTTAACATGTTATCTGTTGCTCTCCACCTATTCAATACCAAAATATATCTAAATGGTCCGAAAATGTATCAGACTCCTTTAAAATGCTCAAATAAAATGAAATTTGAAAAATGAATACAAATGTTGGCACTATCTAAGGGAGTGTCTTTTCTGCCATGAAGTTAATTGTACAGTAAATGTCACTGAGTAAGACCCCACTTTAATCTTTAGGAGATTGGAAACATCGGTTCATCCAAATTTCTCAGCATCAAACTTAAAACGGCTCAAGAGTATTTTGAAATTATTTACTTAGGGGTGCCTGGGTGGCTCAGTGGGTTAAAGCCTCTGCCTTCAGCTTGGGTCATGATCTCAGGGTCCTGGGATCAAGCCCCGCATCGGGCTCTCTGCTCAGCAGGGAGCCTGCTTCCTCCTCTCTCTCTGCCTGCCTCTCTGCCTGCTTGTGATCTCTGTCAAATACAAAAAAAAAAAAAAAAGTTATTTACTTAATAGTAAATTGGCTTCTGAGCAAGTAAAGAATCCAGTAATCCACTTCATGTTTAAACCCTGCTTTTTAAGACCTTTGGACAGGAACCCAGATGCTCAGTAGCTGATTGCTGCCAGATTTAACCTGCGAAGACAAACAATGCTTACCAACGAAGAATGTCTCTAATGAACTCAACTCAGATCCCAAGAGGAAATGGGGTCCCATTTCCTTGTACTTGCCTCGTTTAGATAAGCTAAAAGGTTCTCTAAAGCCACAGAATTAAACAAGAGGATATTCCTTCAGCATCCGTTATCAATTAAGAGTATATGAACATATACAAGCACAGTGCACATTCGCACAGGTCCACGTTCACTAATCTCTCATTTCTCTACTTGATCTAAGTCAGAAGCCATTCTAGGTGCTGTGGGACCCCAAGGTGCATGCACAGTTTTGCCCTCAAGCAGCTCCCAGTTTGAGTTTCATTTGCAAAAAAGTAGTATTTTAAGCTATCACTAATTCACCATTCAAGTGGGCACTAACTCGAACCGAAGGTTTAGGAGAGAGGAGATGGGGCAACAGAACACCAGAGGCGTGAGTGGGCAACAGACAGGACCACTGACAGGGCAGGAAAAGGAAACAGCCATAACGCTGGGGTTGGGGGTCAGAGACTCAGACGGCAGTTCTGCCAACTACCAGCAGTGCACACAATTGAGTTTTTCTGCAGTTAGTACGTACTTGATGATTGGCAATTTTTTATTTACCAAAAAAAATCCTTATTTCTTTTTAAATATCAAATGAGAACCACTGATGAAAGTATATAGCACAGAGCTTATCACTGGGAAGCTCAACTAGTATAACTAGTTTTTAAAAATGTCATATCCCCCCTTAAAAAGATGTTATTTAATTGAGAGGGGGAGAGAGAGAGTAAGCGTGAGTGCGGGAGGGGAGAGGGAGAGGGAGAAGCAGACTGAGCAGGGAGCCCCACCCGGGACTCAATCCCAGGACCCCGAGATCACTACCTGAGCCGAAGGTAGATACTTAACCGAATGAACCGCCCAGGCACCGCATAGTATCCCCTTTGTGAATGCTCAATACAATTTCGGTAATATACTTTACATTAGTACAGATTTTGTTAATACCGTTTTGGTCACGATCCTGATAATGCCGAAGGACAGACAGTAAAGCAGCAGGGTTAACAAAAAAAAAAAGCTTTCAAGTCAGCCAGACCTAAAGTCAAATTAAGGTTCTAGCTCTGGACAGCCATCTAGCTTACCTTAAGGAAGTTATTTTCTCATCATGGGTAAATTTGCAGTTTTAAAGATGAAATGTTTGGGATATGAAGCCATTAACATTGTGACTGACATTCCTCAATATTCACTTCACTCTCCGTGACCCCGAAGGAAAGGTATTTCCTAGCTGGACTGGCCCACTGAGTGTGGCTGTTCCACAGGCAGACCATGGCCTCCAAGGGGGAGGAAGGGAGGAGGAGGGCCTGCTTCCTGCCCCCTGGTGGCTGAAGGGCAGCCTGCAGGCTCAGTGCAGCTAAAACCACAGGCCCTCTGGGACTCCGACTTGACAGAGAGCGCGCGCATCACAATGGGTCTGGGCTGCTGGGGACAGAGGTGGTGCCCCTGGCAGGATCTGAGCAGCATCAAGGTGCCCTCGCCCCCCAGCAACGTCTCATCGTCTGTGAGCTACGTACACCCAACCTAAAAATCCGCTTTCTCGTCAAGTAAACAGCTCCTGTTGTTTGCAAACAAGGACCCTAACCAGTATACTTCTGTAAAACTAAAGAACAGTGCCATAAAATTATTTTAATATCTGTTTCTCCATGACTGAATATACAATGATAATGGAAGTAACGTATTCTTCTGCTGTAAAGATGGGTGGAATATGTCAAAATCCACCTGCTGAATTTTCTTTAAGTAGTCCTCCAGGGCAACCTGGAAAACGAGAGTAATAGTCATGAGGTCACAGAATGATTAAGGTTTTTAAAGAAATTAAAGAAAAGGTCTAAGTATTACGGTTATTTTAGTTTCCCTGAGATGGTCTTCCATGTACTAAGAATTTAAATGAGAATTTTGAAAGGGAGAGAGAAAATAAAGACATCTAAGAAGTTTCTATTAGACCAGTAAAACAGGACCAAAGAGCTAATACTAGAAATAACAACTCAATTCTGGTCATAACTTACAGAATGTAAATTTATTATAATTTATGTTTTACACAAAATATGTAAAATATTACAGAAACTATTGTTTGTCAGGTGTTATTACTAGGTTCTGTAGAAAACAGAAAGTGTGTTTTAATCAAGGACACTGAATGCCACCACCACCGCCCCCTCCCTGCCTGCACAAATGCATTGTGCCATGAGGACAAGCTTAAGTTGTTTGTTAAAAAAATTATTTTGTGGAAAAGTTTAATGGGTCTCTATGTTCTTGTTAGAAAACAATCTGCAACCTGGGAGAACCACCACAGGTTCCCTATAAATGTCACCCCATGCTTCCCCCATTACACAAAACATTAAGCTTTCGTGGGGGTGGGGGAGCAGGATGGAAAACAGCAGCAATGGGCCATCCTATTTATTTTATGGTTTTCAGTTTTTATTAATCTGTACATTTTAAGTTTATTGCAATAACTTGATTGAACGGAGAAGCCACTTAGTTTTGCACTGCACAATCCTGAGACAACTCCTGCCTTCTCAGTCCATGTGCACAGCTCCCCCTAGTGTCTGCAGGACAAGCTGGGTGATCCCACAGAAGCGCCGCTGGGGATTCGCGAGAAAATACAGATGAGCCAGAAGACGACAAAAGGGATTGTATTTTCTCCCAGACTCTTTTCCGACACACAGACAGACAGGTCTACGTACAAATTGAGCATCTATGTTTTAAACCCTAAACTTATAGATATGTACAACAGGAGACATGTGCACAGCTGCTCTGTGTCGTAGTAGCAAAAAACCTGCAATCCAGGTCTTTGACAAAAAAAAAAAAAAAAAAAAGGCACTATTCACACAGTGAAATGTGTGACCTAGACAGAAACAGGTATGACCCATTTTTATAAAGCTCAAAACCAAAAAACTAAACAACATGTTGGTTAGGAATATATAAAACGGGGAAGAGCCCTTTCGGAATAAAAGCCACAGAATAATAAACTCAAAATTCAGAGAGCTGTCTGGAGGAGGCAGGCAGAGGCAGGGGGATGAGATGGGGGAAAGAACACAACTGTGGTTTGATGGTGACCTTCTCGCTCCTGGATTGAGTAGTGAGCTCATGCGTGTCTGTGGCGTTATGCTTCGTAATGTGCACACATACGTGGATAAACCACATTCATTTGTAGGTGTCAAATATTAAAATTTTTTGAAGAGAATGAAAGAAAAAACTTTGAAGATATTTTAGTGTACTTTCACATGTTTTCTCTTTTTTTTTGGAAAAAAGAGCTCAAGTTATTCATAATGTTCTGTAACGTTAAGTGACCAATAGTTAATATTTTGTGATCAACCTTCCATCTCTAAGAATTCTACGTTCATTTGAATAGTTTATAATATCTAATTATAAGGAACAGTTAATGAACTTGAGGTACCAGCACATGATAGAATATTATATAGCCATTAAATAGTATATTTATAAATTTTTTTTCAAAGGTTTTATTTATTTATTGGACAGACAGAGATCACAGGTAGGCAGAGAGGCAGCCAGAGAGAGGAAGGGAAGCAGGCTCCCCGCTGAGCAGAGAGCCCGACTCGGGGGCTCGATCCCAGGACCCTGAGATCATGACCTGAGCCGAAGGCAGAGGCTTTAACCCACTGAGCCACCCAGGCGCCCGTGTATTTATAAATATTTTTAACAGTGTGGCTAGATGCTTGATAAGTAGGACAATGTCATATAAAGTGTGATTTCAACTATACACAAAAATTCATTTAAAAAAAGCAAAGAACAGAATAAGCAGCGGTTATGTCCGGGTCTCAGCATTACAGGGGAGTGTTCTCTTCTTCTCATTTTTTTTTTTTAAATATTGTCCAAATCTCTGTTCAGAGAATGTAGTTTTTATAATTAGAAGAAAATTCCATTAAAATACAGATGAGGGACACCTGGGTGGCTCAGTTGGTTAATCATCTGCCTTCGGCTCAGGTCATGATTACAGGGTCCTGGGATTGAGTCCCACGTCAGGCTCCTTGATCAGTGGGGAACCTGCTTCTCCCTCTGCCTGCTGTTCCCCCTGTTCATGCTCTCTCCCTCTCTCTCTGACAATTAAATAAATCTTGAAAAAAAAAAAATACAGATGAAATCTGACCTCAAAATCAGAGCTCCACTGGACATTCACAAACTAGGATTTGACCCAAAGGAAAGTCTGGGTAATGGTGTACACAAACACACACACCTTATAGACCTATGCAGTCTGGTGACTCCCCTCACATGCCCCAGAATCACAGTCATGGCTGTCACCAAAAGCAGAATGTAATGAACAAAACCCACCAGAAGGGAGGGAAGCAAAACAAAAATCCCATGCTAAAGAACTGCACTGGGAACCTTACAAAATAGAAAAAGAGATCATACACATCTGTTTCACTAATTAAACAGCCTTCTCTGTGAATCTACTTACCGTCTGAAGAAAAGCAGGAAATGCTTTCACAGGAACACTTTTGTGGAAGGACCTAGCCTACAAAGGAGGACAAAAGGAAACTGGTTTCAAATGTAGATATTTCTGGAAATAAACACTCTGCCTCTGAAAGTGATCACAAAGCAACACTAGAAGTTTAACAACATGGCTATGGCCTCTTTGAAAGGCAAGAAAATAGCTCTCTTGCCAATTGAAATTAATTTCTTAAGCCTAAAGGATTTGGGAAAAAGTACTTTAATAAGAATCCCATTCTTCCTTGAGGATTGGCTTTGGCCTTTTCCAGCTGCCTTATAACATCTTACCACTTTGGCCCCCTAGCTCTCTAGTGAGGGGTGGTCTCGCATTCAGGAGACCCGGCACGGCCCTAGCTTAGATCGTGGGCATCTCCCGGTTACAGGAATTTAAGAGCCTCCTAAGTGATCTGCCTGCCTGCATTCTCAACCTCTCATCAGTTCATACAGTTTGCCAAATGAACTTCCTTAGTCACTGTTTTATTTTTACGTTTATCTTAACTCCCTGATACACCAAGTCTTATGTCTTCATTTTGGAGTTCCGAGGCCTCCACACTTGGCTCTGACCTCACCTATCCCACCTGGCTCACCAGGACCCCTGACTACGAAGCCGTGACCCACTCACGTGGAGCCCATGATCCTGCGCTCACCAAGCCCACTCCTGTCTACAGGTCTTCGTTTATATTGTCAGACATCGCCTCTACTCCCTGACATCTTTCCCCCGCATTCTGGTTTTACCCTCACCTGTCTATTAAAATGGCTCTTTTCAAGATCATTCACAATTTACTTAAACCACCATACCCATCTTTTCAACCTCTCTACGGCATGCAAAATTTTAATACTCCCCTTTCTTAGAATTTTCTCCTCCCTCAGTTTCCAAGAGATTGATTCTTAGTGCACCTACTTCTTTGGTCACTAATTCCTTCTCCTTCCAAATAAATGGTCCTTACTCCTTCAACCTGAGAGGCAGAGGTGGGCCTCGGGGTCTGCCCCTGGTCCTCATGTCTAGATGTACATTGTCCTTGGACAATACCATCCACACTTAGAGCTTTAACCATAGGCTTTCTATATGGATGACTCCCAAATCTCTATTTCTAGCTCTGGCCTTCCTTCAAAGTCACAATCCAGCAGTCTTTAATATCCCCTCTCCCTGAATATTCTTGAATCCCCTTAAATTCAGTGATGACCAACAGGTGGTCCAGAGGCTACTAATCAGCACCGGCAAGCCACTGCTTTCACGGTAGTCTCTGAATGGCATCATCACTACCTAAACTTGAATTCTGCAGCCTTCCCTCTCCCCGATCCTGCCACAACCCAGTCTGTCATTGAGTCTAGTTGATTCCACCTCTGTTGTGTGTGTATAAATCGGTATACACATCTACCATCTCTAAGTCAGATCCTCTTTCTCTCTGTCCTCAATAAGCCTCCTAACTGATCTCCCACTTCCCAGATTCGTTTCAAACACTGCTGGCCAGGTTCTCTCATGTCCAGCACTACTGTCCCTGCTCTACTTGATGGTGACAATGAGGAAACATGTCACTTATGATATGCCAGGCACAGTTATAAAGTCTTTATACATGCTAACCCCATTTATCCAAATCACAGCCCTTTGAGTTAGGTACTAATACGACCTTCTTTCCCAGAGGAGGAAACTGAGGCACAGGGGTTAAGATCATGTGATTAGTAAATTGCAGGGCTAGGACTGAAAGTCCCCATTCCAGAGTCTGCACTCCCATCTCCCATCCTCCAGTGCCTATCAAAAGCCTCCCAAACTCCATGCTCTTTCTTCAGCCTACCTTCCAAACCTGTTTTCCAGGGTCCTAGTTCACATAACCTGCAAACTAGTAGTTTTCAAACATGGCTGTTTAAAATCATTTGGAAATTTTAATTCCTGGCCTCATCCCAGATTTACTGTATCTCCAGGGTGTGCGGCCTGGGAATCTGTTATCTTTCAGGTGCCTTAAGTGTCCATCAACTGGAACTATTCAGGTTCCAACACAGGGCTTTCCTGCTTTTATGATTCTGTTGTGTTCTCAGATCTTACCTAAAACTCTGCTAATTTTAAGTAATTTCTCATCTAAAGTTCCATGTATTTTATTTATATCTCTGTCATGGCAGATAATTGTGCTTCAGGAAATTTTTTTAAAAAAAATTAAGATGTACTATTTGCCTTCAGAAAGCTTACAATCTGGCTACCTATTTACTATTTCACAAATATTTACTGAGTGCCTATAATGTACCAGGCACTTCAGATGAAGCAATAAGATTAGAACCAAACAAAGTCACTTACATTCTGTGAGGTGGGAAGGCATTAAAGAAACTTTTAGTATGTCAGGCAGTGAAAAGTGCTAAGCCAGGTAAAGGGACTGAGGGTGATGGAATGGGAGGATGTTATTTTAGATATGGTGGCCAGGAAAGATCTTTCTGATAAGGTCATATTTAATACTGACTATGGGGTTGGGGGGTGAAGGAGTTGAAGGGTGAAGAGCATCTTCCAGGCAGATAAACAACAAGAACAAAGGCCCTGAGATTTGCGGGTAAATGACAAGTGTTTAGGATCTACTGAAGCTCAAAAAAAAAAAAAAAAAAAAAAAAAAAAAAGCAGAGGTGGGAGGTGGTTCACAGGAAGGACCAGGAAGAAATAACATCATGAGAATCAAAGAAATAGAAATTTCAACCAAGTTTTCAGGAGCCACTAAAATAAAGGAATAGTTTCAGGAGAATCAGGAAGGAATAGCATTACTGGAATGAAGGACATAGTTTCAAGAAGGCAGGGGGCTGCTGGCTGGCTCGGTCAGTGGAACGTGAGAGTCTCGATCTCGGGGTTGTGAATTCAATCCCCACATTGGGTGCAGAGATAACTTAAGGATAAAATCTTAAAAAAAAAAAAAAAGGAGGGGCAGGGGAGTCAACAAAAGACAAATCACAGTGTGAGAAAACATGAAGAATGAACCTTTAGGAAACACCAAAAGTGGTATGCAGGAGAAATCAGGAACCAGTTTAGGAGCCAAGTCAGAGAACCAAGGGGAAAAGATAGCAGAAAGTTTCAAGGAGAAAAAAATGTTGTGTGGTGCCAAAAGCAGGAAGAGTTAAAATGAATGAGAATTTTCAGTGCCCATTAAATGTGGCAATAGGATTATTTAGTAGGGCTTACTACTAGGAGGAAAGTGAATGATGGCACGGTGAACAGTGCCACAGTGATGCTGGCGTTGAGGGAACCATGGATGTAAACCACTTACTCACAAAAGTTTTACTGGGAGAGGAAAATGAGCCATGGAAGGGTCCACAGGCTGCCCAGAAAGGGGGTGAATTATCACGCCAGCTGTGGATGCTGAGGACATGAGCTCCCGGGAAAGGAGCCATCAGCCCTGGCAAGGCAGAGACACACCCTGCCCCCTGAGAACGAGAGCTGGCAGACGCACAAAGCAGACAGGAGCTCAGCAAGGAAGGATGGGTTCAGCCACTGAGAGGGAGAAAGGGGGACCGTAAAAAGCAAGAGCGAGTTCACAACAGGCCCTGAGATAAATCTACTGGGATTTCAGCGAGAAACAGAATAAAGGCTGGGGACAACAACCAGTCCGTAAGAACGGCCATATCTAGACATGGTCATCTCTTACCTGGTTTGGCCGAGAGGCTACTTACATGCTTCAGGTGCAAGTGTGCCTGACTGGCAATGTCATATATCACATCTCTCACATTTTTATCTTGGTTCTTCCGTAGAAAATCCTCTTGGGAAACACCATGCTGGGTGGGAAAGTACATATCACATTAGGAATCTAAAGGCAGACTTTAACTTAGTTCAAGAAAAACAGGTGGTGGGGCGCCTGGGTGGCTCAGTGGGTTAAAGCCTCTGCCTTCGGCTCAGGTCATGATCTCAGGGTCCTGGGATCGAGCCCCACATCGGGCTCTCTGTTCCACGGGAAGCCTGCTTCCTCCTCTCTTTCTCTGCCTGCCTCTCTGCCTAGTTGTGATCTCTGTCAAATAAATAAATAAAAATCTTAAAAAAAAAAAAGAAAAGAAAAAGAAAAACAGGTGGTAGAGAGTGTGTTCAGTATAATGCCTATTCTGTTTTGAAAATGTATGTATATGCACGTGTGTGTATACAGACACACATACACACACACACTCCTAGAAGAATATGCAACAAGATGTTAGTTCACCACCGTTGCAGGTAGAACAAAATTTACAAGCAAGAAAACAAACACATGGATCCATCATGGACCAAACTGCCTGACTGATAAAATTCTGACTTGCTAACCAGAGCCAAAAAGCAATCAGCATTCGTTTCAAAGCGGTTACTTGAATAGATGAAGCAAAGAACCAAGAGGCCATAGCCCTCCCCAAGTTCCCAAGGTAAATCATGAGAGGAAGCAAGTAACGGTCTTACCAGCATACAAATATCCATGGGAAGGAACACCCTTCTTCTGCTTCCATGATAGGGCGTTGCTCTCAAGCAAGTCACAATGCCCTGGGCTTTTCCAATGTGACTCGCGGCATGGTCTGCATGAAGGTCCTTTACACCTACGAATTCAGAAATTAAGCAACAGGGTTGCTCTTTACTCCTTAAATGCACAACAACTCAATAGAAGCAGCTTGGAGAAACCACCTACACATGGAAAAGCAGGTGTTGATCCTATGTTTTATATCTGAAAAACAGTACTTATTTGAGCAAAACTGGGCATGAGAACAAGCTGACTGTTTACCACTGAACAGGTTTCCGAATCTCAACTTTTAAATAAAAGAGTCTTCGTTGGACTATAGCACACAGAGAACACATTTGGAATTTTAATCAGCTTTCTTGGAAAAACATTTCAAGTCTTCCATTTCTTCTTTTCAATGCCATTTCCATATGACCTCATTTTAAGTATACACTTGACAAACATTCTGCTCTTTGCTCCCTCCTTTCATTGTGTTGGCAAACATGTCCCTGGGTGTACAGGCCGAAGAGGCCTGGGAATCTCAATAGGGACTTGTGTTATTCCTTTAGGGTGACAGAAAGATATACGACATTCTTCAAAAGAGAGGCTATTTCTTTGGTTGAAATAATTTCCTCATTACAAGAAGACTTCACCAACTTAAAGTCAGATGAGAAGTATCTAAATTCATTCTATTTATTTTTAAGAGGAAAGAAAAAATATCTCATAAAAACTTTGAGAAATGCAGTTTTATATTTTCTACTCTTTTTTTTTTTTTTTTTTTTTTTAAACGTGGGGAAGTATTATCCACAGGGAAGGAAGAGTCAGGCCCCAGGCCTTTCAAATTGCAGGGGACACTTAAAAAAGAAAAATCATCTGCAATTACCAGAGTATTAATTACAGCATTCCCATGAGGTAGCTAAAGTACTTTTATGAGAGCTTGAGTATTTTGATTAGTCTGTACTCCAAAGAAAGCTACATATTCCCCCTCTTCGGGGAATAAAAGAAAAAAAGAAAAAACTGTTCATTTACCGGTGGTACAAAGAAAAACTTCAGTGTTACACTGACCAGACTGTCAAATTATGAAAAAGTCAAGTCTGAAGGGTATTTTCTTTGAAAAAGAGAATATAAAAATAGAAAAAAGACTCACCCAATATTTCTAGTGTTAAGTAAAGAAGAGCGCTCTGTGTGTTTTCAGCGTAATTTTCCAATTCCTGGATATTACGATATGCTTGGTCATCCAAATTTTTTTCCTATAGTCAAGCAAAATGGAAATAAAGTTTGATGAATTGTTAATGTATTTTTTTAGAAAAAAAATTATATTAAGATTTTACTTATTTATTTGAGAGAGAGAGAGAGTATAAGTAGGCAGAGTGGCAGGCAGAAGGAGAGGGAGAAGCATGCTCTCTGCTGAGCAGGCAGCCCGATGTGGGCTCAATCCCAGGACCTCGGGATCATGACCTGAGCTGAAGGCAGACACTTAACCAACTGAGTCACTCAGGTGGCCCCAAATTGTCAATATTTTATAAAGAAAAGGTACCTTTTTTTGCCTTAAAGAACTAAAAAAGAACTTTAAAAATTGTATATTATTTAGTAAACAATAAGATTAAAATAAAATTAAAATATTAAAGTCCTACACATTCAATACTTACAAATCACCCCCCAAAATAATACCTTGGGAATAATGTCAATGCACCAATCACCATAGCCATGTGGTTAGCTTAATTTTTAATTACTTTGAAAGCCCAAGGAATACTGAGAAACAAACTTAACTGAGTTCTCATTAAGCACTTTAGACATTATCTTCTTAAACCTAAAAACCTCCTCCCAAAAGATAGGGGATTAATGCTTTTTCCATGTTGCAGATAAAGAAACTGAGTCACAAATATATTATGCAATATGCCCAAGGTCACATAGCTAGTAAATGGTGGGGTTAGGATTCAAACGCATACATTTTAACTGCCAAGTCTGTATTATTAATAAAAAAGATGCCTAGAAAAGGAAAGGAGATCATAACCAGATCCCACCACAAAGAAACCATGTTCAATAAAGTAACAGGGATGATTATGTTACCTGATCACACTATATTCCAGAAACAGAAAAATGTAAATCTCAGAGCAAGAACATCTGGCTGCTGCTTTTATAATATTATATTTACAAATACTCTATTGCTAAGGAAATACACCCTCCCCTCCTGTTTTTTGTTGTTTGTTTGTTTGTTTGTTTGTTTCAGAAGAAAATGGCACCAGCAATTATCCCAGGGGGAAAAACTTATGTCTAGTCCAATCTTTTACATTTTTTAAAAGTTGAGACTTAATTCACATACCATAAAATATACCCTTTTCAAATGTACAATTCAGTGGTTTTAGTACCTTCACAAAGTTGTGCAACTATCACAGAGATCTAATCCCAGAATGTTTTCCCTACCTCAAAAAGAAACCCTGTATCCACTAAGCAGTTACTTCCCATTTCCCCCTTCCCTCATCCCCCAGCAAACCACTCATTTACTTTCTGTCTCCATGGATTTGTTTGTTCTGGACATTTAATAAAAATGCAATGATACATGGGGCGCCTGGGTGGCTCAGTTGGTTAAGCGTCTCCTTCGGCTCATGTCATGATCTCAGGTTTCTGGGACGGAGCCCCGCACGAGGCTCCCCACTCTGTGGGGAGTCTGCTTCTCCCTCTGCCTGTCCGTCCTGCTTGTACACACACTGTCTCTCCCTCTCAAACAAATAAATAAAATCCTTAAAAAAATTGCCGGGATGTGATACATAGTTTTTTGTATCTGGCTTCTTTCAGTTAGTAGATTTAAGGTTCATCTGTGTTGGAGCCATGTATCAGTACCTGATTCTTTTTAACTAAAGAAATTATTAAGAATATTCCATTGTATGGATAAAAACATTATGTTTTTATTCATTCATTGACAGGCTTTTTCCCACTTTTGGACTGTTAGGAATAATGCTATGAACATTCACGTGCAAGTTTTGTACGCACACACGTTTTCATTTCTCTTGAGTATAAATACAGGAGTGAACTGCTGGGTCAATGGTAACTCTATGTCTAACTTTCTGAAGAACCGCCAAACTGTTCTTCCAAAGCGGCTGCACCATTTCCCATTCCCATGAGCAATGCATGAAGGTCTCTAATTTCTCTACATCCTCACCAACACTCGTTACTGTTCATCTCTTTTATTACAGCATCCTAATGAGTGTAAAGGCATCATTTATTCTGGTTTTGATTTGCATTTCCCTAATGAAAAGATGCTGACATCTTTTAGCTGCTTATTAGTCATTTGTAGATCTTCCTCGCAGAAATGTTTACTCAGATCCTTTGCCCAAGTTTAAACTGGGTTATTGGTCTTTTTATTGTTGAGTTATAAGAGTTCTTCACATACCCTAGATACTTGTTCCTTATCAAATATGTAACTTGCAAATACCTTCTCCCATTCCATGGGCTGCCTTTTCACTTTCTTGAAATTTTTAATTTTGTTAAAGTCAAATGACCTGGGTTTTTTTTTTTTCTTTTATTGCTTAGGCTTCTAGTATCGTATCGAAGAAATCACTGCCTAACCTGAAGTCCCAAAGATTTATGCCAATGTTTTTTCCTAAGTGTTTTAGTTTCAACTCTTGCATGTAGGCGTTTGAACTATTTGGAGTTAGTTTCTGTACATGGTGTTAAATAGACATCCAAACTCATTCTTTTACATGTGGATATCCAGTTGTCCTGGCATTATTTATTGCAATGGTTATTCTTTCCCCATTGGACTGTCTTCACACCCCTGTGAAAAAAAATCAATTAACTATAAATATATGGGTTTATTTATGGGCTCTCAATTCTATGCCATTGATCTATATGTCTATGTCACGCCATTACCCCAGAATCTGATTATTAACTTTGGAGCTAACTTTCTTCTTTTTCAAGGTTGTTTTAGTGATTCTGGGTCTCTTGCATTTCCATGTGGATTTCAGGATGAGCTAGTCAATTTCTGCCAAAAGGCAGCTGGAATCTTTATAGGGGCTGCATTGAATCTAAAGATCAATGTGGGAGACTGATTCCAGTCTTTTAACCATCCCTCCCTACAAATGCCAAATGTCATTTTCCATTAAACCAAAAAGTTATCTCTGTCTTGAATTCTCTGTCTTTACCTCATAAAAACAGAAAACACCTTTGGGGCTTGGGTGGCTTAGTCGGTTAGGCCTCTGACTCTGTTTTGGCTCAGGTCATAATCTCATGATCTTAGGGTCTCTTAGCCCCACCCCCCCAAACACACACACTCCACACTCAGTGGGGAATCTACTTGAGATTCTCTTGCTTTTCCTCTGCGTTCCCCCCTCAAATGCACTTGTGCATGTGCTCTCTAAGATAAATAAATCTTAAAAAAACAAACAAAACAGAAAACACGGGAAAAACAGATCTTTTTAGTGCCAATTAATGCTGTAGGCCAGCTGAGCAATTTTTTTTTTAAATGCTGAATAATTATCTCCCATTTTGGCTTACGTTATAATTACTATAGCCTATGGATATTAAGGGGTTGTATCCAAATAAACTAAACATATTTTCATGTCAACAGTATGTGATAAATATCAGGCTGATGAGGACACTGAGCCAACAATGTGTCAGAAAGATTACATAAGTTAGCCCAGGACAGAGAGCAATTTGCATGCTTCATTGGACCTAGAACTCAGTTCTTAGAATCCAGTGTAGTACTCCATTCTGTGGAACCATCAGACTTTCCTTATTCCCTCTACTATCTGGACAGAGATCCAAATACTGGGTGTACATAAAGGTATGTGCATGACTACTTAAGTCTGGATGGTATTAAGGAACTATCTGTCATTTTTTAAGGTATGATCATTTATTGTGGGTACATTTCCTGAAAGCACTTTTTTTAAAAGATTTTATTTATTTATTTGACAGAGAGAGAGAGATCACAGGTAGGCAGAGAGGCAGGCAGAGGGGGAGGAGGAAGCAAGCTCCCTGCTGAGCAAAGAGCCCGATGCAGGGCTCGATCCCAGGACCCTGAGATCATGACCTGAGCCCAAGGCAGAGGCTTAACCCACTGAGCCACCCAGGCGCCCCAGAAAGCATTTTTTTAATCTTTTCAAGATACACATATATTTGCAGATTAACTAATATGCTATCTGGGATTGACTTTACAATAATCCCTAGAGTTTAATGAGAGGAGTTGGTAGAATATAGATGAAACAAGAGTGGACATGTGTTCCTAGCTAAAGCTGGGTTACAAATACATGAAAGTATATTATATTCTTCTCTCTACTTTTGTATAAGTCTGAACATTTCCATTTAAAAAAAAATTAAAAACCACAAAACAGAGGCACACATACGCCTCTGCCTGGTGTTTCTGTCTGCCTGTCTGACTCAAGACATGGAGGCAGGGGGCCGAGGTGGGTGGCAGGCAGTGAGGGAGAACGGACAGAAGGGCACAGTCCTCTAAAAGTTGCCTTCCTCCAAAATATAACACACATATTGAAACATTTCCTCCCTGAGGAATTAGTTTACAGATTAAAAAGGAAGAAAACACTTAAGACTTGAGCAATTTCAACTTACTCTTTCATCAATGATTTTCATAAGCCATCTTTTGGTCAGATTATGTCTTTTGACAGCCTAAAAAAACAACAGTGCTGTAAATTTTTAGAAAGTACTAGAAATGACTTCAGCAGACCTGAATAAAATAAACATACCAATTAGGAAGTGGAGATGCAACATGGGGGGGTTAAGGGGGTAGGAGAAGAATAAATGAAACAAGATGGGATCGGGAGGGAGACAAACCATAAGTGACTCTTAATCTCACAAAACAAACTGAGGGTTGCTGGGGGGAGGAGGGTTGGGAGTAGGGGGTGGGGTTATGGACATTGGGGAGGGTATGTGCTATGGGGAGTGCTGTGAAATGTGTAAACCTGGCGATTCACAGACCTGTACCCCTGGGGATAAAAATACATCATATGTTTATTAAAATAAATAAATAAATAAACATACCAAGTACAAAACTAGGTAAGGAAACATTTGTAATAACTCATCACCAGATAAACAGCCATATAAAAGAAATATCAGGGGAAAAGAAACTGTCCCTAGAAAACATTTCAAAACATTTCCAAGAACAGATGATACATCCAGAACATTTCCACTAGACTTTTTTTCTTATGCTATTAGTAATTTAACAATTGCACTTTCAAAACAAAAACAAAACATGAATTAAATATGAGCTTCTGTTACATGATGCGTCTTGACTTCTATGCTTCTTTATCTCATGTAAACTTTTTTCCATAGGATGAAAATCCCTACTTAGTGAAAATAACCACTTCTCCAAATATGGAAAGTATAACTAAAGGTCTAAAGAAAATAATCCACAGGGCACAGTGTTATCTTAGCAAACAAAGACACTCAGTAGGAAAAAGCACATCTAGTGCTTAGATCATGGTCTCCAGGCCCAACCCTCCCAAAGGAAACGAGGCTCTTGGAGAAATGTGTGATTCCAGAGTTGGGGCAGGGGAGATTCAAGGTGATCCTAGAATATTTTACTGTGCTGGAAATAGAAAGTGTCCCCCAAAGTATGGGGTACACATCAAAAGGACACAGGAGCCAGTCTAAAAGGGGTCCTACTGTCCAAATCTGGGCCAGCTTGAACACCAAAATAATTAAATATAGTAATGAATTATAAACTATGGAAAAAATAATTAATGAGTTTGTAGCAATAATTAATAAACAAATGAATAAACAAACACAGGAGGTTGAGGGCTCTTTCTTATGGTAGAATGTGAAGTGCCAACCAGTAATGTTGACGGCGTGCTAGAGTCTGGAAATTATCATTCTGCAATTGTCACAAGACTGAATCAGACAAGAACCATCCACGAATGCTAAGTTTAGGAAGAAACTGAGGAGGAGCAGGATACATGCATCGTCTGAAAGTCAGTTACTCTGTAAGAGGAATTATAATTATAGATTGGGAAAAACAGGCAACACCTTGACCATGTGATGAAAATTAACAATGCCAATAAAGGACAGACGGACAAAGTGTGCCTCCAGACATGACACCCTGAGAAGAATATGTCACCTTTGCAGTATTATGGCCAAACACCCATAAACCAAAAACATTACGGAAACCTAATACTGCTTTGTTTTTACGTGTCTAAGTGGAGTGAGGCATGTCTGATCTTTGCAACCACCATCAAGCACCATTCCTGGTACATAAAGTACTCAAGAAATATTTAACCTCTGAAAGTCAGATTCCTGTTTACTCAAGGCTAAACCCATACTGGCTGCAGTTCCTTGACCACAAAATATAATTCTTCTGTCTAATTCTGGAGGAAATCAGAGAGCAAGGTAAAAAACAGGTATTTAATATGAAGCAGAAAATCTGCTGAATAAAGTATCAACAATTTTGGAAACAGAAGCCAAATAGAATAAAAACTTTGGCTATAAATTCAAACTGCAACTAACATTAATACAGAGAAATGAAAGAGTCCATATGAAACACGTATGGAATTACAGCTATGCAACTATTTTGTACCCTTAAAGCACCAATGAATCACTGTGGCAGAAAAGTGCTCTCTGAACAACACACTGTCACTCTTTCCTATCCCATCTTCCAAAAGAACCTGACCCTCCCCAAAGAACCAATGGAAAGTTTTACTGGACAGTAGTCCAATAAGCATATGCTCCAGCAAGATGGGGAGGGGGAGAGGACATGAATGGGGACAACTGCTCTGCACACTCCCTGCTTCTTTCAAATATTCACATTAACCTCAACACTGATCATATCAGAAAGCTGGCCAACAGCAATCATCCAAAATTAAGCAGCTGTTAAAACTGGACAAATTGGTATGCGTGTAAACATTCTACAATTCAGATACGTCTTCTGTTTTTTTTTTAAGAGAGGCCAAGAACAAGATCAATTTGTGTTGAGGGAAGCTCTGGTCTTCCACGCTAATTCCAGGCAAAGGCCAGGACCTTCGATGCAAGTCTTAGCAGGAACCCCCACTGCAGTGATGTTTGCGTGTAAAATCATTGTTTTTCTGGGCTTTCGAGAAACTTTTCTTTAAACGGAGGCACCAAGGTTGAGGTTCTTAAAGTGAGATGAACAGAGGTAAACAACTAATCTAATACTCACAGCTTCCCATCCACTCTTTCTTCTCAGTCCCCGGTTGGGGGGGCCTGGCTTTCCATCCTTAATGGGGCTCTGTGAAGTCAATCGGGGGCCCAGGAACGGGGCCTGCCTCTGTTGGTGCGCAGACCTGAGAAGAGGTGCACCCCTGTCAGGTCTGTTCAGTGGTTCCGTCACAGAACCTATCTTTCCCCACTCATGACACTACAGTAGGGACACAGATCAGTAACAAAAGACACCTAATTCCCTTCCTTCAGTCATGGTGTAGCATATTTCCAGACTCTACAGGGCTGCTCATGAATGAAGAATCCATGTGAAACTATTCGCTAGATACTTCTAACTATCCAAAGAATTCTCTAGCCCATAGGTTTCCATTCTCTAATACTTCAAATTCATCAGTGAATATGCAACTCTATCAGACTCAACAAGGCAGTTTTATATTTGGGTCGAGACAATGGTGAGGGCAAGTCTCCCTTCACCAAAGATCAGTGTGTGTTTTTCGACAACCCACAGTATGGACTGGAGCACTAGAAAAAGGAGCTCCTGGGCAGACAACTATTAACCTGCCACTGCTTCAAAATCTGTGGGGTTTAATTTCTACAGCGAATATGTGGAAAATAAATATATAATCGATAACACAAAGAGACCAGATTCCTCTTTTCTCCTTTAACTCACTGAAGATCTGTGCAAATTATTAGCAGATGATTTTAACTTCCTCTGTCAAAGCTAGCAGAACTCTGAACATTACATGAGCCTAAGATTATTTTCAGGATAGATTCCCTATCACCACTAGCCGAATTGTATGCATCAAAAGGTATGCTCAAAAAAAAAAAAAAAAAAAAGTATGCTCAAATAACACTTAAAAATTAAAAGTAGCATTTTGTTTTTGTTTTTTACCTTCCATAGCTCGAGGGCCACAGGCTGCTGGGGTGGGTTGTCACAGTATATGTCGTCCACTGTTTTTTTCCAAAACTCCATTCTCATCAATCCAATTGTTTTCTCAGAGACAGAGTCCTTAACCTATAAACAGCGTTCAAATATCTTAATAAATGCACTCTTCACAGTCTCAAAATCAGTATCTGTGACTGCATAATCACAGAATTCAGCCAAAAACTAAGTTTAATTCTATACATTTGTTTTAATTTTTCCTTGAAACTATATATAAATTAAATTGTTGTCATTAAGAGTTTCCTAAGTAAAACCTGCAAATTACTTCCAATTATTTTCAAGGTTTGCATTCCAAAATAGGAAATATTCTCCTAGAAATAAATTGCAGGGGCGCCTGGGTGGCTCAGTGGGTTAAAGCCTCTGCCTTCGGCTCAGGTCATGATCCCAGGGTCCTGGGATCGAGCCCCACATCGGGCTCTCTGCTCAATGGGGAACCTGCTTCCTCCTCTCTCTCTGCTGCCTCTGTGCCTACTTGTGATCTCTGTCTGTCAAATAAATAAAATTAAAAAAAAAAAAAAAGAAAGAAAGAAAGAAATTGCAAGAAAAAAACATATTCCGGTGGGGAACATTAAGATTAAAAGAAATTTGATAGAGGAACCAGTTGCTGTATGTGGAGTTTATCTGAATCCTGATTTGAAGAGAAAGAAACAACTGGGAAAAATCTGAATACTGGATGTTTAATGATATTAAGGAATTCTTAAATTTTTAATGTATGACAATGGTGTTATAGTTACTTTTTAATGAGTTATCATCTGGAGATACGTACTGTAATATTTATAGATGAAAAAATTTATCTGAGACTTATTTCAAAATAACAGAGGTGAGGAGGGGATAGGTGCAGATAGAGATGAAAAATCAAGATTGGCCATAAATTAGTAACTGGTGGAGCTGGGTGATGGGTTTATGGGAGTTTATTATACTATTCTGTCTAATTCTACATATGTTCAAAACTTTCCATAATAGAAAAGTGTTTTAAAATAAGTGGAAGAGAAGAAAAACAATCTTCATTGGATTAGTGAGGATAAAATTATTTCCAAGTCTGGCAATAAACCTAGGAAGCAGAACCAGGGGCTTTCTACATTAAAGCAGGGAAGGAAGTAACACGTATCAAATGTCCAGGAGTGCCAGCCTTTGGCTAAATGCTGTCCCAGAGATTATGTGATCACAGTCCTCACCACAAACCCGCACAAACATACCCATTTACAAAGAGAGAAATTGTGGCTTTAAAAAGTGTAGTTTATCTCATGCTCTGCATGCTCAGAGCTCTTATAATAAAACGAGAAGGGTATGCAAAAGACTATGCTAGAGGGGAGCAGTTGACTACAAAGGGGCACATGAGGGAATTTTGGGGGGTTGACTGTTCTTTTTTCATGATGGTGGTGAATGCATGACTCTATGCATGTCTGAAAACCTATAGAACTGTATACCACAAAAAGAGAATTTTATTATATGTACATTTAAATAAACTCATTCATTCACTCACTAAGTAATTTCTCTCTCTCTCTCTCTTTTTTCTTGAGAGCGCACGCATGCAAGTGGGGAAGGGGCAGAGGGGGAAGGAGAGAGAAAATCTTAAGCAGCTCCACGCTGCGAGGCGCCCTACCCAGGGGCTCAATCCTACAACCCTGATACCATGACAAACATTAAGTGTGTTAGCTAGTTTATGTTTGGAATTGAATTGGTAAGCCTAAATAGTGGGACAAAGAAATCACCAGCAGAGACCTTATGCACATCTAACATATAAGTTATAACTGTATTTCTTTATGGTTCAGCATTAAACACATTATATCACCATTTTTGCAAATATTTTTTAAGGTATTTTAATACCAGCCTGAGCCAGTTCCACATTGAAGGCCCTCAGTGCAAAAGCAGAGCTTCTGGATTGTGCAGGGAGTAGCAGGGAGCATAAATAGCCTTCATAATCTCGTTTCCTATAACAAACAGGCAAAAAAAGACAAGTCACTTTTCACTTTCTAAATTGTACACACAAAAAATGCTGACTAGAAGTAACTGGGAAAAAAAAAGAGGTTTCAATTCAAACTAGGCCTGAAATTTCTTATATTTTATACTTGTTTCTTTAAAATTACAAAAAAAGTAATTGCCCCCAATCCCAGATCAGTTAAAAAGAAATAATCTCCATTAATTTATTAGGATTTACATAGTATTTATAATTTTTATTGTTTCAGAATCACTTTTAATAAGAATTCAAATGACCTACTGAGGTAGAAATCAAGAAAGTAATACCAGCAAATATTGGTATGAACTCACAGTTTTTAATACACAGATAGGACATAAAAACAGAAATATGGAGCATGTGGGTTTGTGTGCCTGGGTGTACACTTAGGTTTCCCAGCAGCATCTGCTGACAGAACCTAGGAGCAATGATACTCCCCACATGCCCAGTATCAGAGAACACACCTAACACCTAGATCTTTGGTTTCTAAATATCATTCTTCACTAGAAGAAACTAGGGCTCATTGGAGGAGGGACAAAGTCCATGGTGGGGGCAGGGAAAATACAAGATAAGCCAGAAATATCTTCTTGGACAGAAAGTAATTAAATATTCAGAGCGGAGGGACTTTTCAAAATGACAAAGACCCTGACATTCTCACTGACAAAGCCTGGGACAATCTGAGCATCAAAAACAAAAAATAAAAACAAAAACAATGAGAGTAACAGAATGTAACAGAATGCCATAAGCCCATACCAATATAAAAGAATGGATGACTAGGAAGAGAAGGAAAAACTTGACAATAGTACAATGCCAAATTGTACTATTTGATAATTCTGATATATCTAGAAGACATGCTGAAAATTTTTTAAATAAGCATTTGATAACTATCAAAGTAACAATTCAGTCAAAAATCATCAATAAATGTCTTAAAATGTTAAATGGGTGAAAGTTTGACAGAAACAGAATGTTGATATATCCTGTGTGAAGTATCTCTTCACAAAATACACAAAAATACAAAAAATACTAATTAACATTCTTATGAACTAAATTTACAGGGGAGAAACCCAAAAGATATCTTTTCAACCAAGTAATAAAAGGTTTGCACCACAGAAATAGGATACTCAACATTATGTACTTCCTGAAACGTGACTGAGAAAAACACAGCGTCACCTCTGTGATATTCCTGCCAAAAATGTATAAATCACAAGTAAACATTAAATAAACCCAAGTGAGAAAAATTCTACATAGTAACTGGCCTGTTCTCTTCAAAAACTGTCAAGGTCATGAAAGATAAGGAAAGACTGAGAAATTGTTCAAGGCTGGAGAAGACTGAAGAGATTTGACAACTAAATGTAGCATATGATCCTGGATGTATGAAAGTCATAATTGAAAAACCAGTAAAATTTGAATGGAGTCTGTGGATCCAGTGGTAATACTGGATTGATTTTAACGTCCTGATTTTGATGGTTGTACTATAGTTACATGAAAGAGGACCCTTGTCAGGCTCTGCACCTGGTAGGAAGACTGCTTGAGAATCTCTCTCTCCCTCTCCCGCTGCCTCTCTCCCACTCACACACATGCTCTCTCTCTCTCTAGCTTGCTCACTCTAAAATAAATAAATAAATAAATAAATCTTAAAAAAAAATACACACCAACATATTAAGGGGAGGTAATGGGGCATCATGTCTACATCTTTTTCTCAAATGGATCAGAATGTTAACAATGAGGGAATTTGGATGAAGAGTATATTGGAACTCTGTGTACTATCTCTGTAATTTCTATATCAATTTGAAATTACTTCAAGATATAAAGTTTAAAATAATATCCTTATTGGGACGCCTGGGTGGCTTAGTTGGTTGGGCGGCTGCCTTCGGCTCAGGTCATGATCCCAGCGTCCTGGGATCGAGTCCCACATCGGGCTCCTTGCTCGGCGGGGAGCCTGCTTCTCCCTCTGCCTCTGCCTGCCACTCTGCCTGCCTGTGCTTGCTCTCTCTCTGACAAATAAATAAATAAAATCTTAAAAAAATTAATAATATCCTTATTATATACATCATAGGATGACTGCCTATCAACAAGGCTACTTCACTATAATATATTGGAACTTTATTATACCATTATTTCCTATAAAACAGTAATCTAAATAAAGGGGGTCCAACCTCCTTCTATGGAGTTTAGTTACTGAAATTCAGACTACTCCCACATTTCAATGGTTCACTTTTTTTTCAATTTAATTTTCTTTTTTGAGACAGAGAAAAAGCATGTGAGCAGGAGGGAGGGGCAGAGGGAAAGAGAGGGAAAGAGAGGCGCCACGTTCAGTGCAGAGCCCAATAGGGGACTTGATTTCACCACCCTGAGGTCACCACCTGAGCTGAAATCAGGAGTTGTACACTCAACTGACTGAGTCACCCAGGGGCTCCTCAACTGGTTCACATTTTGTTGTGTGCCTAACAGAGAAGTTAAACCTCTTCTAGCCACACCCTTCACAATTTCCTCCAACTTCCACATAGACAAAAGGAAGCAATAATGACAAGTAACGGTGCTATCACAAAATAGCTCTACTAAAAAAATTTCACCATAAGTGGCTACAGCTGCAAAATTGACAGTGTGGGCAAAACAGCTCTATAATTTATACTTTTACATACATACAGATATATTTTAAAATTTAATTTTAATATAAAAAGTCTCTGAACTTCAAAATTGTTTAAAACACTAGGATGTTAATATGAAACAGTGAGAAAATAGTGACTTGGAATCAAGACCACAATCTTAATTTCCATTCAAGTAGTTGACAGAAATGATACCTGCCATATCTATTTCTTAATTTGCAAAGTGAGGCTTGATAACTGACCTGTTTCATATCTCCTAAAAATAATATGTGAAGTTCTTCAGGTTTCTTATAGCGAAATGAAAAAATGAAGACATACTAGTATGGTAACAACCTTTGGGAAATAAGATATTCTACACAGAAAAGGATTTCCCTGTAAGGTTTCTTTTTTTTTTTTCTTTCTCTTTTTTTTTGGGGGGGGGGGGTTGGAAATTTTTCTAAACAATATTACCAACTTCTTTATACTGAGTAAGGTACACTGAATATTTAATAATTTCTTCATCACTCAGGATCACTGTTATAAATACTGATTATTGGCAGACAAGGGTATCTTAAGTAGCCAAACAAGGTCCAGTTATTGGAGAACTATTCCAGATAGTGAGAAATTCCATACTATGATGGTTTTATACAGCAACGGGGCCAAGAACCTTTCATTTTCATTCATTCATTGTAACATTTATCCAGTGCCCACTATGCGACAGCACAGTGCTAGACGCTGAAGATAGGTATAGACTTCAGGTCTGGTAGAGAGAGGCAGACATATGAAAGATAAGCATATCTGGTGTTAGGACGGTTGTACTAGTTCTAGTTCCATAGACCTGTGCCATCAAGTCACAAAAAGGTGGTTCCCCAGTGAGGCTGTAGGAGAATGAACAGTACACTTTCAGATATCACCACTAACACCTCCTTACCTCCTTATAGCACGAATCCCAAGGCCTAAGGCAGCCTTGGGGTTCCTCAAAATGATACCCCCAAGAAACCTATGTAAATTAGGTTTGAGATATTCCCAAGAGCCTAGCCTCCTAGCAGAGCTCTGGCTGGCTAACCTGAACTTCTGGCCTGGTATCTTTTTCAGTATTTGGAGGCCTTACATAACATACATGCCCATAACAACCCTGCCCAGATCATTTGAGAGGTCAAATCCTGGAAAGATTAATGGTCAGTCAGAAGCTAGAAATTGTAATCGTTCTTTCAAGTTTTTGTTTTTATTTAAAAACTACTACTGTGCATGTTATGTGCCAGCATTTTTATATACATCATTGCATTTAACCCTCATAACCAAGCTATAAAGTAGTAGAAATTTACAAATGAGGAAATAGCTGAATCTTAATGTGAGTAACTTTCTCAAATGATGGACCTAGGATTAATAAACTCAGACGAGGGGCGCCTGGGTGGCTCAGTGGGTTAAACCCTCTGCCTTCAGCTCGGGTCATGATCTCGGGGTCCTGGGATCGAGCCCCGCGTTGGGCTCTCTGCTCAGCAGGAAGCCTGCTTCCCCCTCTCTCTCTGCCTGCCTCTCTGTCTACCTGTGATTTCTGTCAAATAAATAAATAAAATCTTTAAAAAAAATAAAAATTGAAAAAAAAAAAAAACCTCAGACAAGGTCTACCTGTAAAAAAATCCAAGCTTTTTAATCACTAGAGTCAAAGGTGTCCATCCCACTCAAATACCTGTATGGACAGATTAAGTATCTGCCCATTTGTAACTACATATTTGAGAAAACTGTCATGTGATAACCATAGACTATTACTGGAAGAAGAGTATGATCATTATATATACATATATATAAACACACACTAGTGTATATACACAGTGTGTGTATATATATATATACACACACACTATATATGTAGAAATAGATATACTACATGTATGTAGTAATATATATGTAATGTATGTGTAATATATGACTACATGTATGTAGTATATCTATTTCTACATATATATTGTGTGTATATATATATACACAGTGTATATATACTAGTATATATGTAGTAATATATATCTAATATATTACTACATATATGTGGTGATATATATTATATGTAATATAGTGATTGTACTATTACTTATACGTAATAATACATAAGAAATTAGGAAGAGTGAAGGTGCCTGGGTGGCTCAGTCGTTTAAGTGTCTGCCTTCGGCTCGGGTCATGATTCTGGAGTCCTGGGACCAAGCCCCACATCAGGCTCCCTGCTCAGCAGGGAGTCTGCTTCTCCCTCTCCCTCTGCGCCTCACCCCCTCATGCTCTTTCTCTCGTTCACTCTCTCTCTCTCTCAAAGAAAATAAAATCTTAAAAAGAAAAAAGAAGTTAGGAAGAGTGAGTATTCACCTCCGGATAGGGAAGTTAGGATACTACAAGTGTCAAAAATTGGACTGGAAAAGTGGATATGGGTGGTAAACATTTTGGCAACTTGTGTCTTTTTATCATGAAAAAATGATTAACTTTAAAATATATAAAAATGAATACAACTTTTTGGCAGTTTTGGCTTTTACAAGTTCTTATTGCTCTGATTTCCACAACTGTTATCTTGTTTCAGTTATAAGTAATAAATAGAGTGGGACAGGAACGTTATTTTTAAAAGTGATTAAAAACAAAATTCTGAAATGCATGGGAATTCTGTTGTGTTATGCAACCTTTTGCTAAAATGAAATTCAAAAACACTGGATTTATTAGCCTAGTCAAATCCAAGGTAGTTTAGTTATTCTAGCACTTCTCAGAAGTTAAAACCAGGTACATTGAGCATTTCACCACTGTTTTAAATTAAAGGCAGCAGGAGGGCAGCAGGTTCTAAGCCATTGGTCTTTGCAGTCATGCCCAATTCCAAGGCAGGAGCCTGCCCAGATCCCCTGGGTCACCTGGTGACCTGATTCACCTAACTCGACTCCACACATGATTAACAGCAGCTGCCATGTGCCAAGCCTTTCAGGTGTTATCAGGGTGAACAAAACTGTCACCAGGCCCTGACTTGATGAGACTATTCTACTGAATCTCAGGCAAATCCCCTAATCTCTCGAAACCTTCGTATCCTCATCCATTACATATGATAATAATGGCCTATATTGTACTCACTGGGCCCTTGCTTTGTGCCGGGCATTGTTCTAAATGCTTTAATCCTCAAAACCCTCAATGGTAAGGTCTACATTTTTGCGTCAATAATTTGTAACGAAGATAAGTAAATTACTTGTACTTTGCATAGTGCCTGACACGTAAGAGCTCACTTAGCTAAAAGTCGTCTGTCAAATTTTTAAGAAGGTGTGCATGCAGTACGTTTAGGTAAAAATTAAGTTTCAGTCAAGGTGACAGACGAAGGAGTTTTGCCACAATTCTGTGACCGCCGTGAAAGTTCCCGTGGCCTCACTCCCCGCCAACCCGAGCGCAGGAAGGCAATGCGGTCCGCTCGCCCGGGCCAGCCCCGAGTCCCGCCGCGCCCGCCCGGGCCCCCTCGGGCAGCCCCCCGACCGCCCCCCGGGGCAAGCCGGGCTCGCTCACCGCAGCAGCTCCATGCAGTAGCGGTCGGAGCCCAAGACGCCCGCTCCGCTGGCCGCGGCCACGCTCCGCGCGGACCCCACGAGCCCCGGGAGCCGCCGGGCTCGCGCCCACAGGCTCCGGGGCAGTCGGCGGCGGCACAGGCAGGCAACGCCGAGCCGCAGCGGGCCGCAGGCGGAGCGCAGCACGGAGGCCGCCATGACACCGACGCCGCGCGCCCTTCGACCCCGCCACGCCCCCGCAGGTCCACGAGCCCGCCTCTCAGCGGCGGCCGGGAGGCCCGGGGACGCAGCTCGGAGCGGAGCCAGGTGTCGCTGTGGTCCTCTGCATCTGGGCCGCCACCGCGCTCTTCTGCCCTGTGGGTTCCAGAAAACCCGCTCCGAAATCCGGTGGACTCCGCCCCGGCTCTCCGCCTTCCTTCCAGGTCCTTCTGAAAATGTATTTATCGAGGTAGGAGGATAGAGAATATGGTATTGGACAGTTTACTAGCTTAACTTACAACTTTTAAGTATTTGTCACATGATATGTGAGCTTTCTTTGGTCTTAGACCCGCGGCCTTTCAAATATTAGAGCTGGGTCTAGTTGCCAAGACCTGCCCTGGTCCAAGCCATCCCTGCCTCTGTCTGGATCCCAGTGACACCTGCCGGGACTATTCATGCGGTAGCCAGACAGATTCTTTCTAAACTATCCATCTGATCATGATCCTTGCTTGCTTGCTTGACAGCCTTTACTGTGCATTGGATAACACCCCTCCACGATTATGGCCTCTACTTTTCAGCCTCAACCCTAGCTATTTGCATTTGTGACTCCATCTCCTTAAACCCAAAAGAGTGTACCCTGTTGCCTGGACCTTCGGAACTCCAGCCTGTTCACCCTGCTTTAGTTTTACTCCCTGAGACCGCCTCTCTGCAGCCTGCGCAGGACCTCAGTCCCTCCCGCATCATGTTCTCTTTTCCCTCTGGGTTTCTGTCCTTTAGCTCTGACAGACACACGCTAGTGTTTTCGATACCACAATTTAAACCTGATCCATAAAAAAAAAAAAAAAAAATCACTCATCTAATATCTCCAGTTCTGAGCTCCTGCCCAGCAGGACGTTTCTATCCTGACGTCTTACCATTACTTCAAATTCCACCGGCTAAAAACCAAATCAAACTACTGCCCTTCTGAGTCTCTTTATCTGAACAGTATTCCCCCTCTCACAACTAGAGGAAACACTTTGGAGTCATCCTTCCGTTTTCCTCTTCTATATCTAATGTAATATAGTTGGTCAGGTCCATCAGTTTTGTTGTTTTTCGCTTTTTTTTTTTTTTTTTTCCTTCACATACATCTGTGGCTTCATAGCTGATGAGAAACCTGGACTCAGATCCTGGCTCCACTTCCTATCTCTGTGACCTTGGGTGACAGATTTACCTTTTCTTATGCCTCAGATTCCACCCCTATGAAATGGAAATAATAATCCTACCTCATAAGGTTCTTATGAGAATTAAGTAAGTTAATGCATGTAAGGCACCTAGGCTGTGTCTGGCCCATAAACAGCACTTAACACAAGTCAGCTCTGTAGAGAAAATATTAAGAAAGACTGTTTAAAAGGAGCAAAAAGTGGTACCTGGGTGGCTCAGTCCGCTAGATGTCTAACTCTTGATTTCAGCTCAGATCATAGTCTCAGGGTTGTGAGATCAAGCCCTGCAATGGGCTCTGTGCTGAGTGTGGATCAGTTTGCAAGGGCTGCCCTAATGACATACCACAGACTGGGGGACTTAAACAACAGAAATTTATTTTCGTTCACTTTTAGAGGCTTGATGTCCAAGATCAAAATGTCTGCAGGGTTGATTTCTTCAGAGGCTTCTCTCCTTGACTGGTAAATGGCCCCCTTCTCCCTGTGTCTTTACATGCTCTGTCCTCTGTGTCTGTGTCCTCATATTATCTTTTATAAGGACATCAGTCAAGGGATTAGGACCTACCCTAATGACCTCATTTTACCTTAATTACGTCTTTGAAAACCCTATCTTTAAATAACAGTCACATTCTGAGGTACTGGAGGTTAGGGCTTCAAGATACAAGTTCGGGGAAAGACAGTTTGAGCCCATAACAACCACTAGATTCTGCTACCGGGCAAAGTGTGTGGGGAGGCAGGGGGTAGTGTTCCAGGAGAGGGAACTCTGTGTGCACAAACCCTGAATCACTAGAGTGTCCAGTGCATTCGAAGAGTGAAAGCCTGAGTAGCTAGCATTTACTGCATGTGCAGGACGGTAGGCCTAGTCAAAGTGGAGAGGTAAGCAGGAACCGAGAGATGTAATGTGTTGTGGGCTAAGTTGAGACAGGAGTATTTTAGTGCCCAAGGAATCCCCTGGAGGGATTAAAGCAGGGGTTGGGCATAATCCAATTTAGATTTTAAAAGACAGCTCTGGTGTCTGGATACTAGACTGGGAACAGGAAGACTGGTTAGGAGCTTGTGGCTGGAGCCTGGGCCAGCATTGTTGGTGATGTGGACAGGTGCGATAGTGGAGACAGAGAGAAGTTGTGTGGATATCATGTGGGTGAAGGTAGCACCAGCGAAACTTGCCAGTTCATGGGAGGGGTCAGAAAAACACTGCATCCTAGCTTCCTCCACCTGGCAGAACCCTTTTTGTACATGTGTCCACCTTCCTCCCTTCAAGGGGCCAGATACCACCCTCAGCCTATAGAGATACATCTTATGAATGAAAAAGCATGGTATTTGCACTTCCATCACCAGTGACTAGGCCAGTGCATGGTTCCCTGCTCTGTCCAGTGGCACTTACGAAAAAGTTTACTATGGGGCTTCTGAGAAATTTGCCTCGCTAATAAAGGTACAATAAACCACCTAAGAAATATTATTGTAAAAGATTTAGCATAAATCTAGTTAAGTGCCTAAATCTAATTTTGAAGTTCACCAGAAATACAAAGACGAGAGGAACAAAATAAATGGCATCATGAGAAAATATATCAGAATGATTCAAAAGAAAAACACAATGCAACACAATGCAATGAGAATCAAATTGAGGGAATGTTCTAAATGAAAAGGGGCTAAAGAAAAAAATAAAACCGAATGCAGTGTATAAAACTTGATTGGATTCTGGTATAAAAAAGATAAGTTTTAAAATACATTTTAGGGACTACTGAGGAAACTTGAACTTGGACTGCATAGTAAGTGATACTAGGGAATTACTGTTAATTTTTCTTAAGTGTGCTGTTATTGGGGATCTATAGGAGACATATTTATTCTCCAAAAATATTGGCTGTTGGGGTACCTGGGTGGCTCAGTCAGTTAAGTGTCTGACTTTGGCTCAAGTCATGATCTCTGGGTCCTGGGGTCAAGCCTGATGTCAGGCATCAGGCATGGAGTTCAGTGGGGAAACCTGCTTCTCCCTCTCCCTCTGCCCCTCCCCCCAACTTGTGCTCACTGTCTCTCTCTCAAATAAAAAAATAAAATCTTTATATAAAAGGAAATATAGGCTGAATCGTGCAGGGGTGCAGTGCCGTGATGTCTGCAGCTTACTTTCAAATGATACAGGAAAAAGAGTGAAGAAGAGAGATTGAGCAATTGTGGCACGTAGCAAAATGTTACCAATTGTTGAATCTAGGGGGCTGGTATAGGGGTCCTCGTTATTACTCTCAGCTTTTCCGTATGTTTAAGATTTTTCAAAATGAAGAGGTGAGGGGACAGAGAGACACCAGGAAGACACCTACCTCTTCTCCCCCTGAGGTCGTCTGTTCTGAACGGGACGCCTGTCACCGAAGCCTCCACTGTGTGGCCCTGATGGAGACTAGCGTGAGCATCTGGCTAAACCGCTGAGCGGGCTCTGGGCCCTGCTGACATTAGCAGTAGCCGCATTTGCAGCCACTGCCGCTGCCTTCCTTCCAGCCCTCTGTTAGTGAAACAAGCCATATTCTTTACGACTTAAGCATTTTGGGTTGAGCCATTATCTCACGTGGAGACAGGGAAAAAAGACCAAACACAGAGGAGTCAGGGAGGCAGCAGGGAAGCCAGAAGGCCATGGTGGTACATGTATAAATCGTAATTTGTGTATAGTTTTGCTCTGTTTATTAAAATATGACATAAATTTTTCCATACCATTAAAATTTACTTCTAGACATTTTTATTTAATGTTTTGGAGTAAGTAATATGTTCCTGTGGTAGGTTAAATAATGGCCACAGATTTTTTTTTTAAGATTTTTTTTTTTTTTCTAGAGAGAGACAGTGCAAGCAGGAGGGGCAGAGGGGGAAAGAGAGAGAGAGAGAGAATCTCAGGCAAACTCTACCCTGAGTGCAGAGCCCAACTTGCGGCTGAACCCCAGGACCCCAAAATCATGACCCGAGTCAAAACCAAGAACGGGACGCTTAACCAGCAGCACCACCCAGGTGCCCCTAAATATGGCCAGAGGGTTCTTGCAACTAAAGAGGTAGAGTCTGTTCCCCACACCTTGAAGCTGAGCTGGTTTTTTTGTTTTGGGGGGTATTTTTTTTGAAGCACAGTTAGCTGTCAGTGTTACATTAGTTTCAGTTGTACAACATCGTAATTCAACTATTCTATACGTTACTCAGTTATCATCACCGTGTGTGTAGTCTCCATCTGTCACCATACGACAGTATAACAATATTTTATCCCTGATTTTATTTCCTATGCTGTTCTTTTCATCTCTATGATTCATTTATCTTACACCTGGAAGTTTGTACCTCTTAATCCCCTTTATCTATTCTACCCATCCCCCTCCACCCATCTCTCCTCTGGTAAACCACCTGTTTGTTCTCAGTATTTAACAGTCTGTTTGTGGGATGCCTGGGTGGCTCAGTCAGTTAAATGTCTGCCTTCGGCTTGGTTATGATCCCGGATCCTGGGATTGAGCTCCACATCCGACTCCTTCCTTGCTTGGTGGGAAGCCTGCTTCTCCCTCTGCCTCTACCTGCCATTCCCCCTGCTTATTCTTTCTCTCTGACAAAAAAATAAAATCTTGAAAAAAAAAAACTCTGTTCTGGTGGCTCTCAAAAAGGTCTTTTTTGTTGTTGTTGTTATTGTTTGTTTTGTTCTTTAGATTTCACCTGTAAGTGAAATCATGTGGCTTTTGTCTTTCTCTATCTGAAATCTGAGCTGTCTTTGACATTTGCTTTGACCACGAGAAGATAACAAAAGTAACATTGTGCAAGTTCCAGAGCATTTGCCTCAGAAACCTTGCAGCTTCTGCTTTCCCTGTCTTGAACACTTCTCTGTGTCCTCCATGCAAGGAAGTTGGTCTAACCTACCAGAGGCTTAGAAGTCATGGGGAGGAAAGCAAGAGCCAAGACCAACTGACAGCCACATGGACAAGGCCAACTTGGACCTTCAGGCCCACCACATCTCCCGGCTGAACGCTACCACATTACCAAGGCCAGGTAAACAAGCAGAGCAACCACCCAGCCAACCCACAGAACCAGGAGAAATAAAAAGTTGTCGTTATGCAGCAACTGATTATTAATACAATTTCCATGGTTTGAAAAATTGTAATATAAAAATATACAAGTGAGGACTCAGAGATATTTGTACACAGTTGTTCATAGCAGTATCATTCATGATAGCCAAGGGGTAGAAGCAAACCACATGTTCACTTATTGATGAATGGGTAAAAATAGGATCTATCCATACAGTGGAATATTATTCAGCCTTAAAAAGGAAAGAAATTCTGACATGCTATTATGTGAATGAACCTTGAGGACATCATGCTAGGTGAAATAAGTCAGTCACAAAAGGACACACCCTATATGATTCCTCCTATATATGGTACCCGGAGCAGTCAAATTCAGAGCTAGAAGGAATGGTGGTTGCCAGGGCTGTAGGGGAGGGAGGGAGCAGTTATTATCCGATGGGTACAGGGTTTGAGTTTTGACAAGAATTCTGGAGCCAGATGGTGGTGACGGTTGCATGACAATGGGAATGGACTTAATAATGCACAACCCTTAAAAATGGTTATGATGATAAATTTGTTATATATATTTTACCACAATTGAAGATACCAGTGAAAGTTTTTCTCTGACCTATTCCGTATCTGCCCATCTCCTCACTCTCCCATTACTCCTAGGTAAGCACTATCATTAGTTAGTATGTATCTGTGGTAGTTTAAAAACCATGTCCACAAATTGTAAAATAACTCCTTTCTTGCAGAGATCAGGCTTAATTTCCTTCCCCATGAGCATGAAGTGTATTTGCTTCTAACAAATAGACCGATATTCCTCTTCTGAGATGAGGTGATGAAAGGTCTGTCCTTGCCATCTTGGGATATCCACCTCCACCCCACCTGTCACTTGCTCCGTGGGAAGCCAGCTGCCATGCATGTGAGCAGGGAGAGGCCCATCTGGCCTCTGACACCTCCTGCCAGCAGTCAGGAGTGAGCTTAGTAGCAGACATTCCAGCCCCTTCAGATGACTGCAGCCCTGGGTGACAACTTCCCTGCAGCTTCATGAGAGACCCTGTCCCAGAGCCACCCAGGGCCACCTAGCAAAGCCACTTCCTGATCCTCAGCCCTCAAAAGTCCTATGAAGTATTAAATACTGGTTGTTTTAATCCATTAAGGTTTGGGGCAATTTGTTATAGCGCCATAAATAACTAATACAGTATCCTTTCCTTTATTTATGCATATATATGCAAATATGAATATAGATTTTATTCTCCTCCCCACATTTTTACATAAAAGTATATTGTTCACATTATCATAATTTCTGTCATAGACACTTCCATAGAAGTTCATAGTGAGTTTCACCATTTTTTTTGTTTAGATTTTATTTATTTATTTGACAGAGATCACAAGTAGGCAGAAACGTAGACATTTTAACAATATTTGTTCTTCCATTCCATGAGCATGAATGTTTTTCCATTTCTTTGTGTCTTCTTCGATTTCTTTTATAGGTGTTGTATAGTTTTCAGAGTACAAACAAAGAGTACCTCTTTGGTTAGATTTATTCCTGGGTTTCTTAATAGCCAAAGTACTGTTGAAAAAGAAAACCAAAGATGGAGGCACCACAATTCTGGACTTCAAGCTCTACTACAAAGCTATAATCATCAAGACAGTATGGTACTGGCACAAACACATAGATCAATGGAATGGAATAGAGAACCCAGAAATGGACCTTAAACTCTATAGTCAACTGATCTTCGACAAAGCAAGAAAGAAATCCGATGGAAAAAAAGATAGTCTAAGAAACGGTGTTGGGAAAATTGGACAGCAACATGCAGAAGAATGAAACTGGATCACTTTCTCACACCATACACAAAAATAAATTCAAAATGGATGAAAGACCTAAATGTGAGACAGGAATCTATCAAAACCCTGGAGGAGAACACAGGCAGCAACCTCTTTGACCTCAGATGCAGCAACTTCTTGTTCTACACATCTCCAAAAGTAAGGGAAACAAAAAAATGAACTGCTGGGACTTCATCAAGATAAAAAGCTTTTGCACAGCAAAGGAAACTGTCAACAGAACTTAAAGGCAACCTATGGAATGGGAGAATATATTTGCAAATGACTTATCAGATAACTAGCTAATACCCAAAATCTATAAAGAACTTATGAAACTCAACAGCCAAAACCAAAAAATCCAGTCATGAAATGGGCAGAGGACATGTACAGACATTTCTCCAAAGAAGACATCCAAATGGCCAACAGGCTCATGAAAAAATGCTCAATATCACTGAGCATCAGGGAAATACAAATCAAAACCACAAGAAGATACCACCTCACATCAGTCAGAATGGCTAAAATTAACAACTCAGAAAACAGCAGATGTTGGTGTGGATGTAGAGAAAGGGGAACCCTCTTATACTGTTGATGGGAATGCAAACTGGAGCAGGTACTCTGGAAAACAGTATGGAGGTTCCTCAAAATGTTAAAAATAGAACCACCCGATAATCCAGTAACTGCATTACTGGGTATTTAACCAAAGGATACAAATATAGTGATTTGAAAGGGTACATGCACCCCAATGTTTATAGCAGCAGTGTCCACAATAGCCAAAATAAGGAAAGAGCTCACATGTCCATCGACAGATGAATGGGTAAAGAAGAAATGGTATACATACACCAGGGAATATTACTTGGCCATCAAAAAATGAAATCTTGTCATTGCAATGATGTAGATGGAACTAGAGGGTATTATGCTAAGTGAAATAAGTCAGAAACAAAACATGATCATAGGGGAAGGGAAGGAAAAATAAAATAAGATGAAAACAGAGAGGGAGGCAAACCACAAGAGACTGTTAACTGTAGGAAACAAACTGAAGATTTCTGGAGGGAGGTGGGTGGGGGGGATGGGATAACTGGGTGATGGGCATTAAGGAGAGCACTTGGTGTAATGAGCACTGGTGTTACATGGAACTGATGAATCACTAAATTCTACCCCAAAACTTAAAAAAAAAAAAAAAAGGAAGAATTCTCTATTGGATGTCCTTTTCAAGACTCTTTAAGATTTCACGCCACTTTAAAGAAGTTGAAATTTAAAATTTTGGATAACACATTATAGGTGCAATTTATGCAAAAAAGAGATAGCAAGGATCCCCAGTGAGGGCACCAGGCTCAAAGAAAAGGCTTTGGCCCTATGTCAAAATATTGGCAAATAGGGGTGCCTGGCTGGCTCATTTGGTAGAGTGTGGGACTCTTGATCTTGGGGTTGAATTTGAGCCCCATGTTGGTCACAGAGTTTACTTAAAAGAAAAAAATATATATTTTTAAAATATTGACAAATAAATGACACGTTTTAAGTTAAAAAGACAATTTTAGGAAAGGATATAAGAATTAAAAATATTCTCACTATGAATATGATTCAAAAGTATGGAAAAGATTCTCTTTTCACTTTTCAAGAGGGAGAGGGAGGGTGGAAGGAGAGGGGCAGAGGGAGATGAAGAATTTTTAAAAAGGATTTATTTATTTATTTGAGAGAGAGAGAAAGAGGAGAGTAAGCAGGGTGAGCGGAAGAGAAAATCCTCAAGCAGATTCCCTGCTGTGTGTGGAGTCCAGGGGGGGGGGGGGGGATGGGGTGTGGTGGGGTGCGGGGGGTGGGATTCTGAGGACCCTAAGGTCATGACCTGAACCAAAATCAAGAATCAGATGCTAAACTGACTGAATCACCCAGATGCCCTTCATCTTCACTCTAAAGAGAAATGCAAATTAAAATAAAATGAAATACTACTTTTTTACTTACCCAATTAGCAAAAATGTCCAAACTTTCGGCAAGGCTGTGGAGAAATGGGTTCTCTCACAGCTGGTAGGAGTACAAAATGCCATGAATCCTATGAAGAGAACTTAGCAGCATCCATTAAAAATGTAATTTCGACCCAGAAATTCTACTTCTGGGAATATATTTATGCATTTGCATGCAAAAATGATGTACAAAGCTGATAATTTAAGCACTGGTTGTGACAGGAAGTGAATAGAGAAAAACAAGTGTCTACCACTAGAAGAGTAGTTAAATGAACCAGTATGTACTGATAAAAAAATGGTGAGGGGGCGCCTGGGTGGCTCAGTGGGTTAAAAGCCTCTGCCTTCGGCTCAGGTCATGATCCCAGGGTCCTGGGATTGAGGCCTGCATCGGCCTCTCTGCTCAGCAGGGAGCCTGCTTCCTCCTCTCTCTCTGCCTGCCTCTCTGCCTACCAGTGATCTCTTTCGCTCTCTCTCTGTGTCAAATAAATAAATAAAATCTTTTTAAAAATAAATAAATAAAAATAAAATGTCTATGCTACCCAAAGCAATCTACACATTCAGTGAAATCCCTATCAAAATACCATCACCATTTTCCACGGAGATAGAACAAATAATCCTAAAATTTGTAAGGAACTAAACTGTCATTTCATAAGCTTTGCCCACTTTACTATGGGTTACAGGCCTTCCATATTGATTTATAGGAGCTCTGTACACATGAGAGAGATTAGCCCTCTGTCTGGGACATAGATTACAACTTTTTTCCCAGTTTGTTTTGGCTTTGACTTTTCTTGTAGAATCTTCCCATGTAGAAATTTTAGAATATATTTAGAATATATATTTTATATAGTCAGACTTAGTATTTATTTTTAAATTCTGGATTTTGAATCATCATTATAAAGACCTTCCCATTTAAAATTTTTTTAATCTTTGTTTTCTTCTAGTACTTCTAGAGTTTTAATTTTTATATTTCTATGTCTTTCTTGGGGGTTTTTTTTGGGAGGAGATAAATGTTGCAAAGACATGGATCCAGCTGTTTTCTTTGTATCTTTCTAGTTGTCGTGACATTGTTTACCCATGGGTCGACCTTTTCCCCTTTGTCTTAAGATGCTTCCTTTTCCATGGAATGAACTAATGTATGTATTTTGTGTCCGTACTGTTCCATTTATCTCTCTGTTCATATTCTAGTACTGTACTCTCTTAACTCTTGGCATAAAATATGTTTTCATATATATCTGGTAAAACTGGTCCTTTCTTATTGCTTTTTTCCCTTGCCAGTGTTTTCCTGGCCATTCTTGTTTATTTTTCCATTTGACTTTTAGGATCCATTTTTCTATTGAAAAGATTCTAAATTTATTTTTATTAGAATTATGTTAATTTTATATCTAACTTATGGAAAGTAAGTATTTTTAGTACATTGAGACTTCATAAACATTTTTTTAAGATTTTTTTTTTTTTTAATTTGAGAGTGAGAGAGAGAAGCGGACTCCCTGAGCAGAGAGCCTGAAGGGGTACTCAGTCCCAGGACCCTGAGATCATAATCTGACTCAAAGGCAGACACTTAACCAACTGTACCACCCAGGTGCCCCCAGAAATATTTTTGATGGCACTATTATAATTTACCTTAATGTTAGAAATAATGCCATTTATTTAAATGTGCTCTTATTATTTGAGCCTTATGTTTTCCCCAGTTTTTGATTTTATAAATAATTCTTTGATGAACCACTATAATTTAATCTTTGTCCATATCTATAATTTTATTACCTTGTGATAAATTTCTAGAAATAAAATCACTAGTCAAAGGCTGTGAACTTTTGGAGCATCTGAGTGGCTCAGTCAGTTAAGGGTCTTCCTTTGGTTCAGATCATGATCTCAGGGCCCTGGGATCTAGCCCTGCCTTGGGCTCCCTGCCTAGCCAGGAGTCTGCTTCTCCCTCCACTCTGCGCCTCCTCCCATGCTCTTGCACTGTCTCTCTCTCACTCTCTCTCTCTTAAATAAATAAAATATCTTTTTAAAAGGGGGAGGAGGCTGTGAACTTTTGAGATACCTGACATTACCAAAATTCTTTTTTTTATAAAATATTTTATTTATTTATTTGACAGAGAGAGATTACAAGTAGGCAGAGAGAGAGAGGAGGAAGCAGGCTCCCTGCCGAGCAGAGAGCCTTTGCTGGACTCAATCCCACCACCCTGACATCATGACCTGAGCCGAAGGCAGAAGCTTAACCCACTGAGCCACCCAGACGCCCACACTGCCAAAATTCTTACCAAAGAAATTATGTATTCTCACAAAATATGGATGAAAGTGAGATTTATTAAATTTTTTTTAAGTCTTGGTACCCTAAAATGTAAAAAGTGTTATCTCACTTTTATTTTTCGCTTAGTTGATTATTAATGAGATAGGACTTTTTTCTTTACAACATATGTATTTTATTTTCAGTGATTTATTGTCAATATCCTTTTTTTGTTAAAAACCTAGTAGTTTATTTCAAAGTATAATTTTTTCTTACCCATTTTTTAAAAGATTTATTTATTCATTTGCGAGAGTAAGTGTGCACATGCACATACATGCGCAAGCAGGGAGAGGGAGAGGAGCAGAGGGAGAGAATCTTCAAGCAGACTCACTGCTGAGTGCCCAGTCCCTCGACCCATGAAATCATAACCTGAGCTGAAAACCAGAATTGACTGCTCAACGCCCTGAGCCACCCAGAGAACCCTTTCCTTACCCATTTTAATGCTGATGATCTTAATGTTTTTCTTTTTGATTTGTATGAGCTTTTATATATTAAGACTATCAAATCTATTAAGTCTTATATTTGTGTCAAATACTTTTCCAATTTGTTGTTTATTTTTAGTTGTTTATAACATGTTTTGGTGTGTGCAATTTTCTTTATTTTAAAAGACAAATACAGGGATGCCTGGGTGGCTCAGTCGGTTAAGCCACTGCCTTTGGCTCAGGTCATGATCCCAGGGTCCTGGGATCAAATCCCACACTGGGCTCCTTGCTCAGCGGGGAGCCAGCTTTTCTCTCTGCCTAGGCCTGACACTCTGCCTGCTTGTGCGCTCGCTCTCTCTCTCTCTCTCTGACAAATAATAAATAAATATAGTCTTTAAAAAATAAAGAATAAAAAAATAAAAGACACATATATGCACTAACTAAATTAAAGACTACAGAAACATGCATAGTGGAAATTGAAATTTCTCTTTGCTCCAACCCTCTCACTTCTGCTAAGGGATATGTGTGGTGATATTTTTTTGACATTCAGAATTTTAAGCTTTCTTTGTTGTCAAATATGTGTAACTCATCCTTTGTTAATTTCTTCCATCAGTTAATGCTTAGAAAGACCTTTCCATACTGAAATCAGAGATGGAGGGGAGCCAAAGTGAGTATAGAGAAACCAGTCCATGGGCTATTGAGGTTGTCTGGGCAAGAGATTATTGTGGCTTGGAGTGGGATGGTGGTAGTGGACATAAAAAGAAGAGGACAAAAGTATATAATTTGGAGGTCGGCTTGCTAACAGACTAATGGGAGGAAAGTAATGGAGAAAAGAGAGAGAAATAAATTATGGCTCCTGGATTTTTGGCATATGCGCCAGATAGAATGGGGTATGTTTTTCATTCCTGAGCTGAAGAATGTGAAGCCTTTATAGGGTGATTGAAGACATTTTGGAGAATGATACTTTCCCAGTGCTATTCATTGACATGTGATCCCTTTTGCAGGATCCTTAGATACAAACTGACCAACAACTTAGATACCCTTCAGCTCAATGTGGCTGCCCTTGGTCTTTTTTATTTCATTTTATTTTGTTATTTTTTTACCTGCCATGTTTTAATGGGCCTGCCTACTTTGCAGGAATGTTCTTTTGTGTTTACAAAGTGTTCTTGAGTTTGTCTCGTGTTCTCATTGATGACTCCTACCTGGGTACTAAGATAGGCCAAGGTTTTCCATTCCCTAGTCAGTGGGAGCCTCCAGAGGAGAGTTTCGGGCACTGGAGGATCACAAACATGGGCGGGGAGGTACTGCCTAGCTCTTGTTGCTGTTATCAGATTGTTGCAACGAGGGCCCTCAGGCAGTTCCTGAGGGCTGGTGCTGCGTAACTCACCACCTCCTTTTATTTCAACATACAGGTCATCAAAGGAGAGCCTAGTTTATGAGTGTGTGGCCTGGAATAGCTAGTTTGCAACTAATCAGTAAAAACACAGTCAGCAGGTTTGTTGTTGTTGTTCCTATTGTGCTGAACAGTGCCCAGTGAAGCTTCTAGTCCTCCTTGAACTCCACAAACAGGTTCAGAGGACACCGTCATTTCCGTACATCACAGCAAAGTCAGAGTACCTACGGTAGGGGCCAAAAGAGAAGTCATTGCCACTGATCCCCCACCCTCTACAGTGTCGGATGCCTGCTTCTGACCACTCTCCCTTACTGACCCAGGGAAGCGCTCTCTAGCTCCCTGCAGAAAAGACACACACCTACTTGTTTTTCTGACAGGTGATGGTGGCTTCTGTGGAGCTCTGCTGTGCACACGCCTCCTCCTGATTCTTCTAGCAACCAGTAGAACATGCCAACAGAGGGAAAGGTTCATTAGAGTCAGAAATGTAGTCCGCGGTCTTTGAACAGCTTTTCTGGGCAAAACTAACTGATCCTTCTAGGGAAATAAGCAACCTAGGTCTTTCAAAATTTACATTCCAGGAGATCCACAATTCTATTGCATAATCAAAGGTCATACCTGCAGCCAAATTAAATGTTTGTCACTAAGGATATTTCCATCTGGCAAACAAAATACTATGTATTATACTGCTCCCTCTTCCTGGAATGTCCTTGTGTGCTGTATCTTCAAGGAGGCCATTTGGCCACGTTCCCAACTCCCTGGCCTTTGACCAGCCACCTCCTGCCTCCGCAGACTCCCAAGAGAGCTATGTGGGGGGACAGTGCTGGCAAGTGAACACTGTTTTTTCACGCTGTTTATATGAGCCCCGCTGCTGAGCTTGTCTGGATCACTTCAAAGACAAAAAGAGACACAGACAAACCCAACAAAAATGGTGGGACCCAAAACCTAGATCAAAGTGTTGGAGCTGCCGCCCAAGCTTTCCTGAGGCTGAAGCTACGGGAAGAGACTCCCAAGCTTATCCTTGTTATCGAAAGCCCAAGTGCCCTTTTCCCACCTCACGAACTTCTACTCATTCTATGAACCCCAATTCAGAAGCCTTTTCCTCTGAATTTTCCTTGACCACAGCCCCAAGCGAGAAAAATGAGTGGTTCCTTCATTTGTGATTCTGTTTGTGTTTCTCTTTGATCACTTTACTAGGTCTTATTGTGGTAATCTGTTTATATGGCCCTCTTTCCAGACACCAAAGGTAGACTCTGTCTTATTCTCCTTTTTATTTCCGGCACCTGGCCAAGTGCCTGGCACTGGGAGGTGTTTGGTGTAGTGTGCTGAAAGCCATGTTTTTTTGGCACCAGCAACAAGGCACCTGGTTGTACGGTGTGTGCAGTGCACAAACAGGCCGGGCGAAGTGGGTGAGTGGGGCTGGTGTGGGGTGGTTTGGGGCTGTCTCTGAGGAAAGGGAGCCTATGTTTTCCCATAGAGGCACAAGCTCCCAGGGGTGTATGAGGCCAAAGGGGCACCTCCTAAATTGCGCCAAGATACTACATAGACTTGCAATTTTCCTGATTGCAGACCCAGACAAACCAGACCCAGCAGAATGGCAGAATGTGAAGAAATTCAAGCTTGAAAGGAATAGTTTCCCTTGCGAAAAGTTTCCACTATTCATCTAATAGGCAAGCCTTACAGTTATCTGATTTTAGAGAACTTACCGTCAATTATGAATAAGAGGAATTTGAATACATTATGCTTTTCAATGTAGTATACTTATCCTCAGTTACAATTTAAAAAATGTATACAGTTGTACAACTTTAGACCTGGAAATTATCTATTGGGTTTTTTTTTCAGCACTTAATACTGTCTATATGCTCAGTACAGACTAGGTATTAGAAACTGTAATAAAAATTGACTAATGTCAAATACCTATTTAATAGCAGGTTTTTCATTTGCTAAAAGGGCATCTACTGTACAACTCTATCAGAAACAAGAAGAGGCAAAGTGGTCACTATGTTAGCAATTGGGGTTTCATCCATCTCACTCTTCGGTTTCCACTATTATCTTATATTGCCAGTTTTTCAAAGCAGAGGCTGTCATTTCTTTGGTTTTTCTCTCTGCTTTTGCATGTTCACACCCCTCACTGAAAATAGGCAATCACCTGTTTCAGGGATATCATTGCTAGATTGGGAACATCTTGAGAAAAAGAAGTAAGTCTCAATCTTATTGTTTTTATCCCGTGGCTTTTATAGCATACTAAGTAGTTGTTCAATAAATCTTTTAAAATGAAAGTAATGGGGCGCCTGAGTGGCTCAGTGGGTTAGGCCTCTGCCTTCGGCTCGGGTCATGATCCCAGGGTCCTGGAATAGAGCTCCACATCGGACTCTCTGCTCAGCGGGCAGCCTGCTTCCCCGCTTTCTCTGCCTGCCTCTCTGCCTACTTGTGATCTCTCTCTCTGTGTCAAGTAAATAAATATAATCTTTTAAAAAAATAAATAAATAAATAAAAAATAAAATGAAAGTAATGAATGAAGGCATTAATGAATGAATAAATAGAGGAGGTAATGATAGTAATAAGAAGGCTTACACTCTTGTCTGTGATTTTTTTTTTTTTTAATTCAGAATCAGGGATGCCTGGGTGGCTCAGTCATTAAGCATCAGCCTTCAGCTCAGGTCATGATGTGGGAAGCCTGCTTCTTCCTCTCCCATTCCCCCTGCTTGTGTTCCCTCTCTCGCTGTCTCTCTGTCAAATAAATAAATAAAATCTTTAAAATAAAATAAAAATAAAAATTCAGAAACGGATGTCAAAATATTAACATTTTCTTAATCTGTGTGGTAGTGGGTATATGAGTACACATTATATTACTCTCCACGCTGTTTTCATATTTGAAAATTCCTATAATATTTTGAAAAACCAAGATGAGTGATAGGATGATAGCAGTATGACAAAAGTGCCTTTCTTCAAGTATCTCATCCTTAATTAGGGAATTATTCCAAGTATACACAATTGTAGAGGTCTATGGGGCTGTACATTTTTAGGAATTGACTGGGTAGGGGGAAAAATAAGCAGTAAATAACTCTGAAACTAGAAAAGTAGGAATTGATACTACTTGTCTAGTTGTCAGGGCATCTAGGAATCAGCAGATGAATACTTAGATATGTTTAAATATATATCCAGCCTCTATGAACTATGAAATATGGTCAAAAAGAACTGGATCAATCTAGGCAATGTAGTGTTAGTTTCCTAAATACCCGGGGATTGGTAGAAATCCTGTAGAGAATTCTGGCAAAGTCTCTTGTGATTCTTCAGGTCAGATCTACTCTTCCTTCTCCATCATACTCTCTTCCTGGAAGGTTGACCTGTTATGGACCACATCAGTGGATGCTCATGACTTCTGCCTTCTAGTTGAGTTCAGTTAGAAGTCAAAGAGAAGGAAGAAGGAGAAGGAGGTCAGGTTGCTTGATCCCTTTGTTCCATTGTTTGGGTTTTTTTTTTAGGTTATTTATTTGAGAGAGAGCACATATATGAGTGGGGGGAGGGGCAGAGAGAGAGAATCTTCAAGTAGACTCCTCACTGCACATGTCACTTGACACAGGGCTGGCTCTCACAACCCTGAGGTCACGACCTGAGCCAAAACCAAGAGTGGGACACTTAACCAACTGAGCCATCTGGGCGCCACCCACTCATGGTTCCCTTTCTATAAAGTTGCCTCCAGCTGACTGTATCTCTTGACTGAAAGTCATTGCTCCTCTCTGATACAGAGTAGCAACTCTAGATGACTCTATATGACTCTCTGTAGATAGATAGTTATCTTTGTCTCTTCTCTTAGGTCCAATAACCATCTTTTCTCATCCCTGTGGACTTAGTATTAAGAGCTCATACACACACACACACACACACACACCTTTGAGAACAGTCCTTTCATATTTAAGACACCCCAAATTAGCCCTTTCTGAGTGTGACATCTATTTTCTCTTTGGAGATCAAAGGCCTGGACTATGACATCGGAGTTTTTCCTCCTCCCCAGTAGTTAGCATCCAGGCTTCTGTCCTTCACTTAGCAGATGCCAGAAGAGAACTTTAGAGAATTACCTGTAAATACTAACCTCCTCTCCATAGGTGGTATCCTCAGCTCTTTCTAAGTCCTTTTGTCTTCTTCTTTCCTACCATGAAATTATGGAAACAGAAGTGGTAAATGACTGCAAAACATTTGAAAATATATTGCCAGCATAAAATAATTATAATCATCCTTTCATCAATTCCATTTCTTTTGGTCACTTTGCCATCTTCGTATACCAATACATTAATATATATAAATTATAATCAGTGGGGGAAAATCTAAACATTCCATCTACTATGTAATGATGTGAGGGGAATGTGTGTGATTTAGTTAATTTGAAATATCATGGAAAGCAACGAACAATAGAAATGGTAAGTATCTGGGATAATGTCTCTGGACCTGGGCAGGGATGTCTGGTGATATCTGAACCTCTTTAAGGCCTTTGCACATACTATTCCTTCTGCCTGGAATACTCTCCCTTCCTCTCCCACTCTTCTTCTGGCTAATTCCTATTTATCCCTCAGCATTCTGCCTAAATGGCACAACTTCAGATAAATCCCTGATCCCAATCTAAATTAACCTCCAACCTCCTGTTAATTTTCTGTGATAGAACCCAGTTCTTGTCCTTCTTCATACTTATCACAATATAAGTATATATTTATTTGTGTGTTCATTGTCCAATGCCCATTTAATCCATGAGGATAGGAACCAGGTTTGTTTGGTTCCCCCACTATATTTGTAATTCCTGACATAGTACCTGGCAATATTAGGGGCCAATCTATAGTTGTGAAGTAAATTAGTGCCCAAAGTTCTTAGGAAGAGCCATGCATTTGTGAACCATAACTCCATTTATGCTACTGTTATCAAAGGCAAATCATTTGCTTGCCTTAAGCTCAAGAGTGTGCCCTAATTAGGATATGGGGTATCATTCTTTAGATAATATACGTATGTATATTTCTGCTCTAGATTTGCATTTTATGAGTCATATTTTGTTCCAGGAAGTGAAAAGTCCAGCCAACTTTACATAAGGAGACTTTAAAAAAAAAGTTCTTTCTTAAAGTTGTAAATGATTAGTTTTGTAATTAGATGTACTAGAGGATGCCTGTTGTTTTTGCCTGCACAACTTCTTTTCCCTCTTCCTTAGGTTAGAGAACGAGGGACCACCATGTATGGTCTCTTAGGGATTGTACACTGCAGTGGGTCCCGTTCATATAGACATTAACATGAATCAGAGTTCTGAAGCTGTACAACTTTGTGGCCCTGACATAACACTTTTCTTTTGGTGAATGCTCCTCACCCACCTAGATAGTCCAACCTGTAGGTCTGCTTCCTTGACCCTTAAGTAGACATGTGATCTAAGCCAATTAGTCAAAGAACTATCTCTAGAAACGACCATTGATTATTGTAGGACTAGGCTCATGACCAAGGGAGCCAACCAGTATTGTTTGGGGGGATTATGTGAATGGTAGGAGAGAAAGAATCTCTAATACTAAGCAGCATGAAATCTAGGGCTGCTAGTGGTCCTTTTGCTATATTAATTAAAGCTTACCTGCAAATAAAGTCAACATAGAAGAAAGGAGAACTGAAAGAAGGAGAAAAGGAGACAGATTATTGATGATATGGATTCATCCCCAGCTCTGCCTAAATTACTCATGGGCTTTTTAGTTATGGGAGCTAATAAGTTCCCTCCCTTACATAGGAGAGTTTGAGCTGAGTCTCTGTCCCTTGTCAGAGAGTCCCCAAGAGTCCTGGTTAAAACAGATGCATAAGCAAAACTGTAAATCAGAAACTCGGAACTTGTTTTCTGCTTGACAGAAACCTAAACATGCTACTTTTGACAATGATTTCATTTCTCTGCCTACAGCCCTCCAATGGCTTCTCATCTTACCCAAGGAAGAAGGCAACTATCCACACATTACCAGTTGGTCCCTACCTACATGGTCTGACCTTATCTCCCCCCGCACACACACTTTCCTTCACTTTGCTCACTGTGCTTCAGGAACCCTGACCTTGGCAGTCCTTACCCTTGCCACTCATGTACTCCCACCCGAAGATATTTGCACTTGTTTATCCCTCTGCCTGGCCTCTGCTTCTCCCAGTGTCCTTCTCACCAACATTCTGTTCTCTTTTCATATGCAAACTTCCCTCATCACCCCATCTAAAATCTTACTTTCCCCCTTTGGTATTAGTTTCCTAGGGCAGTCATAACAAAGTGTTACAATCTAGGAGGCTTGCACAACAGAAATTTATTGTCTCACAGTTCTTAAAGCCAGAAGTCTGAGGTCAAGGTGTTGACATTTGGTTTGTTCTGGAAGCCATGAGAGAAAATCTATTCCATGTTTCACTCCTAGCTTCTGGCGGTTTGCTGGCAATCTTTGATGTTCCTTGGCTTGTAGAAGCATCACCCAGATCTCTGCCTTTATCTCCATATGATGTTCTCCCTTTGTGCATGTCTCTTGTGTCCCATTTCTCCTTTTTCATAAGGACACTAGTCATTGGATTATGGCCTGCTAGGAGGGCCTCATCATGACTTGATCATCTGCAAAGATCCTATTTCCAAATGAAGTCACACATTCGCAGGTACTGGGACTTCAGTTTTGGAGGGGACACAAGTAAACCCATAATACCCTTCTTATCTTGCCTTATTTTTCTTTATAGTATATATCACTTTCTGACATATTATAAACTTACATTTTTGCCATTTAATGTCTCTCTCTCTCTCTCTCTCTCTCTCTCCAAACTAGTATGTAAGTTCCATGAACATGCGGATATAATGTTACTTAAAGCAGTGCCTAAGTGTATAGAAGGTATGCAATCAAATATTTGGTAAATGAGTGAATACTGAACAGGAAAATAGATTCTATAGTTTTAAAATAGTAAAATCAGAAACTTACTGTTTGCATAGTCAAGAATGTGAAGAAACTGGGGTGCCCGGGTGGTGCTGTCAGTTAGGCGTCCAACTCTTGGTTTTGGCTCAGGTCGTGATTCCAGGGTCCAAGTTCAGTGTGGAGTCTGCTTAAGACTCTCTCTCTGCTCCTCCCCCCTCACATTCTCTCTCTGTCTCTCTAAAATAAAATAAATAAATAAATCTTTTTTTAAAAAATGATTTGAAGAAACTAAGACTTCTCCCATTTGTTTAATGTACATATTTGGAATCTAAGACTCACTGGAGATCTATCCTAAATCTCTATCACAAACTAACAATTACCATTACTTTGAAAATAGAAGACTGGCTAGAAACACTCAGGAAGAATGGAATTTGGGAGTGGTAGGTTGAGAGAGGACATGGGAGAAGCGGTAGAAGTTGAATGAGGTCGAAAGTGGTCAAATTAAGGCAAAATCTAAAAGTAGTGCTCTTTATGCCTGACTTAATGATAAAAGTATGCCAGGGGCCTTCAGTGGCATTACATTGAATTTGTTACACATTAAAAAGCATTTTTTTAAGTGCACCTGGGTGGCACAGTCAGTTAAGCATCCGACTCTTGATTTCGGGTCAGGTCGTGATCTCAGGCTCGTGGAATTGAGCCCCACATGGGGCTCTGCATTCAGCAAGGAGTCACTTGTCGCTCTCCCTCTGCTCCTCCCCCCACTCTCTTTCTCTTGCTCTCTCTATCTCTAAAATAAATAAAATCTTCTAAAAAATAAAAAGCATTTTTAATATGAAACCAAATTTTGCCTGCTGCAGATATTAGAAGTGGCCCCTGGAGCATTTATTGTGATGTATAATCTGTAGATAATTTCATCAAGTTGTCTTATTATTATTATCTGTCTTTCATCTGATGCCCCCACTAGAGTTGAGGGGCAGGAAGCTCTGTCTTTGCTGGTCCATAAGCAGTCAAAAGACAAGTAGTGAATTAAAGGAAAATATTTGCAGCAAATACACACACAAAAGAGTTAAGAGCCCTGGGGCACCTGGGTGGCTCAGTGGGTTAAAGCCTCTGCCTTCAGCTCAGGTCGTGATCTCAGGGTCCTGGGATCAAGCCCCATATCGGGCTCTCTGCTCGGCGGGGAGCCTGCTTCCTCCTCTCTTTCTGCCTGCCTCTCTGCCTATTTGTGATCTCTGTCTGTCAAATAAATAAATAAAATCTTAAAAAAAAAAAAAAAGTTAAGAGCCCTTACTTACATAAGGCTTCTCTAAATCAGTAAGAAGACAAATGACCCAGTAGATCAAAGAAAGTGCAGGTGCCATATAAACATTAAAAGTTGCTCAATCTTGCCAGTAGCCAGGGAAGTGCAAATTAAAATAATAACAAAATTGAATTTTTGCCCATCTGCTTGGCAGAAGTTGAAAAGATTGATAACTTCCAGGCTGGTGAGGGTGTGGGTCTGATCACCCGATCAGACACTTTGAAACTTTTGGGTGTGGGACAGTATGTGGAACTGTATTGTTTAGACTTGAAATACATTGACCTTCTGACCCAAAAATCTCATGTTTAGGAATCTGTCCTATAAAAGAGTCAGCCTTCAAAATGATATAGATCAGTAAGACGCCAGAATTTCAATATAGGAAAGATCTAGGGGTGCTCATTTGGTTTTAAACAAATCAAGAATATGATAATTCTTGTACTTTCAAATTTATGGAGTAAAATTCCTGCTCTCTACAGAATTAATTATGAATTAAATAGCATAATCAGCGTTTATCAAATGGCAAGTAGTGGCAAGGGATGTAGTCAGTTTCCTTGAAATGCTGTGCTGGGGATTTGGTTGTGAATATTTAAGACAGTAATTCTTCAGCTTCTGCCATTCCCTCACCTACCCAGTCTCTCACCCAAAGGTGAACTTAGGTGAGAAGTGGGAAGGGCAGGCATGTACCCAGGGAAGGAAATCTCTCAGCCTTTTTCCCAAATGTCACTTTCTGCTCTCACCACCCCTGGTTGTTTCTGTTTGTAATGAGAAGGGGAAAGTGCGACTTAGAGCAAGAATTTGCCACAACCACTTTGTCATATTAAGGGAGTGGCTTCATGTTTTATATTTTTAGCCAGGGAAAAGACCGGTGGTAGGCCTCTTTGAATGGAAAAGAGGAGACTCCTCTGACTAGGAAGGAAGCTATTTTTATCGAGTTAACTGCCCTGCATAACAAAGTGAGAAGCGCCTGGACTTTAGCATGAGGAAGGAGAGGAGGGTCAGGGAAATGGGTGAGACTTGAGGGGGTTTGAGAGCAAACGGGAGACTCAGCCAGCGCAGGGTACTGGAGGCCTGGGGAGTAGAGCTCCTCTAATGCTCCGTCCCGGTTCGAAGCCCAGCTGGGAGCCGCATGGTGCGTGGTTGGCCAACAACCTCCAGCGTCTGCCTCCTTCAGTAGCCACTCCAGCGGGGCTTTTTTGTTTTTTTTTGGGGGGGGGCGTCCCTCTCTTTTTAGGGTAGCCCCCAGAACTGACTGAGGCAGGCCATGGACAAGGCCTAGACACTTCTGCCTTTACTGGGCAAGCTGTGCTTTAAGCATCCCTGATTCCAGCCCAGCGTTTGTCAGGTGGGCCTGGGTTGGAGGGCACCTGCCCCCTGCCCAAGCGGGCTTGCCTCCCCTTTGTCTTCACAGCTTTTACTTCCCCAGAAGACTTTCCCACCCTTTCTGGCACAGCCAAAGCCCCCACATTTGCAACTGCAGACGTTTCACACCAGTGGGGATCTTTAAGACACCAGAAGGAACTTTTTCTCATTTTAATTTCAAGTTCAGAATTTAAAACCGAATAACTGCCAATCTGTTCTTTGCCACACGGTCACTGTCTAACCTTGACTGGTGACCGATTTTGTCTGAGCAAACAATCACAAACTCCCTCCGGAATATATTCCTTTTCAATTTTTGTTGTTGTTGTTGTTGTCAAAAAGAAATGAAAGAAGTTCTGGAGGGAAAAGACCTCACAGATATTGCAATAAAACTTTCTAACTTTTATGAACAATTGATTCGTAGCTTTAGAATAAGAGAAGAGCTTGAAATTCCATTGCTTTGCATGGGAGCATTCATCCACAGAGCCCTTGAAAATTGTCATCTAGATCTCCAGTTACAGAAGCAGACAACAAACAACACAACTTTGCGACCATGTTAGTAAAAAGAGTTAACGTTCAAATAATTATAACTAGGTTTGCATTATTCAGGATTGACTGTCATACTTGGTGGTAACATCCACCTAGAGAAACTAGCACTTAAGTTGCTCAAGGAGAACAAAAAGTTCAATCTTTAGCATCTTTTTTTTCCTGTTGGATACATTTTCCCTTTCCATTGTTTTCAGTTTACTAATTGTATGTCTTAAAAAGATGACCCAGTTTTCTTTTTCAGAAAAGCAACACATAAGGCCATTTGGACTTTTGATCTATTCTATGTGCTAGGGGAATTGGTAATCATTAACTCAATACAGTATATTTTTGTGGGGAGGGGCATTCTTTTTTTTTTGTTAGGAAGAAAAAGGTTACTTTAAAAATGTGTAACTTTGAAAATAACATTGATAAATAGTTATTACTTGTTTAATAAGCTTTTGAATACGTTAGGGAGAGGTTGACATTCAAAATTATTTTTCTGGGTGTTTAATTAGGGGAATATCTTTGTCAATTCATTTTATTCTCTAAATGCTCAGTTCTCTGCCCTCTTTTGTGATCTCTGCTGAAATTACATCTGTGCTTGGCACTTTCACCTTTGTGAAAAGGAAAAGCTCAACTCCCGACCCAAGTTGCTTGACCTTCATTTATCCACTTTCCACCCCAGCTGGCCTAGAGCAGATGAGGTTACCGGGAGATTTCTCAGCCTCTTAGGAAGACTTTGGTCTCTAGACTTTTCTCTGCTGCTGCTTTGATGCGCTCTGTTGCACCATCCACCCTCTCTTTCCTGTGACCCACTGACCCAGGAGTTCCCATGGCAAGATGGCTAATGATCTAAGTCCAGCTCTACCTGGTTTCTGTTGACACCATGGAACAGCCAACTTGTCTGTATGAAAGGGTACTTTCCGCTACAAATTACACACAGATGGTTGCATAGCTTTTCTGTGCTACTACAACTGAGACAGGGTGTTTCCAGAAGGCAGTCCTTTGAGTGAAGGGTATTTGCTTATGTGTCCTTGTATGTATGTATTATATATTGACTAAGAGTGATGGAGTGTGTGTTCATAAGCACAGAGTTCAGGATATTTTCACAACTCTAATATGTATGTGTAAATGTTAGTATAGCCCATATCATAAATGGAAAATTGTTTTCCTGCTTAAATCTTAAAATAGTGTAAATGGAAGCTACCCAATGAGATTAATTACTGTTTTTAGTAACAGCTTGGAGTTCCTTTGTAAGGAGCTTGTGATCTAAACAAGACTTATCAAACCAATACCTATAAAAATTGGCTAAGAAAAGCCTATTTGTTACACTTCTCCAAGCTAGGATTATTTCAGAGTTTTGAAATAGATAAGACCCAATGATTATCATCTTTAATTCATTATGTATTACTAAATGATAATCTAGTTTCCCACTTATTAACTAAATATTCTTGGCTTATGGTAAGGGAAAGGAAGAGGAAGAGGGGTAGGCACAGAGCTGGAAGGCTATCTGGCCCCGTCATTGCATTTATAAAGGGCCTTGAATTTAGGCTTTTGACTTTATCTCCAAAGGAGATTACGCAAAAATATGCTGATGGGATTGAAAGAAGACAGCCTCATCGAAACTTAAAATTGAGATCCCTGACTAAAGTATATCACCTTTAGTGTACTATAGATTTAAAAAATTAAATCTTTAAATTATCTTCTGACAAGCACAACTGTTTTGTGTTGTGATTTTATTGTGTTACAGTCATCAGTTGTTAAAAATGTGAACATTCAAAGCACAATTTTTTTTTTTTAATATTTGTTTGAGAGAGAGAGAGAAAATGAGCTGGGGAGAGGGGCAGAGTGAGAAACAGACTTCCCGCTGAATAGGAAGCCCAATGCAGGACTCGATCCCAGGACCCTGAGGTCATGACCTGAGCCAAAGGCAGATGCCCAAACAACTGAGCCACCCAGGCGCCCTTAACACCATAATTTTTAATCCTTTTAGCAATTTTTAAAAACTTAATATACTGGGAACCTCAAAAATAATGGAGGTAGCTGGATCTCTCTCAGCCTCTGAGAAGTTCAGCAATTATTTGGTGAGAATGCAAGTATTCCCATGAGGTAGCAGGAGCATTTTCATATAAACCTAAGAAACTGTAGACTAAGCAATCTAGAAAATAGGAAATTACAAGAAAGAATAAATTGTATGTTTCAAATAAAAAGTCATTGTGTATTTTTTTTAATCTTTATATTGGATTTTATGGACTTTGAGTATTTCAGTCTTACTATTCCCATATATTAACACATATTTAAGATATAGACTATCTGCACCTTGAAAGCAGATTTTCTCAGTGTAAAGTCACTTACTGGCTTTGGTAAACTTATAGAACTCGCATGTGTGTGAAGCCGTGAATATTCAACCAGAGTAAGCTGTATGCTGAACAAGAATTCTTGGACACCCGAGGCTTGGAATGCTAAAGTAAAACCTGACGGGTCTTTGAAAGACAGGATCTCCCAGCAATGTCTTAAAGGAGAAAGGAGTGACAACTAAAACCAAAAGAAAGTCAAATGTCGTGAGTTAGAAGGGAAGGTTAATCCTGGGTAACAGGTCAACAGAGGTCATTATCTGAATTATAAATGTCCTGAAAAAGAACTTCTTCCTCTTGTTTGCCCAGTTCCCACAACTGCATTGTGTGCAGGGGGAAGCATTTATGGTTATTTCAGCAAATTCAGTACAGAGTCATAGAGACAACCATTTTTTAACAGACATAACAAACCATTATTTAACAGACTGAAATATGAAGGCGTCTGTCCAGTTGGAGTTAGGAAATTAGATCTTTGAAACCAACAGGCATTGGTCTGGCCAACGGCATTTAGAGAACAGGGGAGACAAAGATGCAAAGGGCACCGTAGGTGAAAGAAAAACTTGAGTCTGGATTCCATCTCTGCTATGGAGTTAACGTATTCCTGCTGGTCCAAACTCAAGTGCCTAAGGTAAAAGCACAATGAAAGGAGGAAGACTTATATCGGCAGCCGCACTTTGAAGAGCTCCAGCGTTCTAGGAGCTAAAATATAACTAATGACTAACCATGGCACAAGCTGTAACTTTCTAGGACTCCACAGAGGGCAGGTAGAGGAAGATTTTTAAATCTGCAGTGGTTTCCAGAAAGGAGCAGGACAGATACAACTAAGGGTCTGATTCATGGTAACCTGAAATCTCCTTCCAGAGGAAGCCCGTGAATGGTTCCGAATGTGCTGTATCATCTCAGATATTCCTCATAGCAGCTCTGTGAGTTGGAGATTTTTACTCCCATTTTACAGAGAAAGAAACTGACCTCAAAGAGAGAGATCAGGTCATTTGCCCAAGGCTGGATAGGAAAGTTGGGCTTTAGATCCATCTGACTCTAAACATGATGCTATTTCTACAGTATCTTTCTGTGTCATTCTTACTGTTATTTTAACTACTGCTTGTAAATTGACTTGATTTCCCCAAGTACACAGACTTGAACCTTGGAATCTTTAGTGATCCTTCCAATCAGTCATTCCACCACTATTTACTGAGTGTCTAGTAAGAGCTAGGCATTGGGGTTAAAGAATTAATGAAATAAAATTCCCACTCCCAAAGAGCATGGAATCAGTTACTAAACTGTATAGGACTCATTTCTCATATATATCTCTCCCCATATTTCTCTTCTGAGTCTCTGGTACAGCCCTCGCTGCCTGGACAGTAGTCTTTCCGGGGACCACTTTTTGGGTGGCTCAGTCCGTTAAGCTCCAATTCTTGGTTTCAGCTCAGCACATGATCTCACAGTCATCCTGGAATGGAGCCCCACATCAGGGTCTGAGCTCAGTGCAGAGTCTGCTTCAGATTCTTTCTCCCTCCCCCTTGCTCTTACTCTCTCCCTAAGAAATAAATAAAATCTTAAAAAGAATAAAAGGGGGGGGGGCGCCTGGGTGGCTCAGTGGGTTAAGCCTCTGCCTTCGGCTGAGGACATGATCTCAAGGTCCTGGGATCAAGCCCTGCATCGGGCTGTCTGCTCAGCAGGGAGCCTGCTTCCCCTCTACCCCACCCCACCTACTTGTGATCTCTGTCAAATAAATAAATAAAATCTTAAAAAAAAAAGTGGTCTTTCTGTATTATTAGCCAGGTCATGGGAGATCTACTCAGAGGTGTGGGCAGGGTAAAGAATTTATTTGTTTGTTTGTTTATTTGTTTGAGATGTGGGGGAGGGACATGGGAGCAGAGGAAGAGGGCCAAGGGGACTCTGTACTGAGCATGGAGCCTGATGTGGGGCTCAATCCCACAACCCCAAGATCACGACCTGAGCCAAAACCAAGGGTGGGATGCTTAACCAACTGAGCCACCCAAGCACCCCAGGGCAAAGAATTTTTTTAAGTCATAGGGAGACATCCAAAAAGTAGCAACAGTGAGAAACTGCAACCCTGCCTAGGGCCAAGATACTCCAGAGCTGTCTTTCTTCAGGAGCTACAGCCATGGAAAGAGGGAGCTGGGATACGTCTCTCTTCTTCGGCCCTTCTGATCTCTTGGAGCCCACCCCCTGCTCCAGCTCAGAAGCCAGATGACCAAACGGAACCAGGACTGCAACCCCAGTGGTCAGCTGCCCTGTGCAGAGAAGTGGGGAATGGATCAGGTAGGGGCAAATAGAGCATAGGCAGCGCTCTCTCTCTCTATTGGCTCACTTAACAAATGCATCCTGAATGTGTAGTCTGCGACAGACCTAGTGCCTAGAGGAGTGAACAGACCAGCTCTTCTCTTCACTGAGCTTCCAGTGTGGCAGAGGCCACTCAGAATGAGCCTGATTCAAACAGAAGGAAGAGTTGTGAAGAAAGGGAACACAGGTCAATAAGAGAGTATATGGAAGGAAACGGAACCAACTTTGAGAGCCAGGGTAGGTCTCCCAGAGAAAAGCACGGGAGCTGGGAGATCAAGGAGGAGATTAGAGAGGAGAGAAAGGACTGGAGAAAGTGTCAAGCAGAGGAGAGGGAAGGGTGATGTGCCAGTGGTGGGCAGGGAGCAATGTTCATCCAGAAACAAAGAGAAGCACAGAGTGGGAGAAGGGGGAGCACTAGAGGGACCAATAGCCTCAGTAAAGCTGGGAGGGGCCGGGACCCATCATGGGAGGGTTAGTGGGCCAGGTTAAGGGTTTTGGTTGGTATTCTAACAGCAAGTGGGATTCTCAGTAACAGAGAATTTTAATTTAGGAAGGGAATGAGGATGGGGTGGCTCCAGTCAGAAGTCAGAACTGGTAGGAAGATCACTCTGGCTACAGCCCAGAGACTGAATTGGAGAGTGAGTAGGGACCACCTCTCGGCAACTGCAGAAGTCCAGGAGAGAGAGAATGAGAGCATGACCTGTGATGGTGGCCATAGAGACGGAGGACAGTGAAGATAGGAAGAGTGATTTAGGAGCCATAACAGGACTTGGCATTGGACATGGCGGCAGGAGAGAGAGAAGTGCCGGGTTGACTCCTAGGTTTCTAATTTGAACAAATGATTAAAGTAGTCCCTGAGCTAGGAAAGACATGGTAGGCCACATTTGGGGCTTGTTATGGGTTGAATTGTGCCCCCTCGAAAAAGGGGTGTTAAAATCCTAACCCCCAGTACCTCAGAATGTGACCTTGTGTAGATAGTGTTTTACAGTGGTAATCACATTAAAATGAAGTCATTAGGGTGGGTCCTACTCCAAAATGACTGCTGTCCTTATCAAAATGGGAAATTTGGACCTAGAGACATTCATGAAGAGAAGACCATGTGAGACACAGGGAGAACACCATCTGTAGGTAAAGGCATGCCTGAGGCTACCAGAGAGGAGTGGAACAGAATATTCCCCATTGTCCTCAGCAGTAATCAACCCTGCCAACATCTAGATTCCAGACTTCCAGCCTCCAGAACTATGAGACCACAAATCTCTGTTTTGTAAGCCACCCTGTTTGTGGTACTTTGTGATAGGAGCCCTAGGAAACTAACATAGGAATGAAAACCAGAACTCTGACTCTGGACCAACTGAGTTTAAGGGGCTATTTGAGAAACAACATAACAAGGTAATTAAAAGTATGGACCCTGGAGCCATCTGCCTGGGTTTGGCCCTGCTATTTACCAACTGTGGGAGCACACTCAAGTTAATATAAATCTGTTAGACACAGCCCCCTTGTCTGTAACTAGGAGTAACACTACCTTTCTCCTGGGGTTGTGATGAGAAGATGAGCTGATCGAAAAGCTGTTAAAATAGTGCCTGGCACATGGTAAGCACTACAGAAGAGTTTATTTCCACAGACAATACATAAAGCCTCCCAGTATTGAATAGATTTGGTAAAAGAATCTGGAATTCAGGAAAGAGTTCTCCATTTTAATATTGGGATTCATTGGCATTTACTGAAACTGTAGATAGCGCGTGTGGGATGAGAAGAGGAGAGGGCTTCTGGACAAGTCTTGACACCTCCAACCTTTATGGCTAGGAAGAGTAGGTTGAATCATCAAAGGGGATAAAAGAATGTCTAGAGAAAACCACAGTGAAATACTATCTCCTACCTATTAGGATGCCTGTTAGGGACTGATTTGTGTGTCTCTCCAACCCCAGATTAATATGTTAGAGCCCTAACCCCCAAAGTGACTGTTTGGAGATGTGGCCTTTGAGATCATTAAAGTTAAATGAAGTAATAAGGGTAGGGCCCTAATCCAATAGCACTGATGTCCTTATAAGAAGAGGAAGAGACTCCAGAGTGCGCTCCTCTCTTTCTCTCTCTCTCTCTTTCTCTCTCCTAGCATGAACAGAAAAAAGGACATGGGAGGACAAGTGAGAATTTGCTGTCTGCAAACTAGGAAGAGAGGCCTAATCAGAAACCAACCCTACTGGCATCTTGATCTTGGAATTTTGGCCTTAAGAACTGTGAGAAAATCAAGTTGTATTGTTTAAGCTACCCATCTGTGGCATTCTGTTATGGCAGACTGAGCAAACGAATACAATGACTGTAATTTATAGAATGGAAAATAACATGTTGGTGACAATGTAGAGAAATTGGAATGCTCGTGCATTGCTGGTGGGATGATAAAATGGTACAGCCACTGTGGAACAGTATGGGGGTTCCTCAAAAAGCTAAACATATAATTACCATAGGACCCAGCAATCTCACTTCTAGGTATATATCCTAATTAATTGAAAGCAGGGACTCAAACAGATACTTATATGCCAATGTTCACTGTAGCATTATTTGTAGGAGCCAAAAGATATATCAACAGATATAGTATATCCATACAGTAAAATGTTATTCAGCCATAAAAAGTAATTAAGTTCTCCTACTCTCTAAAATATGGATGATTCTGGAAGACCTTATAAGTGAAATAAACCAGGCAGAAAAGGACAAATATTATATGATTCTATTTATATGAGGCATCTAGAATAGGCAAGTTCATAGAGAAGAAAGTAGATTAGAAGCTACCAGGGTCTATCAGGGGAAGGAGAGATGGGGAGTTATTTATTAATGGGTACAGAGTTTCTGTTTAGGGTGATAAGAAAGTTTTGGAAAGAGATAGTGGTGATGGTTGCACAGCAAGATTATTAATGACCCTGAATTGTCTATTTTAAAATGGATAAAACACAAATTTTATGTTATTTATATTTTACCATAAAAAATAATCATAGCTAGAGAGTTTGGAAGAAAGCAAGAGGGTGGCATCATGGAGCCAAGGAAAAGAAAGTTTACCGAAGGAGGAAGTAGTTAAGAATGTGAAGAAAGGTGAATATCTGAAATGATGCGCTTAGCAAGAACTTGTCAGTGGGAAAGATGGTGGTCAGCGGGAGACACAATGGGGGGAGGGGGAGTGAAAGAGGAGAAAATGTGGATGGTTGTAGCTAAGTCTTTCAGGAAGTTTAATAAAGTGAGAGAACTGAATATGTTTGATGTTGATGGGAAAGATATGGATTAAAGAGACCGGTTACAGAAGAACGAAGGGATCGTGTAAGGGGGTGTGCTCGAGGCAGAGCCCAGGAGTCCAATGCATGGGTGCGGTGGCGGGGCTGAGGCAGGGAGAGGAATTGCCCCCAGAGGGAGAGGCAGAGAAGGAGAGAGGAGGGCCATGGCAAGTCGAGGGGATTCCGTTCTCTTGTGAAGTAGAAGGTGAGATCCACCAGCCGGGGGGCATGAGATGGGAGGGTAGAAGTTTAAAACAGTGGAAAAGATCTGAAGTCTTCATGTGGGAAAGTGGACAGTGGATGAAGATGGGTTGTCTAGGCAGTGCTGAGGGCTGGTCGTAAGTCAGCCGTCTGGGATTTCTCTTGGCTCAGTTTGCCCTGGAGTGTGACTTTCTCCAGCACTCCTCAGCTATGGAGTCAGGTATGGAGAGAGCACTAGAAAGATGGGCCTGCCCTGGGTTAGGCTTTTCCCAAATAGCACAAAATTGAAAGTGTAGGGGAGTTGAAGGCTGAAGAGGCAAAAGCTACGGGGAGTTTCCAGAGAGGCTAGGGCTCTGGAGATGGGGCGGGTGGAGGGGGGTGCTCTGCGAGGTGAGGGGCTAGGAAATAGAGAGCATGGCTATCTATATACCACACACACTTAACCCCAGGCGTGTTTTTAAAGGACAATTTCAATCACGTCCCTCCTTTGGAGTCCACCAACTTAAGTCAAGACTGAGCTTGCATCAAAAGCTTTCCCAGATCCCTTTTATGAAGATGGCGCCGAAAGCTAAGAAGGAAGCCCCTGCCCCTCCCAAAGCCGAAGCCAAAGCAAAGGCTTTGAAGGCCAAGAAAGCAGTGCTGAAAGGCGTCCACAGTCACAAAAAAAAGAAGATCCGCACATCACCTAAGTTCCAACGACCCAAGACTCTGCATCTCCGAAGGCAGCCCAAATACCCTCGAAAGAGCGCCCCCAGGAGAAACAAGCTTGATCACTATGCCATCATCAAGTTCCCCCTGACTACTGAGTCAGCCATGAAGAAAATAGAAGACAGCAACACACTTGTATTCATTGTGGATGTCAAGGCCAACAAGCACCAGATCAAACAGCTTCTTCTGTGAAGAAGCTCTATGACATTGATGTAGCCAAGGTCAACACCTTAATCAGGCCTGATGGAGAGAAGAAGGCATACGTTCGGCTGGCCCCTGACTATGATGCCAACATAATTGGGATCATCTAAACTGAGTCCAGCTGGCTAAATCTAAATACAGTTTTTTCATGATAAAAAAAAAAAAAAAAAGCTTTCCCCAGCAGGACCCAGAGACCCCGCTTTAGGCATATCTCCAAAACCTTCCCTATCATCTTCGGTTCCTTCTGTTCCTCTTGGAATACCTCCCAAGTGGTGAACCAGAGTGGACCGGAAGTTCTCCACTGCTTTCTCATCTCTGTGCCATTGCTTACTTACATTGCTCCCTCAGGAATGCCCTCTCCTTGACGTCAATCAGTCCTTTCTCATTGTTCCTGTGGAATTTAATGCACAGCTCTATTACAGCCCTTTTCACATTTTGTTAAAACTTCTTTGTTTACATTTGTAAAGGGTATCTGTTGAGCTCGTCTGCCCGAGATTCCTTCTTCCATGGTTCCTCTCCTTTTTTTGGTAACAGGTCCACCCCGCAGTTAGAGAATTGCCCTTCCTTCACTCATGTGGATCTAACATGGCTCCCAAAGGTGGCTCTGGGACCATCTGGCTATAATTATGAGCACATGACCCAAACCAGGCCAATCAGCATCTTTTCTCAGGATCATATATGTGGAAAGTGAAACAGTCTCTCCTTGTTTAAGTCTGCCAGCTGAGATGATATAATCCAGAAGGTGTCAGTGGCCAATTTCCACACCATGACTTCTAACCACTACCACAAAGAGGAAGCCAAATTGAAAAGGGTGGGGGGGTGGGGAGAGGAAGCCCAAGCCAGGATCACATTATTTGACCGATGCCACCTGATGCTGCCTCCCTTCCTGGAACTTGAAATTGTACAAGCCATTCAAGTGCCTTTTTTGCCTAAGCCATCAGGAGCTGGTTTTGTTTACTTGCCCCCCAAAACAGTCTCAGGGAATATACATGTTGTCTCTTCTGCTAGACTCTATGTGCTCAGCTAGACACAGAGTTTGAACCATAACAGAAAGAGGGCTCAATAATATGAAATAAATGTTGAAATCCTAACAATCATTCCCAGTCCAATTCAAATTTTATTTCCATCTATAAAAATTTTATTGAACCCCCAAAACAAGTAGGATCGTTTTCAGTACCCTAACGCATTTGCCTATGACTCCCAATGGCACGTTACAGATTTTGCTTCTTATTTTGGTTGTTTGTGTTCTTGGCCATCTCTCCCTACCAGATAGTAAGTACATTGGATGCAGGGCTTAAGTCTGAGTAGTAGCTGCTCAATAAAAGGTAATTGTTCTCAATTGCACTCTCATGTACCAGCTGTGCAGAGGCAAAAAAAGATGGATGAGATTCAGTCTCTGCTCTGAGGCACTTGAGGCACACATACAGCAAATAATGTGAGTTGCCTTGGCCTGAATAGAAAATAAATAGAGAAGAAAGCAAGTAGCCTAGATCCTTGTAGAGAAACAAAGCTCTAGACTGAGAGCAAAAGATATTTTTATCAGGAAGTGTTAGAAGAATGCAGAACAAGCTCAGAAACATTTTATAAATAGATCAGGAACCAAATATCCTGGAAAGATAAAGCCACTCATAAATGAAGTCAAACAGAGCACTTCCACAAACATAAATGAGCAAGCATAGCAGTCAGCAAATCCTCTCTTCATTGTCTCCAAACTTCTTTCCAACTAAATAAGGGTAGGTTGATTTGATCCTCTAACGCTGTGTCTAACTCTAGGCAAACATAACGGCTACAAAACGCTCCGCTTCTCCAGAGAACACTGAGGAAGCTTAATTGTTTGAACTATTCCAGCTCTATGTTAAATATGGCGGCAGAATTTCATTCAACTCTGCATCCCCCATGCACCACCACTCCTGTAACTTTCAATGTGCAGGTTCTCCGGGAAGGGAGTATCTGTTGAATGAATGGTGAGCCACTCAAATAATCAAATCTTCTCCCTCGGGTGTGCTCCTACCCAACTTCCTCAAGTTGTTTCCTCTTCAGCTCCTGCAGAGCTTTAAGAGTCCAGCCCTGGACAGCCAAGTCGAAGCACAAGTTTATGCAAGAATCCAGGAATCTTAGTCTAATCTCTGGACAGCCTGAGGGGAATCAGGCAAAAGGCATCTGGGTAAATTTACCCAAAGTGATTATGTCATCTCAGCAGTAATAACATTGCTCAGTGTCCTCAGTCCCCTGAAAGCTTTCCTCGTGGCAGTTAAGATATGGGGAGACCAGTTGGCTGGCTGCTCGGTAGGGTGTACCACAAAATGGCATTACCGGGGTGAAGCCCCAGAGGTTCAGGGCCTCAACTATTCTGCATTTGATTAGAAATTTGATTAGACCTAACCTACTGTTCGAGATAGGTGTATTAGTCAGGCATTCTCCAGAGAAACAGAACCATGAATGGCTTGTACAATAGCATATATAGGAGATTCATTCTAGGAACTGGCTCACGTGGTTATGGAGGCTGATCCACAAGCTGGAGAACCAGGAAGGCTCATGGGGTACTTCTTTTTGGGTGGAGGCCTGAGAATGTGGACTACAGGGGGCTGTGGGAGGGTGAGCATGATGGTGTTAAGTCCCGGGTGAGTTAGAAAGCTCAACAACCAGGAGCGCCAATATCTGAAGGCAGGAAAAGATAAATGTCTCAGCTCAGGTTGAGAGAGCAAATTCACTCTTTCTCTGCCTTTTTATTCAAGCAGACCCTCAGTGGATTGAATGGTGCCCGCCTCATTGGTGGTCTACTGATTCAAATGCTTATCTCTTCCAGAGACACCCTCACAGACGCACTCAGAAATAACGTTCTACCAGCTATCTGGGCCTCCCTTAGCCAAATCAAGTTGATAAAAATAACCATCTTAGAAGAGTGATCGAACTCTAGGAAACTGAGTTGCATTCCCCCAAAACACATCCCAGTGGGTCAGAGATTCAACCAACCTGAAATTCAGACTTCTACCCTAATGAAGTAAATACAAAACTTTATGTACATAAAGGTCCGGGGATTTTTTTTTTTTTTTTCTTTTTCTCTTATTTTGAGATCTTATTTATTTACCTGAGAGAGAGCAAGCGAGAGAGAGAGCACAGAGGGAGAGGGAAAAGCAGGACCCCAGGATCATGACCTGAGCCAAAGGCAGATTCTTAACTGACTGACCCACCCAGGCACCCAAGATTTCTTTCTCTTCTAAGAAGAGGGAGTTGGTGGGGGCACCTGGTTAAGCATCTGACTCTTGATTTCAACTCAGGTCATGGTCTAGGGATCATGAGATCGAGATGCACACCAGGCTCTACACTCTGTCTGCTTGAGAGTCTCTCTCTCCCTCTGCCCCTCCTAAAATAAATAAATCTCTTTTTAAAAAAAAGTTGGGGGGGATTGGTGTATTATACTCTATTATGTAGTTTGAATTTTTTTTACAATAGGCGTATTTTACTTTTATACTAAAATGCACATTTTTAAATTATGACAGAAAATAATTCATCTCTGAAACCAAATTTTGGTTCTATTAAGGGTAGAAACCGTATTTTTATTTTGCCTTGTCACTGTACCTTTAACATATAGCACAATGTCTAAGACACTGTGTGAGCTGAATAAATATCCAAATAACTTCTTGACTCTTATCAATCTATTCTAACTTAAAAAGGGTCACAGTCTTGTAAATCAGGGAAAGGCTGATTGGTCAAAAGACAATCAGAACCTGTAGACACTACAGTCCACAGTTCCCCAACGTTCAGATAGTGCTGATTAGTGGTTTGTGAAATCAGTGTAGTGAGTCACAGCTGGCATTAAAAAAAAAAAAAAAAAAAAAAAAAAAAAAAACAAGGGGGAAAAAAAAAAAAACATCCAGTACATTAAAAGAGGGTATTGTTTTGTGAAATTTTGTTTCCGTTTTGCACATACTGTGTGGTGATGTAAAATGTATTTCTTAACTCTGGGCTGCAATCAAAAAGTTTTTTGAGAGCCACTAGTCTAGTCTAAGTTACACACACACACCCTGCTCCCCAGCCATAACAAACAACTTTCATTTCTCCAAAACATCATGCTAGTCCTACTAGAGAGGACCTGGGACTTACCACTCCCTTTACCTGAAATGTGCTTGCCTCCTTGACAGCCTGGGGACCACCCCTCCCCCGGCTTACACTTCTAGATCCTGCTCAAGTATCTTGCCTATGAACCCTCTGTGACCCTTCAGAGCAGAGCCAGACCTCCTGCTAGGTGCTCCTACCTCCCCTGTCCCCTGATTCATCACAGTATTGGGCACTAGAGAGTTGGACACCTCTTTTCTCCTAGGGTCGGTCCCGGGAGTGGGGACTTTGTGGCCCTTCCCTCATATGCCAGCGCCGTACACAATGCCCGTAGTACTTGGTATATGACTGTCAGATAGTTACAGAGAAAAGCATTTATGAAGAACAGTGAGGTTCTTTATGTAATGAAATAGAAGAGCATGCAAATTTTTCAGCAGTAAATGAAAAAAGCAAGGTGCCATACAGTATGGATAATATGCTGTGTGTGTGTGTGTGTGTGTGTGTGTGTGTGTGTGTATTTGGTGGCAGAGAGTAGCTTTGGAAGACTACAAAGGAAACTAGTAACAATGGTTGCTACCTGGGGACAGGCATAAAAGGGAGACTGTTTCACTATCTGCCTCTTGATTTTTGTGCTTTATGCATGGGTTACCTCTCACTTAAATTAATTAATAAATATTCCTTCAAAATGCCTTTACAGGCAATTAATATAAGAAAGTGAAGATTTTAAAAAAACAAAAACAAAAACAAGATTTATGGCTTCCAAATATCCCACATGTAGAAAGACATAATTATTTTTCTCCACTGATTTAAAAGGGGGAAAAGGAGACTTTATTGTCTGTAACGCTGAAAGAGAAACCTAGGCTTTTTCTGATTTACCACAAAAAAGAAGTTGCATCTCCTTCTAGCCCAGGAGAGCAGCCTGGATGTAAGAGGGAGACTGGGGTGGATGAAATTGCAGTTTCCCAGAAATAAGCAACCCGCTGGTCTTTATGGGAAACCACAGGTCCTTAGGAAGGCTGGACTAATGAACACTCAGCACTTGTCAAAGAAGGCAATGGTAACAAAGGATAATCTAAGCTAATTTTGTAACCATTTGGAGAATAGGGTTCTTCTTCCAGCAGTCTTCTGATGGAGCTCTCTAAGTTCTTCACCTCATTAAAATAGTTCCTTATATAAGCCTAATTATCAGAATTAAAAGAGCTGCTTATTACAGACCTGGGTTTCTACGGCAACAGTAAAATAATTGCCAAAGTGTCTGAAGCATTGAGAAAAATAATATACACTAATAATAGGTAGCCCTGTGAATCCTTTTAATAAGACAACTAATTGAGAGCCAGCTACTCTGCATGTTGCAACAAGAACGACCACAGAGATCTGCAAACTTCTTAAAACCCAGCCAAACATCCTCTGTTAAAGTCACGGAAAGGATTCTGAGTTAAAAATATATTCATGGCTACTTTAGGGATCTCATTGAGGTGTTCCAAGCCTCTCTGGTGTGAAAGAAAAGATCATTTTCCCTTTTATATTACAAATCTGTCTCTTACATTCCACACCCCCCTCTCTCCTACATTCCCCCCACTTTCTGTTTTGCATAAGTGCCTGCTGAAATCCTGGCAGGGACCCTGGCCCTGGGTCAGGGCCTGCCCTGTGGCCACGTGTGAAAGCACCAGGGAATTCCTTCCTTCTGCTGCATCTGCTGTGATCCTCTCCTCAGAATGGAGGAGGAACTCCAAACGCGGGGCCTCGAGATGGGTCCTTTTGGATTCATGTTTTCAAACAAACAAGTTCTTCCCTGAAATAAGTTATTTTCTTGACTTATTGGGAAACAGTGTAATCCTTCACATTAGTTTGCTAGGGCTACTATAACAAAGTACCCCAGGCCAAGTGGCTGGAACAACAGAAATTTATTTTCTCACAATTCTGCAGGCCAGAGGCCAAGCTCAAGGTGTTGGCAGGGTTGATTTCTTTGGAAGCCCCTCTCTTTGGCTGGTAGGTGGTTGTCTTCTCCTACCTGTGTTTCCATATTGTCTTCCCTCTGTGAGTGCCATTATCCTAATCTCCAGTCATATTAGATCAGGGACCACTCTAAAGACCTCCTTTTAGCCTCATTACCCTTTTAAAGACCCTGTCTCCAAATACAGTTACATCCTGAGCTACTGGGGGTTAGGACTTCAACATATGAAATTGGGAGAGTAGAGCAGAATTCAGCTCATACCAACAAGCATGCTTCTTTACAATGTGACTTTGCTGTCCTTTCCATGAAGGTGAGCACCACCCAATATGTCCTTATAAGAGGAGGGAATTAGGACACAGATACACAGAGAGGGAAAATACCATGTGAACATGGAGATGGCCATCTACAAGCCAAGGAGAAGGGCCTCAGAAGAAACCAACCCTGGAGTGCCTAGTAGGCTCAGTTGGTTAGGCTCTTGATTTTGGCTCAGGTCATGATCTCAGGACTGTGATATTGAGCCTGTGTTGGCCTCTGTGCTGGATGTGGGGCCTGCTTACGATTCTCTCTCCCTCCTTCTGCCCCTCCCCACCTGAAAGAAAGAAAGAGGGAAAGAAAGATTAAAGAAAAAGGCAAAGAAAGAGGAAGAGAGAAAGAAAGAGAGAGAGAGAGAGAGAGAAGAAAAGAGAAGAGAAAAGAACCCTGCCTACACCTTGATCCCAATTGGACTTCTGGCCTCCAGAATTGTGATAAAATACATTTCTGTTTCAGCTACCTCATCTGCGGTATTCTGTTATGGTGGCCCCCGCAGACTAGTACACTTACAAAGACAGGAGGAATTGTTGCAGCTGTACCTTTCCTGACATTCTGCCACACGCACCCCTAAGACCACAAGCACCTTGTAGTTGGGAGTTCTGTTGTTCTCATGCATCATCAGCATTAAAGAAATACTGCCTGTTATTGGGCCTGATTTTTCAAGACAAGAGAAGAAAGAGAAGCCAGAGAAAATGGTAACGAATCAGAGAAATATGAGAGAACCAGAAGAATTTTGTCTCATGGAAGCCAAAGGAAAAGGGAATCTTGGTAAGAGATCTTTGGAAATCTCAAGGAGAATGAGGACTGAGAAATGGCCATCGGATTTAACAGTTGGTACCTCAGACAGTTCATAGCATGAAAGCAGCTGGGATTGGCAGCAGGGAGGAAAAGAGTGATCGCCAAGGAGAACTTTACGTTTTTACCGTATATTTCTGCTGCTTGCTACATTTTACCAGAAGAATATATCTACCTGTAAAAATTTTCTTAACATATTATCATTTTTAAAGAAAGAAAGTCAAATCCTCTCTGGGCCATCTACCACTACCTTTTGGAAACAGACACTTCTAGGAGTCTGGTGTACATTCTCCTACGTTGCTGGGGAGTGCAAAATGTAGCCCCCTTTGGGAGGCAATTTGGGGAAAAAAAGCCATCAAAATTACAAATGCAGTTAATTATACCTTAATCAGGTTGTTTAAAAAATATTACAAGTGCATAAACCCTTTAGACATATACACATGCAAAATGATACTATGTACAAGGATATTCACTGTAGCTTTATTTGTTATAGGAAAAGTCTGGAAATAATCCAAGTGTCTACCAATAAGAGACAGTTAAATAAACTGTGCTACAGACACACAATGGAATCTCATGCTGCTATTTAAAAAAAAAAAAAAAAGAATGAGGAAGCTCTCCTTGTACTGATATGGAAAGATTTCCAAGATAGATTAAATGAAGAAAAAAACAGAGTAAAAAACAGCTGTGTGCCCCTTTTTTTTTTTTTTTTTTTTTTTTTATTTGACAGAGATCACAGGTAGGCAGAGAGGCAGGCAGAGAGAGAGGAAGGAAAGCAGGCTCCCTGCTGAGCAGAGAGCCCGATGCGGGGCTCGATCCCAGGATCCTGGGATCATGACCCGAGCCGAAAGCAGAGGCTTCAACCCACTGAGCGACCCAGGGGCCCCCTGTGTGCTCCTTTTATGTAAGCAAGAAGGCAAGAGTGAATACGTTTATACATATAAGTATAATATATATTTTTAATTTGCTTATATTTGCATAAAGAAACTCTGGAGGGATAAAGAAGCAAATAGAATTGGTTATCTGGAAAAAAGGGTGTAAATAGGGATAGATTATTTTCCAATTTATATAAACTGTCATTAGGTCCTTATAACAAATCTGAGGCAAGTATTATTATCCCCATTTTACAGATGGAGATTAGAAAGACCAAGTCACTTGCCCAGCTGACCAGTTTACGCACCTGGTAAACATGGAGCCTGATTCCAGCCTAACTCTGCCTGATTCCATGGTTCCTGCTTTAACATGATTCAGACTGTTCTCTGAATAAATGCGTGCCCCTAGTCCTCAGATTTATGATCTTAAATAAATCATATTGAAGGCAGAATAATCAAAAGTAAGAACTAAACGTATTTTAAGGTGTTTATGCAAATACAAGGGGCTAGAGATTGGGAGATGTTTTCTTCTTGGCGGGGTGGGGGGGCTGGTTTTACTGGTAGTTTGTGTTTGTTTATTCCTTCCTTTGTTGGCTTCCTGGTTTTTTAGTTGTCTGTTTTGAAAGCAGTGAGTGGAGGAGGGGATGGAAAGATGGTCTACTTTTTGTGGTACATACAGTTCCCTTAGGCAGGTAATTTTTGGTTGAGGCTTTTGAATTTTAGTATTTCATGCTGTTTAGCTCCAGGACACATGGTCCAAGAAAGACCGGAAATATAGGAAGGGAAATAAAAGGTGAAGAAAAGGGGTGGTTGGTGGCTCAGTTGGTTGCGTGTCCTAATAATCTTGGTTTCAGCTCAGTTCTTGATCTCGTGGGTCGTGGGATCAAGCCCCACTTCAGACTCTGCATTCAGTTGGTTCTCTCCCTCTGCCACTCCCTTCTGCTTTCTCTCTCTCAAATAAATAAATCACTCTTTTTTTAAAAAAGTGAAGAAAAGTCCCTTCCTGGTTGAGACTTCTGCCGTCACCGCTGCAAGTCTCCTCAGTAGGAAGGACTTACTATCTGAGCATAAATGAAAAGTATGGCATTCATCCATCAGCAAGAATGTTTTGGCTCCCAGTTAAGTTATCCTGTGTGTTCTAGATCTTTTCTTAACTAATCATGTCTTCTTTTCCATGTTATGAGAAAATCTCTCTTAAGCCAGAATTTGTTTCTAAATGGAAATATCCCAGCCCTGAATCAAGTAGCTCTTTGTCTGAGCAGTTCACATCCTGAAGTCCATTAGTCACATGTTCATGGTTGTTACTTCAGTGTGAAGACCTGGAGATATAAGTCCTTCAGAGGGGTTCTAATTAGGACTGTTTGGATAACAAGGATTTTTTTTTTTTCTTTTTAGCGTTTAGTGAAAAAGACGGGAATCTCCAGAACCCGTAGCAGAAAGTGGAGAGTTGTCCACTTCTTGGTTCTCGGGTAAAGACGGAACAATAGAGTAGTTGCTTCTTCTGGAGGTGATTCCTATCCCCATCACAGGGACTTGCAACGCAAGGACCACACAAAATTGTTGCCCTAGTTCCAAACCACCTTATGAATGCCTTGCCTTTGTTTTGCAGCAAAGCTGACATCTGGGCTTGGTCTGCAGTCTGTCAGTCCTCCCAGCATGACTAGACCAGACCTTGTGGTGCTTTTGTTCTGGAAACCAACCCTCTCCTTAGCTCACAACAACTAAGAGAAGATGAAGCAATCTTAGCCATGACACTGCTAACGTCAACACAGAGTAAAACTTGCCTTCTTTGCAGTCTTGAGGAGAAATAAGAAGCCCTGTGCTCTGCAACAATTGAGAGAGAACGAGCACTCCCTTGGTAATGGAATAAGTTTAACACCCAGATCCCCCTCAACTGTCAGCATCAAAGCGAGAATCTGAATGTGTTGCCTGGTGAAATGGTGTGTTGGCCAGGTGGTGTCTCCCTCTTTTCATGCAGGGACCCTCCATTCATTAGCTTCACCACATTCCCACCCATTATTCATTGACTCATTCATTTATGTGTGCTTGCTGAGCCAGTTGGCGTATTAGGCACCGGGCTTGCAACAGAACAAGATAGAGATGCAATCCCTGCCCTCGAGGAGCTTACAGTCCAGCTGTGGTTCTCTCCTGTGCCACTCACCAGCTTCACGCTGCTCCCTCTGATCACCTCTCCATGCTTCAGAGCCAGAGCCCTGTCTCTCTGATCTGAAGGAGTGCTAGTTACCACGGGAGAACTCTGAGGGCATCAGCTTCCAACCCGAGGAAGTAGTGAGGTCTAAAAATCATCATCATCATATGGTCTGAAATACCTTTCTTATTTGGAAAATAGCTCATTTAAGCTTCACAACATATCGAAGCTGGGCAGAAATTATTCTTTTTTTTTCTTTAAAGATTTTATTTATTTATTTGACAGACAGAGATCACGAGTAGACAGAGAGGCAGGCAGAGAGCGATAGCGGGGAAGCAGGCTCCCTGCTGAGCAGAGAGCCTGATGTGGGGCTCGATCCTGGGCCTGGGATCATGACCTGAGCTGAAGGCAGAGATTTAACCCACTAGGCCACCCAGGTGCCCCAGAAGTTATTATTTTCTTTTTTTCTTTAATTATTTTTTACAGATTTTATTTATTTGAGAACGAGAAAGAGAGAGCGCACAAACAGAGGGGAGAGGGAGAAGCAGGCTCCTTGCTGAGCAAGGAGCCCAACTCGGAACTTGATCCCAGGACCCTGGGCTCATGACCTGAGCCAAAGGCAGCTGCTTAACCAACTGCACCACACAGGCGCCCCCTCTTTCTTTTTTTAAATCGCAGCTTTATTGAGATATAATTTGCGTACCATACCACTTACCATTTAAAGTGTGCGGTTCAGTGGCTTTTACTATATTCATAAAGTTGTGAATAACAGCCATCACCACAATCAATTTTAGGGATGTTTCCATTGCTCCAGGGAAAAACCCGTACCTGCTATCTAATGTATTAGTTTCTATCGTATAGATTTAATTATTCTGCACGTGTCACATAAATGAAATCCTATAATACATAATCTGTTGTGTCTTGCTTCTTTTACCCAGCATAATGTTTTTATGGCTCATTCATGTTGTAGCATGTCTCAGTACTTCATTCGCTTTTATGGCTGAATGATATTCCATTATAGAGATCGTTCATATTTTATTTATCCATCCACTAGTAGATGGTATATCCCATTTTATTTTATTTTATTTCATTTTTTGGTGCATTTCATTTTGTATGTGAAGAAACTAATGCAAATAACGGCTGGGCTGTTCAAAGCCAGGTCTCCTGGCTCCCAGTCCAGGGCTCATTCCGTAAAATCCACTAGGTCCTATAACTTAAAAGTACACGTTCATTTCTTCTTGTACGAAATTCTGCAATAGGGAATGAAGCTAAGAAATGCAGCCAGGGGGGACACAAATATCCACTCTATAGCATATAGCAAGGATAATAAAGTTGAATAAATCAGCTCAGAAGCATCAAAATTAAGCCTAGTAAGCCAGACTAAGAGAAGGAGACTGATAGAAACAAGAGAACATTTTCAGAATTTACTGTACAGAACACCAGGTTGATGTTTCAACCTCAGTGAGTCCTTAGCAGTTCATTTCCCACTTCCTCTTTGTCTCCAGCTTTCCTCTCTTCTTGGGAGATTCCTATTCCAGGATCTCCGTGAACTTAACTGCTTAAATCCGGGTAGATCTGCCAGCCAAGACTGTTCCAGTCAATAGTGGCTGCTGCTCCCCTTAGGAATATTTATGTGCTAAGAACTAATTCTAAACGTATTCTGATTCTATAAGGGTGAACGAATCAAGAATAACCAATAAAAGTTGAAGAATATCACACACACTGTGATTACATTGACTTAAAATTTCAAAACTATATGTGCCCAGGAATATATCCAAATTTGGAAAAATCATAAAGACGCGGGAATGACAAAACACCAAATCCTGGGTAGTTGTTAACCTTGGGTGGCGGAGAAGCTGTGCTTTCAGGGAAAGACAAAGGAACACAATGCTATTAGGAGTTTAATTTCTGAGGCTGAGTGGTGGGTACCTGAGCGTTCAGAGCACCACCTGTTCACAGTGGAGTTCGTTTTTTCAATTTCTCAGTCTTTTTTTTTTTTTTAAGATTTTATTTATTTATTTGACAGAGAGAGATCACAAGTAGGCAGAGAGACAGGCAGAGAGAGAGAGAGAGAGAGAGAGAGGAGGAAGCAGGCTTCCCATTGAGCAGAGAGCCTGATGTGGGGCTCGATCCCAGGACCCTGGGATCATGACCCGAGCCAAAGGCAGAGGCTTTAACCCACTGAGTCACCCAGGCGCCCCTAATTTCTCAGTCTTAATGACTAATCAAATAAACATCGGTGGACACCACCACATAAATGAGAGCTCTTTCCAGTCCTCAATTTGTCTGTTTCATGTGCCCAAGTAGTCTTTTTTTTTTTAATTTTGGTAAAATATATATAACAAAACTTACCATTTTAACCACACTGATGTTCTTTTCAGGCTGCTGGCCCCCACGTGACAGCTGAATAGGGAATGGTATCAACATAACGCAGAAACCCAGTTGGTTCGTAGGCAACTTTTCCAATATGTTAATATTTTGATGTGATCAGGGTGAACCTTCTCACGAAGAAGTGTTCATCATATTTGAGGGCCCTAAAGAAAAAGCTGAACATCCCACACCTGTGCCTTCCTTGTGGGGATGTAGTGGCTGGTTTTGTGCCTTTAAGAACCTCTGCATCTCCACTCCCTGAAGCACATGAGAAATGGTGGACCCTCTCTTTTACGCTTAGGTAAGTGATTCAAGAAAGCTAGATTGAGGGGCGCCTGGGTGGCTCAGTTGGTTAAAGCCTCTGCCTTCGGCTCAGGTCATGATCCCAGGGTCCTGGAATCAAGTCCCGCATCGGGCTCTCTGCCTAACAGGGAGCCTGCTTCCTCCTCTCTCTCTCTCTGCCTGCCTCTCTGCCTACTTGTGATCTCTGTCAAATAAATAAATAAAATCCTTTGGGGGAAAAAAAAAAAGAAAGCTAGATTGATCACCTCTTTTGGACGATGGTTAGGCTACAAAAAAAAAAAAAAAAAAGGCCATATGTTGGGGCTGCAGTCAGATGAATGTCCAACTCTCTGTTTTGGCTCGGGTCACAATCTCAGGGTCGTAATGTCGAGCCACAGATCCATTCCTGCTCAGCATGGAGTCTGCTTGGGTTCCTCTCTCCCTTCCCCTCTGCTACCCCCACACTACATGTGCGCTCGCTCTCACACTCTCTCAAATAAATCTTAACAATAGAGGAAGGGAAGGGAAAGTAGGGAATGAAGGAAAGCAAAGAAAGGAAGGAAAGAAAGAAAAGAAAGGAAGGCCACATGTTCAGCTGCCAATGCCAATGAGGGGTGAAGTGTACCAGGGTACCGTTAGGATTATTATCATTTTTACCAGGGCTCTGCGTGCAAACTTAAGATTTTGAGTGGCCTGTTCTTAACTCTGTTTTTCCCATAAGCCCTTTTATTTTTACTGCATGATTTGGCTAGATATGAGGTTTTTCTAAAATACAGAAGAATGGTTTTTGCTGTCCAAATACACTTGTATGTTCTAAATAATTTTAAAATATTAGAAAAGGCTGTAAAGGAGAAATAACCTAAGAGAGTAACTTCTTTTCTGTTTCCTAGGTGGATGTCAACCCAGGGGTTAGGCAAATCAAAATGGCTTAAACAATAAGGAAAATATATCATTTCATACGACATAAAGTTCCAAACATAGGGTGACAAATGTAGAGTGGCATAATGATGTCTTCGGGGACTGACTCACTTTCCATCTTCCTCCTCCGCCATCCTTAGCACCCCAGCATTCATCCTCAGCTTGTGCTTTCGGATCGCAAGATGGCGGCCATAGCTTCAAAGTTCAGAGCGTCACACAGTTGTGTTCCAAGTCAAAAAGAAGTTTTTGCTTTAGAATCTTTTTTTTTTTTTTCCTTAGGGAGAAAACTCTTTCCAGAAGCCCACCTGCAAATTTCCTTTCAGGTTTCTTTGTCCAAAGTTGTATCCCATGGCCATGCCCTAGCAGCAAGAGAGTCTGATTGATGAGTACCTGGCACCTGGCATTTTCAGCCTTTAGAGAGGAAGGAAAACACAATGGAAATGGTTCTTGGTTTGGCAACCAGCACTGTCAGCCAAGGCAATAGGTAACCAGACTGGTCTGTCTGCAGACAGAACCTATGCTTTGCTCCATGATGTCACCTTTAAGATTCTCACAGGTCTTAAATGGCCTTTTCATCACAAAGTCTATAATGTATCACACTCTCAAATGCACGCTATGTTTCTGCCTCCCATCTTCACACATGCAGTTCCCTCAGGCTGGGGTTCTGTCTCCTTCCACACCTGCTTTTAGACCACTTGAAATTGCCAAACACCATGTCTGTTTCCCCCTCTGAGCTGCAGAAGGAAGAGTAATAGAAAACAAGTTTCTCTTCTTGGTATAGTATTTGGGGGGATTTGAGCGAAGCAACATGGCACAAAAAAGCTACCCCAAAAGTTTAACATTGTCTCTTTCTGTTTTACACTGTGTTTTAATTATAAAAATATTTCTTGCCCAAATTATTTAGGAAGTTTACCTAAAAGCAGTTGCTTTCCTCTCCCAAATTATTGGAATGACTGTTTCAACCCTTCCAAATTCTTTAACTTCTAAGCACTAGTCTTTATCAATTTTTCAACTGCTTCAAAATTAGTAACATGTTAAGAGTTGTTGAAGTTGGATGATAGGTGTACAGTAATTCATTACAGCACTCTGCTTGTATGTTTGGTGAGAATTTGCATAAGTAAGATTAAAAATTAACTGGTTCTCCGTCTTTCAGAAACTTTGAAGCCTATGACTATATATTCAGTAGAAAGTATAGTAGACATTCAAATATTACACATGGGAAATTAGTTTCCACTCAATTCAGACACAAAATCTTCAGGCCCTTTGGTAGGGTTTTCTTCTTTCCTTCCCCAGGTTCAATGAGTCATGAAGCTCTATCCTTCCATTTACTTTGGCAAAAGAGTGCCAGTGCAGTGTTTGGGCAAACACCAGCTCATCAGTGATGTTAAAGTTCTTCATTGTTGTTACGTACTGACTTTCCTTTGATTAGGTACTTCTTGTGGCCCTGTTGGGCCTTTGTCAGGTGGGTTCCAAATGTGATGGTTTCACATTTACTTAAGGAAGCTAGAGAACTTTCATTTAAAAAAAAAAAGAAGAAAAAGAAAGAAAAGAAAAACTTTTGACTCAGCCTACGCCAAATTTTGGCAACAATAATTAACCAGAGGCGAAATTAACCAAAATTCCTTTAGGTGAGATCACAACTTTACTGTTCAAGTGATCTTAGTAAATGTCTATTTCAGTTCAGATAAAAGGAACTACAGAGGTTGCATTTTATCACATTTTTTTGTACAAGATATACACAGTGTATAGACTTCCTTCCTTGTTTCCTCTTTGCAAAGCTCTCTCTGTTCTCCACAGCTTAGTTTAAATTTGGCCTCCTCTGTGAAACCCAAGATTGAAGTCTCTATTATAATGAAAACAATTTTTATTACAATCTTAGCCAACTTGCATTGAACTCTTATTATACCAGAGGCAACAGGTTGAAGAGCAATTACCCACCTACTCACCAAATTCATTTGGGAAGAGTATTAAAAATAGAGTCCCAAATCCCTCCCCTAGAGATCCTAATTTGGGAGCTCTGAGCTGAGCCAGGGAATTTGCACTTTACTAAGGACCCTCTGGTGATTGTTTGGCCCAGCTAAGTTTGGGAAACCAGGTGGAATGGAGAAACTATGGGCCCTGGACACCCCTTGTGGCCTGCAGACTGTGAAGGTTCATTAACTTCCTGTAAAATCCAGGGCTAAGCAGCTTTTACAGTGCTCGAGCTTCATGTATGTTGTTCTATTTGGTTCTTGCAATAGCCCCATGAGAAAATTGATATTATCCTCTTATCTATTATCGTAGGAAAATCAAAGCAGATACTGAGGGAGATGCTGGCCTGCCCAAGACTATAGTGGAAACAGTGGCCATAAACCCAGGCCTGCCATGTCCCAGAGCCGACTAGTGTTGTCAGAGCCACATGCTGAATGTGCACACTCTGCCTTTATTAATCCTCTCTTTATGTGAATGAGCTTGTTAAAGTTAGAAATACAAAGAGTTAAGTTGGTCGGCTCCTCTGTATCGTGGTGGGTCAGCATGGAGCTGGCACAGTTCTCCGCTTTGCAGCCAGAATCTCAAGGTTTCCAGTTCATGCAAACTCTAGCCTACTAATTGCTTAACTAAACTTCCAGGAAGCTGACTGAGCCCGCATAATGCCAAGATATTCATGAGCAGTGGGAGGGTACCTACCTGATCATCCAGCCTGTGAAGGGACCAAATCGCCAGTCAGAAGATAGTTTGGTAAATCTGGAATCGGAAATAGGAGTTGGACGCTGTGGGGAGATCTTTTCATCATGCTGGGCTAACCAACCAGATGAGCGTTTCTGCAGGAGAGGGATACATCAGCCCAGCAAATAGGGGTGGGGGTCAAGAAATAGAGCTCTCACCAGCTCTCTTAAGAAAACACTGAATAAAGGCAACAGTTCTCACCCTCTAGTCTTCCTTTTAAAGCACATCTCCATAAGCACAGTTTGTAGAAGTATTTTGATTATAAGTTTCTTTTTTTTTTTTAGATTTTATTTATTTATTTGACAGACAGAGATCACAAGTAGGCAGAGAGGCAGGCAGAGAGAGAGCGGTGGAAGCAGGCTCCCCGCTGAGCAGAGAGCCCGATGCGGGGCTCGATCCCAGGACCCTGGGATCATGACCCGAGCTGAAGGCAGAGGCTTTAACCCACTGAGCCACCCAGGCGCCCCGATTATAAGTTTCTTAAAGCCCAGCTCAGCCCGGCTTAGGAAATGTATTTGCTCACGTAACTGAAAATCTAAGGGCAGAAGACCTGGCCTCACCATGGCCAGATGGGGGTTCAAATCATTTGCTCCTCTCTGTATAGTGTGTAATTGTCAAGCTCCACGTGGAAGCAAGACGGCTACAGCTGCTGCAACCACAAGATTCAAGTTCACGTACAACACACACACACACAAGAGCCTCTTTATAGTGGCTTCAATTTAATTGGCTTAAATTAGTTGCTCACCTTTGAACCAGTCATGAGCCAGGAGGAATGTGAAATGCTGATTGGCCTAGCCCAGGACACCCCACGGCTTGTGGAGGGGTGGATTCCCAAATAAACAAAAGGCACTCTTGCTGAAAAAAATGGGGAACGGATGAAAGTAGATAAATATCTACTAAACCATGGCCCCATGCCCAAGACAGTTAAGGTATCGGTTGACAATGTTAGTTTTCTTCTGACAAAAACCACATTCCAGGCACACCTTCCTCGGGATACACCCCACAGTCAGCTTCTTTGAGCTCAGGTGCCTCTCCCAGGCCATTTCTTCCCACGGCACTTCTGTGGTGGACTAAACTTTAACATGAATCGTTCCATTTCTCCAGCATTATCTTAAAAAGAAGGTAGCGGGTGAGCTCATCCAGCTGCTGAGAAAGGCCAACATGCCCTCCAAAAGAGAGAAAAATCTCAACAGAAGGAGGAACTTGCCCCCTGAGAAAACAGAGTTACCAGAACAATGAGGACGTGAAAATTACGGATTTCAGATCCTTGGAGACACGCTCAGCATCAGCTCCATGCTGGAATGGCCTGGGAGCTTTTCTGAGTCCGGTACCACCCAGGGCTCGCCGGACCACATTTAAGTGCTCCCCAAACTTCACTAACCCCTCCCCAGTTAAATCAGGATTTCTTGAGACGAAAGCATCAGTATTTTTAAAGTTCCCAAGGGATTCCAGTGTGTAGCCAAGGCTGACTGCAACTGGTCAGAAAGGAATCACAGTCTTTTTTTTTTTTTTTTTTTTAATATTTTATTTATTTGAGAGAGAGAGAGACAATGAGAGAGAGCATGAGCGAGGAGAAGGTCAGAGGAAGAAGCAGACTCCCCATGGAGCTGGGAGCCTGATGTGGGACTCGATCTGGGACTCCAGGATCACGACCTGAGCTGAAGGCAGTCGCTTAACCAACTGAGCCACCCAGGCGCCCCAGGAATCACAGTCTTGAAATGAATACAGAAGGTTATAAAACAACAACACATAATCCTAAGAAAGAGTCCGCTAATGATGCTGAAAATAAAATGCAAAGCATTGTTTTGAGGGTTTTTTTTTTTTTTGAAGATTTTATTTATCTCTTTATTTGACAGAGAGAGAGGGAACACAAGCAGGAGGAGCAGGAGAGGGAGAAGCAGGCTTCCCGCCCAGCAGGGAGCCCGATGTGGGGCTCGATCCCAAGACCCCGGGATCACGATCTGAGCAAAAGGCAGATGCTTAAAAACTGAGTTACCCAGGTGCCCCTGAAGCATTGTCGACAGAAAAAAATTAATAATAAACTGAATGTATCTGACTGGAAATGACGTTGAAAGCAGTCTCTTCAGATGAACCATTTCCCAGGGCTCTTTCAGCCTGTTTTCTCCCCACTGCCCTCCGTTCCTCTCTTTCTCTTTCCTAATCCTAGACTCTATAAATAGAGTCAAAAGCGCACCATACAGAAGTCTAGCAAACAAGAGCAACAAAGAAAGTTTCTAGGCGAACAGCAGCTGCAGATCACAGTTCTGTGAACGTGTGGTCTCTCTAACTGCCTTGGCTCCCCTCTGCCTGAGCCTTGGTGGGATTCGAACTCAGGGCCTGGGAGGCACACCTGGAACATTCAGTGAGGGTACACACAGGGAAGCCTTGGAAGAAGGAATAGTTGGGTAGATGCCTCACTGTGCCTTCATCTGCTCTTTTCTCCTCCCACATCTCCCTCCTAGGAAGATACAATCTGGCTAAAATGATCATTTAGGATAGCTTGAAAGGAGAAACTGGACTCAAGAAAGCCACCTGCAGAAAGGGGGCCCTCCATCCCACGCACACCCCCTCTCTGTCTCTGCCCAGCTCCAGCCGCTTCAGGGAGGACGGAGAAAGGCTTGCTCTTATCCTAAGGGCAACCCAGCGTTTGGATGACGCAGGGGGGTGGCCAACCCCTGATGCTAAAAGACAGCAGTGAAGAGCTGGCATTTTGGAAACAAAGCTGAGTTTGACTTCCCAGCTGCCACTTACTCATTTGGGAGCTAGAATGCCTTGGGTTTGGATTTCAGGTCAATGCTTGAGGCAAATTCAGAGACTGAGACATTCAGAGACTCCGTACCTGTTCTGGGGGTAACATCGCCCACCTCCTAGTGTGGGGCTAAATATTAAACTGAGTCATGTAGAGCCCCTAGCACAGGTGAGACACTCAACAGATGGTCAGTCAGTCTGCCCTTCTGAAAGAACCCCTACTCCCGAGTCTCAGTTGCCAACCGGAAGCTGCTCTCTCGGTAAGAACTAGGAGCTGAAACACACAGGTGATATCTGCAACATTCTCCAAACTATTTTGTAAGCACATGCTCCTGCTATGCACATATGTTTCACATATTTACAATACCCCGTGGATATCTATTTTTAGGGGTGTAAAAACATCTGGATTTATACAACTTCCTCCTGATGTTTTTCTATACATTGGATTTAAGGTTACCCACAATAAAGGGAGTGAATTTCATTTGGGAGGGACCATTAGCACTTTGAGTCTACAAAGACCCTCAGAAAGAGATAGATCCATCCACCAATACACTTGAATCTGAGGGAGCTTGCACAGGATCTTGCTAATAATATGAATATACTATGAGTATATGCATGAGACTATCAGACAGTCCTTGCAATCCTATTTTAATGAAACTTTTTATTTTGAGGTAACTGTAGATTCTCATGCAGTTGTACGAAATAATACAGAGAGGTCTCAGTATCCTTTACCAGTTTCCCCCAATGGTAGCTGTAGTACAAGATCAAAATCAGGATATTGACTTTGAGAGAGCTGAGATACTGAACACTTCCATCACCACAAGGACCGCTTTTGCTGCCCTTTTATAGCCACACCCACCTCTGTCCCCTCCTTCACCTCTGGCCACAACTAACATGTTCTTCTTACCCGTAATTTCGTTCTTGTCATTTCAAGAATGTTGTATAAATGGAATAATACAGTCTGTAACTTTGGCGGCTGACTTTTTTTTCACTCAGCGTAATTCTCTGGAGACCCATCCAGATCATTGCTTATATCAAAGTTCGTTCCGTAGGTGGCCCAGTGGGTTAAGCATCTGACTCTTGATTTCGACTCAGGTCTTGATCTCAGGGTCTTGAGTTCAAGCCCCGAATTGGGCCCCACACTCGACGTGGAGCCTACTTAAGAAATAAATAAATAAAACATATAAATATAAAAAGTTTGTTCTCTCGTACTGCTGAGTATTATTCTGTGGTATGAATGTACCACAATTTGTTTAAACATTCACACATTGAAAGATGCCTGGGCTATTATGAATAAAGTTCCTGTAAACATTCATATACAGGTTTTTGCGTGAACATGAGTCTTTGTTTCTCTGGGATTAGTGCTTGGGAGTGCAATCATTGAGTCATAGGATAGTTGCATGTGTGGTTTTAAAAGAAATGGCCAGACTGTTTTCCAGAGTGGTTGCGCCATTTGACATTCCTACTGGTAATGTCTGAGTGACCCAGTTCCTCTGCAACCTCGCTGAACTGTGGTATTGTTGCTGCTTTTTTGTTTTTTTGTTTTATTGTTTTTTTGGTTTAGCCATTCTGATAGGTGTCTGGTAATATTTCACTGTGCTTTTAATTTGCATCTCTGTAATGGCCAGTGAGATGAAGCATCTGTTCACATGTTTATTTGCCATCTGTATTCCTCTTTAGTGAAATGTCTCTCATGGCTTGTATTCATTTTATAATTAGATTTTTTTTATTATTGTTGTTGAGTTCTGAGAGTTCTTTATATATTCTAGTGACTGGTACTTTGTGGAATGTGTGGTTTGCAATATTTGCTCCTGTTTTGCAGCTTCTCTTTTTATTCTTTTAATGGGACCTCAGAGCAAGTTTGTCATTTTGATGAAGTTCAGTTTAACCATTTTTCCCTTTCTAGACCATACTTTCAACATAAAGTCTGAGAATCCTAGATTCTGAGATTTTTCTCCTATGTTCTATTCTAAAAGTTTTATAGTTTCATATTTAAGTCCATGAGTTAATTTTTCTATAAGGCCTGAGACATAGGGCAAGATTTGGGGGTTTCTTTTTGTTTGCTTTTGGCCCATAACGTCTAATTGTTCTAGCACCGTTTATTGGAAAGGTTATCTGGGCCACAAGGCCTGGGAAGAGGGGTGCCGCCCTCCAGAGCACAGGATAGCCGTCCCTCTGAGGGGATGCCACCACTGGAGTCCTGCACAGGCACGCTAGCTCCTAGGCCCTTCTCCAGGAAATTTCTTCCTGTCCCTCCCCTTCTTGGACCCCCAGGCCTCACACACCTCCTCCTCTCCAGGGACATTCAGCATCACCTGTCACTTCACTGGGTTTCAGCTTTCCTGGAAGACTAGAAGAGCCACAGGCTTCAGGTGCCCCTGACTTCCCACTCCACAAGAATCCCTCCAGCCACGGGTACGGGAGCATGACTCCCTGCTTGAAGGGAGGAGAGAAGGGTCACCTAGGGAGCTCAGTGGGTTAAGTGTCTGCCTTTGGCTCAGGTCATGACCCAGGGTCCTGGGATCGAGTCCTGCATTGGGCTCCCTGTTCCTCGGGAAGCCTGATTCTCCCTCTGCCTGTAGCTCTCCTGCTTGTGCGCTCTCTCTCTCCAATAAATAAAGTCTTTAAAAAAAAGAAAAAAGAAAGGAAGGAGGAGAGAGGGACACCCAGAGAAGGAAGAAACATAAAAGACTACTTCAATATATTGTCACAGAACTATTTTCTGTGCTAGTTTTTATTTGAGACGATTGCCGTACTAAGAAGGTAGCATGAAAAAAATCAGTGCTTGCTTGTATTAATATTTTTACTTAACAAACACTTATATAGCTGGTATCACATACCAGATGCTGCCCAGAGCTGTTTACAAACGCTCATTTAGTTCTCACAATGACCTTATCAGGCAGGTAGATCCTATCGTTGTCCCCATTTCACAGCTGAGGAAAAAACTGCGACACGGTGAAATTAAGTAACTTGCTCCCTCGGGGTCACCCAGCTGATAGTGGCAAAGCCAGGATTTGAACCCAATTTGTCTTTAGACCTTACAGTCCTGATTACATGGTAATTACTGAGAGCTCCTCTTGAGAATTGAGTTTTGTTTTTATTTTAAAGATTTTATTTGTTTATTTGACAGAGAGAAATCACAAGTAGACAGAGAGGCAGGCAGAGAGAGGTGGGGGGGGGGGAGCAGGCTCCCTGCTGAGCAGAGAGCCCAATGCGGGACTCGATCCCAGGAGCCTGGGATCATGACCTGAGCTGAAGGCAGCAGCCCAATCCACTGAGCCACCCAGGCACCCGAGAACTGAGTTTTTTAAATGTACTCATCTTCATAATTAGAAGCTCATTTGCCTTCAGCTTGACCTTTATGATCTATTTTTTAATTTACATTCAATTATCCAACATACAGTACCTTGTTAGTTTCAGATGTAGCATTCAACAATTTATCTGTTGCACATAACACCCAGTGCTATTTTAAAGATCACGTCTTCACCCTCTTAAGTCGGTCTTGCATGCCGTTGACTAAAACATTTCATCATTTTGAAAAATAACCCTTTCATTTTTTCAGAGAACAGCTTTCCAGCAGAGCTTTCTGCCTGATGCTATCAGAGTCATTATTTTTCTTATGTAGCATTTGTCAAGTAGTTGCAATTTGATAGGAGGGAGAAGCAAGGTTGAGGCGACACTGCCAGGAAATGAGCAATAGCTGGTTGGTTTCACAACTAGTGTTGGTTTCACCAGCATGCTCCCTTTGCAGGTGAGTGGGAATTTTTAAAAACGCATATGAAATACACGTAAAGGACTCTAGAAACAGAAGGTATGTTGTCTGTGGTCTCCATCCATGAGAAACCCTAACACAGAAGCATTCCCACCAGCCTGACTCTGACACCACCACAAGGACATCCAAAGCCAGTCTCGGCCAAATAGGGAGCCTAGAGAAGCCGCCCCAGAGGAGAGGAAAGGAGAGCAGTGACCCACTGTCATGGCCCAAGTGCTTCCCAGCAAAGGCTGCACCAAACCTCTTAAAGCAAGAGGTTAGGTGACACACATTGTTTGGAAGCTTCAGCTTTGTCCTCCAGTTCCAGTGGCTGTTGCTTGACTTTCATCCCTTTGTGGTCAAGGCCACCTCAGCTCCAGCATGGGGGTCTCCAAGAAGAAGTCAACTGACAGCTAAACCTGCCCCCCGCCTTCACCCCAGTCCCTGAGCACTCTGACCCTAAGGCTGCAGGTCCATACAGGGCCACCGAAGGCCCAGCTGTGTGGCTGATGTCCACTTCGTGGCTCATTTTTCCTGTGGTATTTTGGGATCCCGATTGTGTTTATACCTTTTGAGACTTTATTATTTACTCCCACAGAATAGGTTTTTGGGGGGTTTTGTTTTGGTTTTTTTGGGTTTTTGTTTTTTTAAAGACTTTTATTTGTTTATTTGACAGAGAGAGGAAGCACAAGCAGGGGAACGACCCCAGGACCCTGGGATCATGACCTGAGCCAGAGGCAGATGCTTAACCCACTGAACCACCCAGGCGCCCCTCCCACAGAACACTTTTTTTAAAGCTTTAGTTGGATGCAAACTCCTCAAGAACAGAAATTTCTGAATTATCTTCGTCCTCCCAGGGCTTGACAGAGAGAGGCCAGGATGCAAAGTTGTGCCGCATAGATGAAAGGTAGCCTGTCTTCCTGTGTGATCTGGAGGGGACATTTGGATAGGTTTCCTTTTTCTATAAATATTTTTCCCATGGGTGAGAATATAAGGTATATACAATTTGCAATCCTACTTTTTGTTGCCAATGAGCATGATATAGGCATTTTCCTATGTGCTCTAGTCTGAAAAATTGTGTGCCCCAACCCCAAATTTATATGTTGAAAACTTAATGCCCAAGGTGACAGTATTAGGAGGTGGAGACTTTAGGACACCAGGCCTTGAGAGTGGAGCCCTCATGAATGGGATTAGTGCTCTTTAAAAAGAAAACCCAAAGAGTTTGCTTGCCTCTTTTTTTTTTTTTAATTTTCTATTTATTTATTTGACAGAGAAGGAGAGAGCACAAGCGGGGGAGGGGCAAAGGGAGAGGGAGAAGCACGCTCCCCACTGAGCAGAAAGCCCAATGTGGGGCTCAATCCCAGTATCCTGAGATCATGACCTAAACCAAGGCAGACACTTAACCGACTGAGCCACCCAGGCGCCCCTTGCTTGCGTCTTTAACCACGTGAGGAGTCTGTGAGAAGTCTGTGACCTCGGGAGGACCCTTACCCCACCATTCTAGAACCCTGATCTTGGGTTAGCAAGATAAATTTCTGTTGTTTATAAGTGACCTCGTCTCTAGTATTTCTTTTTTATAGCAACCCAAATGGACTAAGACACTGTATTACGACAGATTCTTCCCATTATTTCATGTGTGCATGTGGTGTGGTGCATATGATTAATAATAATATTTGTGTGAATGTACCAACATTTTCTAAGCCTTTTTTTTTTTTTTTTGGTGTTCAGCTTTTAGATTATTTCCTCTTATGAGCTATTGTAAATAAAACTGTGGCCAGCTCTTTCGTCTGCATTTTGGCTTGGTTTCTTAGGATTCCCTGAACTCGAATTGCTGGGTTAAAGGGAATAAACAGCTTTTACTAATTTGATAGTTTAAAACACGTCATCTTGTGGTTTTCGCCTGTATTTCTTTCCTTGCTAATGGTGCCAAACATTTTTCTTTATCTTTGTTCACTAACTATATTTCCTCCTTTGTGAATTGTTTGTTCGTGTCCTTTGTCCACTTACCTGGTATGTCTGAACGTTCCTCTCACTGATTGGCATGAGTTTTTTTTCCATTTTAAAGATTCTAACCCTTGTCATATTTGCTGAAAACTATTACCTTTTTTTTTTTTTTTGGCCTTGGGTTTTAATGCTATAGTATTTGTTTATTGACATAGATATTTTCTAATTTTTATAACTTATTCTTTCTAGACTTTTAATAAGTTTTTCCTCTATTTTTTTTAAGATTTCATTTATTAATTTGAGAGAGAGAGAGGGCACGCGTGCTATTGAATCTAGGACTCTTTACAAGCTGCTCTCTACAAAGTCATCAATGACCTTCTACCACCTTTTAAATCTTGTGGCCCCTGCTGACCCCCTGGTGGTATCTGGCAGGTGGAGAGCACCTCTCCTCTTGGCCTCCAAGATGGACCCTGTTGATAGCCTCCTCAGCACATCTGCACTTTCTCATTGGCTGCTCCTTCTCAGTCCCCTTCACCAGATCCTAATTTCCACAGGTTCTGAGAGATGTCTTCCCTGGTTCATTAAGTCCTATTCTTTAGGTGATTAATCTCATTTAGTCCTGTAGCTATAAATGTCAGCTCCATGCTGGTGATTCCCAATTTTCTATTGCCAACATGAACTCACCCCTGAACTCCGTACTCCAGCTTCCTCCGCAACATCTCTGCTTGGATATCCAGTAGGCATCTCAGACTTAATGTGGCCACAAGACCAAAGTCAAATCCTTGACTTACTCTCCTAGACACCTTCTGCTTGTCTCAGCAAATGGCAACCTCAACCTTACAGAGGCTCACATTAAAAGCTTTGAAGTCATCTTTGACTCCACTCTGTCATACCCTAAATCCAGTCTATTGGCAAATCTTATCAAATATATCGAGAGTCCAATCACTTCTCACTTCCGCCCATCCAAAACTCCATTATCTCTCACCCAGGCTACTGCAGGAGAATCCCACCTAGTCTTCCTGCTTTCAGTCTTGGCCTTTGTATCATCTGTTCCCCATACTACAGCTTTTTCAAAGTAAGGTAAATCATGTCACACCATGTTTGGAATCCTCCAGTAAAGTCTTTACCGTGTCCTATAAGTCTGTACCTATTATCTCCCACCCCACCTTTTTGCCTGTCTTCTCCCTCGCTTGCCCCCCTCCAGCTGAGACGGTTGTGTGATTCATTCAAGATAACCAAGCAGGCTCCAGCCTCAGAGAGTTCCCTCCTGTTCTTCCCTCTGCCTGGAATGCTCTTCCACAGCTACCCTTTCTCCCTCATCTGCTTCAGACTCTACTCAAATGCCATTTCATGAAAGAGGCCTTCCCTTACTCTTCCTTTTTTTTTTTTTTTTCAGAGCACTTATTGTCATCTGCATAGGATATATCTATTTATTGTTCATTGTCTCTCTCCACTGACTAGGTTATCGCTCTGTGGTAGAAACCTCAAAGTGGTTCCCCATGACCCTCACCAACCAGTGTTCATGTCCTTCTGTAATCCCCTCCCCTCAAATGTGAGCTGAACCCAGTGACTTATTTCACAACAAATAGAATATGGAAAAAGTGATTGGACATCACTTCTAAGGTTAGGTTATAAAAGACTAACTGCTCTCCTGCTTCTTGCTTGACCTCTGGCCCAGTGGAAAGGCCCACACTACAATGAGTTGATGTCTCTGCCCGACAACCAGAAAGACAGTGAAGCTAATAGTTACATGAGTGAGCTGGGAAATAGATCCTCAACTACTAGACCTTGAGATGTCTACAGCCTTATGAGAGACCCCGAGCCAGGGGCACCCAGATCCTCAGGTCATGTTCAAATGCCTGACCCATAGAAACACTGAAATAATAAATGTTTGTTGTTTCAAGCCTCTGAGTTTTGGAGAAATGCGCTACACAGCAATAAATGACTAAAACAAGGTCCAATGGAGCAAGATTCCTATTTATGTTATTCACATTATCCACAAGATCTAGAAAAGTGCAACACAGTTGTTACTCAGCAATACTTATGAATGAATGAATGAATGAATTTCACTTGTGCTGGGAAGACAGACTGCTTTGCTCTGGAAAATGTGGTGTTCCCATGCAAGTACTGGAAACTTCCTGGGCCATTTTATTACCACTTGTCAAGCCACCCTGAATGTGAGGCCAGCACAGAGTGGGCAGAGCCAAGAAAATAAAGTCAGAGTCAGAAACCCAATGAATGTACCTGCCCTACCTGTAAATTTTTTTGGTTACTTGAACAAAATTTAAACTAGCTTGGGCTGACTTTTCAATACATTGAAATGAAAAGCCTCATAACTGTTACAGTTTTTATGGCATCATTCTCTCCCCTGCCCCCAAATGTTCTTCTTTATCTTTTTCTTTCCTTTGCCTACCCTCTTAGTGGTAGATATAACAGTTGTCTACTGTTGTCTACAGTTGTCTACTAAAGTTTCCTTTTTCCCTTCTTCTCTAACAAGAGAATCCTGATTTAGTGGGAGCAGTCAGGGGCCTAGCTGAAGAACTACATTTCCCAGCTTCCCTTGAAGATAAGTCATGGGACTAAGTTCAGGCTAGTATAAGCAGAAATTATGGGGTGGTTCTTCTGGAAAGACTTCCTTAAAAGCAGGCTCACTTGGCTCCCCTCTTCTGCTTTCCTGCTTCCTGAAATGTGATGGTGGGACCTAATGTGGCCATTTTATGATTGAAGCAAATTTGGGGATGAAATACACATACTAAATATGGTAGAAGAAAAGAGAGGGCCTGGGTCTCTAATGAAGCCAACAAACTAACCCTGAGGACCCCACCTCAGAACTTCTGTGATGAGAGAAATACAAATCCTAATCTTGTTCCTTGTTTTTTCTGTTATCAATAGCCTAAGTGACATAAACCTTAAAGATGAACTTCCCTGGAGTCTGCCCTTGCCCTCTCTGTTCATGCACACACTTTTCCCAGCTCCTCTCATCTGCTCCCATGACTTCAGGAACCAACTACATAATAAAGACTCCCAAACTGGGGTGCCTGGGTGGCTGGGTTGGTTAAGCGGCTGCCTTCAGCTCTGGTCGTGATCCCAGAGTCCTGGGATTAAGCCCTTTATCAGGCTCCCTGCTCAGTGGAGAGTCTGCTTCTCCCTCTGCTCCTCACCCCCATCTTGCGCTCTCTCTCTCTCTCTCTCTCTCTCTTTCTCTCTCTCTCAAATAAATAAATAAAATCTTAGGGGGAAAAAAAAAAAGACTCCCAAACTGATGCCTGCGTGTCCTGCCTATTTCCCAAGCTCTAGACCCAGAGTCACAAGTGACTCCCAGATATCCCAACCAGATGACACTTTAGAAGCATTTGAGGGATAGCATGGATTGTGGAGTCACGTAGATATAGTCTCCAACGCTGACTCCATTACTCTGAGTAACCTTGGGTGAGCAGCAGCATCTCTGAGTCTCAGTTTTCTTATCTGAGGCGTAATGAACCTAATACTACTACTTCATAAGGTTTTTATGACACAAATCCATGTAAAACAGAGCTTGGCATATAACCAGTGCTAGATACCTTTAATACTCTCGTTCCTGTCACCCATCCCCTCCCTCCACCCATGTCTACTCTCTTCTGTCTTCTTACCTTCAGGTAAATGGCTTCACCAACTGCCCAGTCTCCCAAGATAGAAATCTTGGAATCTTCTTCAGCTTCTCTCTGTCAGTTCCCATCATTCCCTTATAGCCAATCAGTGACCAAATTCTGTTGATTCTGTCCTAGAACACCGACCGTGCTGTTCCATCTCCATTTTTACTCTTATTTCTATGGTCCAGTCATAGGCTCTCTACAACTGAACCTCCCACCCTTCTATCAGAGTTCTCACTTCTGAAAAAAGAAAGAAGAAAGAGAGAAAGAGAGAGAAAGGAAGAAAAGAAAACCCAGGACTTATGTCAGCATAGTTTAGGGACCTTTCCTGAATTTTCTTGCCTACAGAATGAAATCCAAATTCAACGAGTGGTCATCCGAAGCTGTCTCATCGCGTCCCCTTCAGCCTCCTCTTCCTCTTTCCCCAGGTGTTCATTGTTCTCAGGCCTTTCCTGACTCTGTCTTCACAGCTTATGGGATGTGTATGTCCTGACCTTGGTCCTTTAAACCACACCATCACCATCAATATGTGGTCTAATAACTACTTGAAAGTTTAAGCTTTTCTCCCTGCATTTCCCCCCTTTCCCTCCTCCCATTCTCAAAGGTTCTGTCCTTTGTATCGGGGGCGGTTGGGCAGGTGGTCAGCAGAATTAGCCTGGAGACATTTGCCTCCCTGGCTTGTAGTTCCCGAACCCTGAGCCTACTGAGCTAAAGAAGGGAGAGTGTGCCTCTGGTGGAAGCAGGGCTAGAAGGAGGCATTTCCCCAAAACCGAGAAGAGATGCCTGAGCCTGGGGAGAAGAACGAGATTTCTGGGACCCCCATCGCATAGACCTATGCCCTGCTCTCTAGATGCACCAGAGGGTATTACCAGGCACCTGGTGGAAATACCCATGATACACCAGGGAGAAGGGATTCAATCGCCAGGGTTTTGTGCCATTTAGACAGTGATGCAGGCTGAGTAACACACCAGAATTTTAGCACAGCTTTGGGTTCGAGGGGAAGCCCCAGGAAGGACCAAGACAGAATTACCCACAAGCCTAACAAGATGGAGGCTGAGAGCGAAATGCAGTTGAATAAGAAATGGTGAAATGGCATAGTTAGTGCCCTGAGTTTCCGGCTTGCTTGAGAAGCAAGCCTTGACCTATCCTCTTGGGCTCCTGCCCTGCTCCTCCCCATTTGCCCTCTGATCTCTTGCTCTTGTCTTTCTGCCCTAGATTTCTGGTTCCCTAGACCAGCTCTCAGGAGTTTTAGCCAATCCTCACAGCTTCCCTCCTGGTTCTCTGGGCTTTGAGTTTCCTGCAGAGCCCTTGACTCTGCCAGCAGCTTGTTCCAACCTTGTTCCAACGTGCCCCCGCCCGGCCAGCCTCTGGCCCCAAAGTGTAGGAGTGAGAAGGGACACATCACAGAAAGCTTTTTTTTTTTTTCCCCTTCTTCTCTACCTGGCAGAACGTTACTTATCTTTTAGGGCTTTGCTCAAATGTCACTTCCTGGGAGCCTTCTCTAACCTCCCTAGACAGGGTTCCTTCCCTGGGTTTCATAACATTTTGCTTGGATCTGTGATTTTCACGATGTATTACTATTTATGTATTTATAGTGTGGCTTTTTCACCTTGACTATGAACACCTTGGGGGTAGGAACCATGTCTCATTCACCTGGCACAATGTCAGCTGCAGAATAGGGCCTCACAAGTGCTTTTTATTTTTTCTTTTTTTTTTTTTTCTATTAACATATAATGTATTATTTGCCCCAGGGGTACAGGTCTGTGAATCATCAGTCTTACACAATTCACAGCACTCACCATAGCACATACCCTCCCCAATGTCCATTACCCAGCCATCCTGTCCCTCTCCCCCAACCCCCAGCAACCTCAGTTTGCTTTCTGAGATTAGGAGTCTCTTATGGTTTGTCTCCCTCTCTAGTCCCATTTTATTTCATTTTTTTCCTTCCCTAACCGCCACGACACCCTGCCCTGCCTTTCAAATTCCTAATGTCAGTGAGGTCATATGATAATTGTCTTTCTCTAATTGACTTATTTTACTTAGCATAATACCTTCTATTTCCATCCACATCCTTGCAAATGTCAGGCTTTCAGAATTTTTGATGGCTGCATAGTATTCCATTGTATATATATACCATGTCTTCTTTATCCATTCATTTGTTGATGGGCATCTAGATTCTTTCCATAGTTTGGCTATTGTGGACATTGCTGCTATAAACATGCAAGTGCACATGTCCCTGCGGATCACTACAACAAATGTTTATTAAATGCCATTTCTCACACAGTCTCCCGGACTCTCACGCATCATTCTTTCCTGTTCCTCTGAATGGGGCAGAGATACATTTGGCTGCAAGTAACAAAGAACCTGGATACAGTGGCTTAAATAGAGATTTATTTTTCTCACACAGCAGGAAATCTGTAGGTAAGCAACCCAGGCCTGTCAGAGACAAACCTTCTTCCTATCTTTCTATCCGGCTGGGTTTAATGCATTGTCCTAAGATGTCTGCTACACTTTTGAGCATCACATATAAGTTCTACGCAGAAAGAGGTAGGAGGGATGAAGAGCCAAGGATGTCCCTTTACATTGGGAAAGCACAGGTGTTCCCACAAGACTCCCATTTACATCTCATTGGCCAAAGCTATGTCACATGACCACCCTGAGCAGTAGGAAGTAGAGGGGCAGAGGCGTGAATGAGAACATCCTTGGGCCCCAGCCCAGGCCTATGGAACCCCAAATGCTGGAGGTGGAGGCCAGCATTCTGTGCTGTGACAAGTCTTCTAAATGATTCTGATTCTGCTGAAGCTGGAGAACCATAGTCATATATTATGGACAATTGTATGGTAGGGGGAAAAAAATCTTAGACTAGAATTAAAATTGCCCATATTTTTACTTTAATTTTTGCCACAGGCTAGCCAGGAGACGTGAGTTTTCTGATCCATAAAATGGGAATATTAACAGTTGCCTCGACTTCATTCACTGAATTGTTGTGAAGACCAATTTAAATATTGCAGATGCAAACGTATTGGAAAATGTAAGTCATCGGGCAGCGGTACTGATTTTTGGAAATGTAGAAATTCTCAGGTCATAGTGTATGCAGCTGACGTCTTTAGCAGAGTACAAATGCCTGGGAAAAGCAAAACTATCTGTAAAAAGTAAGAAGAGAGCGAAAAATTGCGACAGTAAGGGACAAAAATAGAAATTGAAACCACAGACGTTCAAAATACGCTGTTATCAAAAACAAATGTTTGCAGCAGGCCCAGTTGTCACTGCTACAGGTGGTTTCCATGAGAGGAAGGAGGACAGACGTGGTTTCAAAACAAATGCTTTGGAGGAATAATGCAATGGAGCATTTAAGGGAAAGGGTTCCTAAGAAGATAGGAAACAAATGTAAGGGATTGGGTGTTCTACCCTTGGGATTAAAAATGCCGGGATGCCGTTGTCTGAGCCCCAAGGAGAGCGTCTATCCCTCATTGTGTTCAGACTTCGCTCCCCCAGCTTTGTGTTTGTTCATTCCACAGCAGTTGCCCACGACACAGACACTGAGCGGTTTTCACTGGTGAATTTGGACAGGTCCCCAGCTCTTCCCAAGGCACCAGGGAAGTCACAGTCAGATGGACACGTGCCTTCAAGTGAACTTCTCCAATAAGGAAATCACTTCGACCGCGAAGGTACAGCCTCACCAACATCAGGAGACTGGCCCGTCCACTCAAGTGAGAAGCCCAGAATCAAGAAGGAAGTAGACAACTCTGAATACCCTAAAAAACAATGAATGGTACACTTCAAACAGGTGGGTTCTGTGACGTGTGAATTGTATCTCAATAAAGCTGTTAACCCAAAAGGGGGCGGTGCCTGGGTGGCTCAGATGGTAAAGTGTCTCTGCCTTCAGCTCAGGTCATGATTCGGGGTCCTGGGGTCAAGCCCCACTTCAGGCTCCCTGCTCAGCGGGGAGTCTACTCCTCCCTCTCCCACTCCCTGTCCCCATGTTCTCTCATGTGTGTGCTCTCTTTCTCTCTCTCTCTCTCTCTCTCTCTCTCTCATAAATAAATAAATAAAATCTTAAAACCAAAAAAAGGAGGAAGTGTTTGCAGGAGACCCCGTGACCCAGAGACTGCACAGCAGCAAAGACACATTGTGTGTGTGTGTAGGTGTCAGTTAAATGTGTCTGTACAAAATGTGAAGCCAAGGTTTATTTATTGATTGATTTGTTTAACGTCTAGGCCCCAACATGCAAGTGCTATGATAAGAGAGTTTGTAGAAGCAAAATCGCAAAGCCACCTGCCTTGTGGCGATCTGCCTATGAAACGCTGATGGTGTAGCTTTCTGAAACCATGCCCTTGGCTACGGTGCCCCATAGCCAAGCTCAGGTCAAATAAATAGACCCAGGCTGGGGTGTGGGTCGGAAATACTCCGCCACTTTTGGACCTGGACTTCCTGAGTGTTTTAGTTCATCAGTCAGCCAAGTAGAGCCTCACCTGTTTCTCCTCCTTCCCCTTCTGTGAAACCCTCACAGCCTCCCTCACCCCTGCAGGGGGTAGTAGGTAGCCAGGACGGCCATAATTCCGTGTATGAACATGTTCCCTCTACTGCGTTCCTCTCCTGCCTTCCTAGGGGATTGTTCTGGTTCCAGCTGCTCCCAAGAACAGGGAAGGAAATGTAGTTAGTGGACAGTGTGTTTCAAGGTTAGGATTTCTGGGGTCAAGTGCCAGCGCTACCACTAACAAGTCAGGGACCTGGGTAAGTCACTGAACACCTCTCGATCCCATCCCTTCTCTGGTATTCCAGGACTTTGCTTCTGAAATAACCTCCTCTCCCCGGCAGCCGTAGTCCCACATTCTCTACTGTGCCATTTTCACCAGCAGTACCAGCGGCTGGGACTTCTCCCATTGTAAAAAATCCAAAATACACCCAAAACCAGCCTGTCTCCCCACTCAGAGAGACGGTCTTTAGTTCCACCCCAATCCTTTGCTCTGTTCTCCTTCACAACAAAATTCCTAAAAAAAGCATTGCTTAGTGTTGCGGACTGAATTGTGTGTCCCCCGCCCACCCCCAAAATTAGTATGTGGGAGCCCTACCCCCCCAGCACCTCAGGAGGTGACTGTATTTGGAGACGGAAACCTTAAAGGGGTTTAGTTAAACCAAGGTGGGCTGAGCGGACCCCAGTCCCAATCAAGAGGAGACTAGGATGCAGACAGCACAGAGGGAAGTCCGTGTGAGGACACGGGGAGAAGGCAGCCATCTGCAAGCCACACAAAGAGGACTCAGGAGAAACCAATCCTGTCAACACCTTGATCTTGGACTTCCAGCCTCCAGAACTGTGAGAAAGTGAACGTCCGGTGTTCAAGCCTTGAGTGTGCAGCACTCCGTCATGGCAGCCCTCGCAAACTAAGACACTGAGGCTCTGTCTCCGCTTCCTCTTCCCATAGTCTCGCTTTCTTGGGACCTTCCCTTCTGTCATCAGAATTCCGTAGCCACCAATAAACCAGAACTGCTCATTCCAGCGTATCCCTAACCTGACTGCCCCACCAGCCGCCACTGTGCCGGATCCGGAGACCATTTCTCAGTCCTTAATCAGATGTTCTGCCCTTGGTCACAATTTCCTTCTGAAGCACTTAGAATCCAGGTCACTCACTCTAATTTTTCACTCACCTAATTGGCTGCTACTTCTCAGTCTTCTTGGCTGACTATTCCTTATCCTTAAAAAAAAAAAAAAGTATTTGAGAGAGAGTGCACGGGGGTGGGTTGGGGAGAGTGCAGAGGGAGAGGGAGAATCTCAAGCAAACTCCCCTCCCAGCACAGAACCCAACTCGGGGCTCTATCCCAGGACCCTAAGATCATGATCTGAGCCAAAATCAAGAGTCAGACACTTAACTGAGCCACCCAGGAGCCCCAGTCTTTCTACTAAAGGTTAGAGCCCCAGGTCTAGGCCTTGGCCTTCTTCTCTGTTCATAGTCTGTCCTTGCCCATTCCATTCAGTTCTGTGTCTTTAAACATGAACAAGTGGGTAAGTTACACATTTATGTCACCAGTGCCCACCTATCTCTTTAGCTCTGGGCCCAAATAGTCAATTGCCCAAAACTTCCCCCATGGTATCCAAAGAGCATTTCAAACTCAACATGTCTGAAACCCCAGGGTACCAACTCTCATGTCTCATCACTTTTAGAATGAAATCCAGACTTGTCATCCCTGCTTGCAAGTTTCCTCATGACCTTCCTGACCTCATGTCCTTCCACTGCCCCCCTCCCTCCCCACTCTCCAACCCCACTGCTGCTGGACCTCTCTGCACACGTATGACGGGCCTTTACACTCACTGTTCCTTCTGCCTCTATGACGAGTCACTGGCTAGAACTTCACAGAGCTTTCTTGCTCCTTTATTATCATTCAGGGCTTGGCTCAAAATTCACCTTCTTGAGAGGCCTTCCTTGACCCACTGTCTCACATATCACTCTCCTGAAGGTTGCAGAACTCAGTCCTCTCGGGTTACACTTACAACATTTTAATAAGCTCGTATTATGGTGTCAGGCATTATACTAAGCACTTTATATGCATGATCTCATTTAATCTTCAGAACCTCCTAATAGAGACAATCTTACCATCCCCATTTACAGATGAGGAAACTAAGGCTAAGAGAGGTCGAATCCAAGGTCAGATAGCCTGCACTAAGGTCTGAGTCCAGAACTAGTGCTCTTAACCATTAGATAAAGCTGCTTCTCACTTTAAATACTATTCTTTTTTTTTTAAGATTTTATTTATTAATTTGACAGAGATCACAAGTAGGCAGAGAGGCAGGCAGAGAGAGAGAGGAGGAAGCAGGCTCCCCGAGGAGCAGAGAGCCCGATGTGGGGCTTGATCCCAGGACCCTGGGATCATGACCTGAGTCGAAGGCAGAGGCTTTAACCCACTGAGCCACCCAGGCGCCCCTAAATACTATTCTTAATTATGAACGCTATGGCCTCAACATTTGGTTTCACTTGCACTTGTGTTTGGGCAGATAAAGTAACTTGGGTTTATCAGTGTGTGTAGGGAAGGGCTTATTTTCCAAATTCTGCCTTTAAACATTCAGATGATACAAAACATAAGTTAGGTAGAGACAAATTTAAACATGGGTCTACACCTCTGTGGTTCTTGCTTTTATAGACTTATTAAAGAAGATGAGAGTATTTTTTCCTTAACCTTGTTGATTTTTCAGGCTCAAGTTCTGAGAAGCTATTAAAGCTCTTAAGCTTTAGGTTTTTGCTTTTTAAAAAAATCCTATTTCCACAAAGTCGATTAGAAACAAAACCATTTAAATAAAATCCTCAGAAAAAGGTCTGTGTGCTGGTGAAAATAAACATTTATTGAATACCTAATACCCAAGACACTTTTCTGATTGCATTGTCTCCCTGAGTTGATATTTTCCTCTCTTTTATAGTTGAGGACTCAGAAGGTAAGTGACTGTCCTGATAAAGAACAGGAACTCCACAATTTCCTGTCCCTTCCTTACCAGATACCACATTCTCCAAGGTGGTTTTGCCTTCCCAGCATGCAACACAATTGATTACCTGAGGCCCATTCTGTGAAACCTGTTCTCAGGGCTCTGAAATTTAGTTCCATGTTAGGCTAAACATAGAAAGTTACTTCCCAGGGGCCTATATGCTTTTCGGGAAATATTACAGAAATCCAAAAGACTGCAAAGGAGTTTAAAGTTCTGGGATGCCTGGGTGGCTGAGATGGTTAAATGCATGACTTAAGCTCAGGTCATGATCTCAGGGTCCTGGGATCAAGCCCCATGCCAGGCTCTGTGCTCATTGTGGAGTCTGCTGGAGGCTCTTTCTCGCTCTCCCTCTGCGCTTCCCACTTTCCACTCATGTGTGCTGTCTCTCTTAGATAAGTAAATATTTAAAATAAATATTTTAAAAATAAAGTTAAAAAAAAAAAGTGCTGTGGCCAGTCCTCTTTAATTCATAGATCTGTGGGTCAGCTCAGGTAACCAGCAGATACCAGGTCACACCCAATTCTCAGTGACACTATGTTTAGTTCAGGAACAGAGCTCTTCCTCCAGCACAAAATCTCTTCTGCCTCCAGTCTTTGCACAGGCTTTTCTGGCTCCTGGGTTACCTTTTCCCCTCGTGCCTTCTGTTCTTGCTGCTCAAGGGTCACCTCCTGACCATCGTCTCTCCCCAGCAGCCTCTCTCTAACTCTTTACCCAGCTTTGTTTTTCTTCACAGCACTCATTACATTACATGTTTACTTGCTTATTGTATCTCCTCCACTAGACGGAAGCTCCTTGAGGGCTGAGACTTTGTTTTGTTCACTGCTGTGCCTCTGGTGCCTGGCACAGAGCAGATACTCATTAAATAATTAGTGGATGTCTGGATGGATGCTGTGAACACGGCAGGCCTGTGAGGATGAATGGGTGGGTAGTGGTCAACGTTTACAAATCTACATCCTCATGTCCTCCCTCTGTCTGCACTACAAAGGGAAAGAAATGACCACTCCCAAGAGGAGTCAAGCAGGAGAAGAGGCCCCAAAAGAATAGAAATCAAAAACCCTCCCACCTCAGATTATCAACATGCTTAGATCTTTTGCCAAAGCCACAAACAATCTGGACATTGAAGAACACAAATTAATCTTGCGAAATGTAATCGATATTTAAGGTGCTTAATTCCGGCAAAAAGAATAACCCAATAAATAAGTTTTCCTTAAATAGGAAGACTATGTGAGCTTACATAAGTACTGATCGTATTGTCTGAGTCATCCTTTTGAGAAGAGCAGGAAAAAAAACGTTCTGTTGGAGCTGACCCCATAATAGAGCAATTCATGGTTACAGACCCCACCTCAGGCTGCCTCTGGCCCATGACGACTGTTGGGCAGTGACCCAGAAGTAGCCGTGTGAGTGAAGAGGTATCTTGGTAGCAGGAGGCATAAGGATCTTTGCTCACAGACTTCAGGTAACTGCCGCAGCTGCCCGAGGCCTGGGTTGGGTCTGCCCCACCTGCCAGTCTCTTCAAGCTTTGTGGCTGCCTGGGGCTGGGAAGGTGTATAGAGGGACATTCTGTATCATGTATCCAGGCCACATGTATTAAGGGATGACTCACTTTCCTCTCTTTCTGCTGTACAATTAAGTGTTAAATAATTTTAGATAATTGGACAGTTACTTGTGCATTCACCTAGAAACTAAAAAACCTTTAAGGTCAGGACTTTATAGGAGCTGAAGAAAGCTCTGTGGGTCTGGGAGACTGTCATCGATCACTCACTATCTGGCTTATGCTACTACAGCTCTCAGGACTCTTCTCCCTAGCTACTGGCTGCTGGAAGGGGGTAGACCCACCCCACCTCTCCTTTCTGGTCCCTCAGTCAGAACACAGACTCTGTTCATTGTAAGGATTTTGTTTCTAATCACCATGTGGATAGAGGGTTTAACAAATGAATATGCAAGTCGCCAGGTTCCAGGGTCTTGGAAAGCTGTTACACCTGTAGCCCCGGTATCCTTTCTGACTTCTTCCTGAGATGGTAATGGCAGCCCAGTTAGATTTCTGCTTTCTGTTTTTATTTCAGAAAGTAGAGGTCACCAAACCTCTTGCTTCCTTCTGTTCCAGGCTTTCTGGAGACCAAGAGAGACCCTTTCTTTCTTTCTCTAGACAATAGGTTTCACTGGAATTCCAAGTGATTGTTCTTCTAAAGTGCAACTAAACAAAATTGCTTCTTTTTCAGACATTTCACAACATGCTGGAAGGACAGGAAGACTGTATTTGCTGATGGACAGATTGTAAGTTACCTGAGTAGATTTCATTTTCAGATTCTTCTCAGGATAGACTGGACAACTTGTTGCTTTGTTTTTCTGAGGTTGCCCTGAATAGCCACCCAGTGGGGTTCCCCATCTGTGGCTTGGTAGGAAACAACATTCTTTAGCAGCCCTGATGCAACTGGCAGGGCAATGGCCACAGCCTGCCTTTGTAAGCAGGACACACGGGCATTAACTGCATTGTTTCTGGAGGTTGGTATAAATGTGGTCCTGCCCTGTAGTCCTTCAGAACAAAACTTGAGGTTGAATCCCTTTTGTTGGGGGAGATAAGGGAGTGTATTGAGCTCCATGGAAAACGGACAGGAGGACTCTGACAGATGGGGAAAGGGTCACCCCCTCAGCAGGGAGTCAGCCTGGACGTGGGTACTATAGCAACCCACTGAGAATTATCCTTCGAATTAAAGGATGGTTGGATTCACTGGGTCTGCCAAGGCAGGGAACCTGGCTGGGTCTTTGTCAGCTGACAGACGAGAGGCTGGTTTGCAGCTGTGTGATTTGACAGTTTGGTTGCACCCAGACAGCTCTATGCTTATTCCGAGTCTCACTGCATGTGTGGATGTAAACCAGTGGCACAGCAAGGAGGGAGGCAGTGGGGGCAACCCACTCCCGGGACGGGCGAAAAGCAGTGAATTTCTGTATGTGTACACATCTATAGAAATTTTTAATACAATAATAAAACTAAATAAAAGTCAGTTTGCTTTTTATTATTTTCATGCTCCAACAGTTCCAAACAATGTATGATGACAGAATACTTCTCCCTCATAAGGGCAGACTTCTCCCACGCCCCCTCCCCCACCCCCTTGGTACACTATTGGGATAAACAAGCACCAGGTGGGAAGATTACAAATCACTTAAAGAGTAAACAGAAAGCAAATAACCCCTGAGATAAGATAAGTTTTTTTATCACCCCAAATTCCACTTTGTGGAATTTAGAGCAGGTTGATCTGTCTGCTGTGGTCCTTTCTGTTGCTTAACTTTGTGTTTTGGTTATGCATTGCTGCTTTTCAAGCCACACCAATATTTAGTGCCATAAAACAATGATCTTTTATTTGCTCGTGATTCTGCAGTTTTGATGGGGCTCAGTGAGGATGGCTCATCTCTGTTCCATGTGGTGTCTGCTGGGATTGGAACTCCCTAGACCGCTTTTTCACGCACATGTTTGGTACCTCAGCTGAGGTGAGCTAAATATTTAGGGGCTGGCCAGGCATGTCTCTCCTTCCATGTGGCCTCTCCACATAGCTAGCTTGGGCTTCCCCACAGCATGGTGATCTCTTCTTCTGTGGCAGCCAGCCTTCCACAGAGTGCAAAGCAGAGGTTGTCAGGCTTGCTTAATGTCTGGTCCTAAATATCCTAGAACACTATCACTGCCACATTCTATTAATCAAAGCAGTCCCAGGGCCAGCCCAGATTCAAGGGGAAGAAAAATAGTCTCCACTTTATGATGAAAGAAATATTGTTGTGACTGTCTTTGGAAGCATCAGCTACCTCACACTGTTTCCACTATCATAACAAAGTACTGTATGCTTTCACATCTTGCCTTTAACAGTTGATAAACCTTATCAAATTAGAAAAAGTAGGTCTCAACTTGACTTTTTAATCATCATGCCTTTAACGGGAAAATGGTCTCTTCAGGGATTCCTAAGAAGAAGGAAGAGATTATGGAGCTCCAAGGGTAGCAATAACATTTGAGAGAAAACTTAAGTGTGCCTGATTTGCTAAAACCTAAAATCTAAAGCACACTCAATTCCATGATGTTGTCCAGTCCAACTTATAGCCCCAGTCTACCTCCTGAGAAAAAGTCCAACGGCCGCCATATTTTGGTTATTACTTCTGGGTATCAGAACAAAAAAAAGTAAAAAGTAAAAAAGTAAAAAAAAAAAAAAAATCAAAACAAAACAAAGTAACAAATCCCTGCACTTTGATTTTTGTCCTTTAAAACCAGTATTGTTGGAAATGGGCTGACCACAGGATTCTTGGGAAGGTCAGAATGTGAGAGGCCTTCAGATACTGTATGATATACCTGTCAGTGGTTGCCATAAATTTCACCCTGCGTGGGAGAATTGCATCTCAGTCCACACAGGATCCACGTGAGAGCAGAGGTGCATCTAGTGACTCCCTTGCCTCTACCAGACACAGTTAATCCATCCATCCGCATACAGAGCTTAGGCTTGGAAAGCGTCTTCCAGCCTATCTCATCTTCTTCTCACTATGAATAACCAGTGAGCAGGCCGGCCCCGTGTGAATGCCAATAGTCTGCAGGTATGTCAACAGTCAGGCAGAGGTCATAACCTCCCCGGGTCACATGGGAGCCTGGATGCAGAGACTGGGGAAGAAGCAGCTCTCCACTCTCCTTCCTCCAGGTTCTTCAGGTCTGCTGGAGCAGACCTCTCCAGGTCACGGACCTCTCTGCCTTGGGCTCTGGTCTCACGGCCCCTTCTGCCTTGCCTGCTATAGGTTGAATCCTGAGGCTGTAGGCAAGTTCAGTCAGCTCCCCGTGTCAGTTCCCACAGGGTGATGGGGCCTGGCTTAAAAAGGAAGTTAAGTGGGCCAGCATCCCCCGCATCTGGAGCCAGAAAGCTTTTCTTCCCCAAAAAGGCCAAGAAATGGACCTGCCGTTACAGGGTGACGTCTAAGGTTCTACCCGTACAATGGGCCGAACGGGGCCCTTGGGGTCTTTGGTCTCCATCACTCTCAACGCCCTTAATTGTCCTCTCCCACAAACACGGCCCTCCATCCCTCTGTGCCCTCAAACCCTCGGGCCCTTACTCAGGCAAACGGTCGCTGGGGTCGGGGCTCTTCCTTTCACCCTTCCCGTTCTCCCCCCCCACACTCCTACGGGTTCCCACTTCTGCTCGCCCCGGCCCTCCCCTGCTCCCCTCCCCCGTCGCCCCAGCGCCGGTGCCCCCCCCACACCCTTCTCGCCCCCCTTCCGCTCGCCCCTCTTCTCGTCCCACGGCGCCCCGGCTTTTGTTGCCCGGGCTTGTTTCTAACTTGAGAGCGTCGCCCGGCTCGCCGCCAGGTCACGTGCGTTAGTGACAACCTCTCGCAGGGCGGCCCCGGGGCCCCCGCGCCGCCGATTGGTGGGGTCGGACCTGGCGCGGCCCCGGGGCGGGGCGGCCCGACGGGCGGGCTGGGCGGCCGATCAGCTGTTCCGAGCGCAGCACAACAACAAAAGGAGCGAGACGGGCCGCCGGCGGCCAGTGGTGCAGCAAGGGGACAGGCGGCCCGGCCCGCGCCCCGCGCTCGCCGTCCGGGAGCCGCAGCTACCTCAGCAGCCCCGCGCCCGTGGCGCCGCTCCCGCCGACCCCGCCGAGCGACGCGCCCGCTGCCTTCGCCGCCCGTCTCCGCTGCCGCTCCGGCCCACGTAAGTGCGGGCGGGGCCGGCCCCCGGGGCCGCTCGCTCCTGCCGGCCCGCGGGCTCCCGCCGGCCGCCTTCCGCGCCTCCCGCCTCCTGCCCCCGGCGGCGGCCGGCCCGAGGCCCCGGGGTGCGGGCGGAGGCGGACGAGCCGGGCGCCGGCGGCGGTGGGTGCTCGGTGTCTGCCTCCTCCCGCGAGCGTGGCCTGTTTTCTTGGCCGCGGCAGGACCTCCTCCTCTTTCCCCTCCTCACTCCCCTCCACTCCTCCTCCTGCCCTCGGCCGTTGGACTGGCGTCGGGGACTCCGGGAGGACCGCCCGGGCGCCCCTCTCGCTCCTCGCCTCCCGCGCCAGCCCTCGCAGCCCCGGGTCGCGCCCCTAGCACCGAGGGTCCAGCGGCGCGGGGGACCCTCCTCTCTTCCGCGGCCACCAGCGCCTAAGTGCCCTGGGTGTCCGCGGGTCCGCTGCGTGTCCCCTGACCCTGCTCGATCTTACACCTGATCTTTGACGCTGCACCTGCGGAAGGGGCCCTGTGCTTGGCCGCCACGGGTGAAATCCTCCTCGTTTTGCTCCCGGAGGCCGATTGAGCGCTTCCTCTGTGTCTAGACTATGCGGAGGGCTTAGCGTGCCTCAGTTGTCTCAGTTGCTCCTCACGGAGACCCTCTGATGTCGGCTGTATTATCTTGTGGATAGGAAACCCGAGGCCCAGAGAGATGAAGTTACTTTACTCGAGGCCACCCAGCCAATTAAAAGGAAATGGTGTTTTCCCTTTCAAAGTTGCAGGTGCATTTTATGTGGGCATTCCTCGTTTTGTGTTACATTTCCTAACTGCCTCTTTTCATCATCTTCTGTGTTGACTCCAGTTTAGGAGAGGTTAAGGAAGAGCCTCTTTCCGTCTGGAACGTCCAAGTATTTGGGCATTTGTTGCTAAAAGAGCCTTTTCTAAATGCAGAGTAGTTTTGGAAAAGGGGAGGAGAGAGTGTGACCCATGAGGTCATGGAACAGAGGTAATAAAGAGGTACCCCCAAATTTTGCTTGGTAATTGAAACGCACTGTTCATTGCAGATGTGAAAATCCCTGGGAAGCATTTGATTTTAAGTCACAGACGCTATAATTCTGAACTGGGAGCATAATTTTTAAAGGCCACTACCTGTTTCCAGGACCTCATTAACTTCTATGAGTGAGGGCTGTTTTGTTTTTTTCTTCCTGCCTTTTGTTCTTTTCTGACTGCCTGCTCACTCCATTGTTCCTCCTATTTCTCTTGGGAATGGCCCTACCTTAAAAATTGAAGGTTAGGGACGCCTGGGTGGCTCAGTTGGTTGGACGACTGCCTTCGGCTCAGGTCATGATCCTGGAGTCCCGGGATCGAGTCCCGCATCGGGCTCCCGTCTCCGCGGGGAGTCTTCTTCTCCCTCTGACCTTCTCCTCGCTCATGCTCTCTCTCACTGTCTCTCTCTCAAATAAATAAATAAAATCTTAAAAAAAAAAAATTGAAGGTTAACAGGCTGGGAATACCCACTCACTGCTGTCTTTGTCCGCTGTCATTCACCCTTCGGGGCAGACAGTGGTCTGGTCTCTGGGAGAGTAACCCACTAGGACCAGTTGAATAGGCTGATTAGAAGCAAAGACCGCTTTCTTGGCTTGGTTTTTCTGCAGTTTAAAATCAATTCTAAATTACTTGAACCGGCATGTTTATTGTTCTAAAATAGGGTGGGATATAAAGAGAAAAATCATTTTGAGGCTGCTTTTCAGTGAAGATGTGTTAGGTTAGCCACCTGATATTTTGAAACTGTCAAGAAGCCACAACTGTACACATAGTTTGCAAAGTTAGATCATCAAAGTTGTGGTTTTGTTTTTGTTGTTGTTGGTTTTTTTTTTTTTTTTTTTTTTTAATTTAAAAATTTTGGTTTTGGAGCCGCCTACTGGCAGCCAAAACCAGCTGAAAAGTACTGTTCTCTGAAGTTCATAGAACCAGAGTGGAGGCCAAAAGGAGCCTGAGCAATCATGTGCAGGGGAGAGCAAGACACTTGGAACTGCACAGATTTATGTTCTAATGCCGGCTCCATACCTGACCAGCTCTGTCACTTTCGAGCAAGTTACTTAATTTCTGAGCCTCAGTTTCCTGTTAGTAACATGTGACAAGTACCTCAACTCACTGTCACATACAATAAGTATTCAGTAGATTGTAGTTCTGATTATTATATAAACATTTTGCAGAGGAAGACATTCAGGCCCAAAGATGCTAAGTGGCTTACATTCATGCTGCTGGCTTGGAATGGACTTAAGTTTTCCAAGTTATATTTAATATTCTGAGTTAATATTTACTGGCTGCCTGCTCTGTTGTCAGGCACTAGTCTGAGGGATGTGCACTTAATCCTCACATCCACGCATAATCCGCGCACTATCCTCCCCATTTCAGGGATGAAAAAACTGAGGCACCAAAAGGTTACTAAATACCTTAAGTTCACACAAGTTGCAGGTAGCAAAGCCAAGATTTCAAACACAGCAGGGTACCTCCATAGCCACAGTGCCTGTTGGTTGTTTGCCTGTCTCAAAAATAAGAAAATAAATCATTCTAACAAGCTCTTCCAGACTAGCAACGCCTTTTCTAAGTTCACAAACTAGAATGCTCTTCCCCAAAGTATTAAACTTAGCCACCTTTCTCTGCCCACAGAGCATTTCTAACTCATGTAATAGTAGGAAAAACATTAATGATGAAATGTTAAGTAACAAAGCAGGATACAGTATTGTGCATTCACTAGACCTCCTGATAAAAAGAAACCTTATGTGGAGAAGAAAATGCATAAAATGCTAACAGTATTGCTGCAAGGCAGTGAAATAATTATTCTCCCTATCTTCTAAACTGTTTATAATGTAGTTTTGTTTAATTTTATAATGACTTTTTTTTTTTTTTTTTTTTTTTTGGTGAGGGAGGGTGGTATTTTGAGCCAGAAAAACAGGGACAAAGCTGCCTTCTTGAAATGCTGGGGTCCAGATACTTTGTTTCTTTTCTCCACTGGGGTGAGACTTCCCTGGTAGATTGGCTAAGGTTGGTTAGTTACTGTGGAAAGTTTGCAGATGCCCCCCAAAAATAGCAGTGCTACCTTACCTAGCCTTCTTTGACCCAACCTCTTTGCTAAATTCCAGAATTGTATTTGTAAATTTGTCCTCTTAAGACACATGCTTTCTCTGGAATTTTCACTTTAGTTTTATCATTGCCCTAGAGTTGTAAATATCAAAAAGTCCACGATGGGGGCACCTGGCTGGCTCAGTCAGTAGAGCGAGAGACTCTTGATCTCAGGGTGATGAGTTCGGGCCCCACATTGGAGGTAGAGTTTACTTCAAAAAAAATTAAATAAAAAAAAAAATGTCTGTGACATGTAGTGAAAAGTGAAGTCTGAGGCTATGCTTTGACTTACAGCTCCGCATAGAACCAGCCCCATTAGGAGCCTCCATTCCTGGGCAGGAGTGAAGGTGAAGGACAGCAGTGACCAGGTAGGGCCAGTTCCTGGGCAATTAGGAGGTTAGGCTGTCAATATTTTAGAGAGATTTTTCTAGAACTACATTGTCCAATAGAGATATGTAATGTGAGTTATATGTATGTTTAAATTTCTGGTAGCCACGTTAAAAAAGAAAAATAGTTAAAATTAATTTTATTAACATATTTTACTTATCCTAACATATTCCAAAATTACTTCTTAGTTCAACATACAATTAATATAAAAATTTTTGAGATATTTTACAGTATTTTCAAGGGGGCACTAAGTCTCACTTGGACATACATACACTCTGGTGTATATTTTTAAACATATCACATCTTGATTCAGATGTAAAATTTTCATTGGAAATAGTTAATCGGTTGTTCAGAACATACTCGGAAGTTTCCAAAAATTGGCTCAATTGTCAGCTTTCAAATTTGAGTTTGAAAGGGATTAAAAGTAAATAAAATTTAAAATTCATATTTTTGGTCCTCCAAGTCATTTCAAGTGCTCGTTTGCCTGATGTGCCTTGTGGCCACCCACTGAACAGCTTTAGCATATTGGGGCTCTCCAGCAGCTTCTCGTTCTTTCTGACTCCTACAGAAAGCAAGGCCTAAGGAACTTTGCATAGTCAGTCTACCCTACTTCTTCATTATGCTAGAGGTCTAGCAGAGTGAAGAGGTGATCCAGCACAGTCTCCCCATTTTTCCAGTGGTGAGACTGAGGCTCAGAACGGTTAGATCGTTATGGTAGGGAGAGCACCAGAACCCTCTCCTGCTGGTGCCCAGGCCAGCCCTCCCTCCACCTGTCCCCACACTGGTCTTTTTCCTTCCCAGGGGCCTCCACAGGTGTGTCATGCAAATCTGAGTCATGACTCAGGACAGATGAAAATGAGCTCTTCCCTTGCGTGGTTGGGCTCCTGAATACTCTGGCCACCCAAGGTTGGTTGCCCTTGCAGGACATTTGGGATATCTCAAGGTAGCCTCGGACTTCGGGAGGCCAAAAGAAGATTGACTTGTGCTACCCCGTGGAAAATTCCTCCAAAGGCACCTTTCCTGTGGCAGAGTTGTATATGTTCTAGGCATTTGCTGGCTTCTGTCTCACGGATTTGGAGCTGTAGCTGGGGCAGGGGTGGGGGGAGGCAGTTGGCAGCTGGGAACCGCAGCTGCCCAACCACGATGGCATCAGCATTGTTTTCTGCCTTGTAGCTTCCACTTTACAGGCCTGGGCCCCAGTAAGTTATCCTCATGTGGCATCGCAGTTGGGGGACGAGGTGCTCATTCAGGATGAGCAGGGGTTCCCTTGTGGGGTGCTCTGCTTTACACCCAGCAACTCCAGCTTCCTAGCTGATGAAGCGCCTGAGGCCAGCCCTGTACTCTGGAGAATTAAGATTATTCTCTCAACTAGTTCAGCAGACACAGGTTTGTAGTTGGGGCCAATATATGCCTTCATAATTTAAGAGAAATGGGGGGAAGATTTTTTTAAGTGTCTTTTTTCCCTTGTAGCTTATATGCGGAAAACCTTTATTTACACCAGACCTTGTCATAGCTCATCTTTTAGGATATAGCTGTGACACTACACAAGTGAACTACGCAAGCTCACTTTTCATCTAACATCTCTTACATGGAACATAAAGCTGAATTTGAATTCTATACTAGAGCTCCAGCCTTCATGATTTGGCCCCACTGCTTTCCAGAAGGGTTTCTGGCAGACTGGTTATGCAAGTAACGTTTCCTGTTTACTCTCTTTTAATAATTAATGGATGATGATGATGGATTGTGACCACAAAAGTGTTCAAATGTCATTTATTTGAACACACATTTGTAGTACTACACATTCGTAGTAGCATGCCAAACAGTTGTAGCAGTCCTGTTTGCACATAAAGAAGTCAACCAAGAATCTCCTTCACTACAGACTGTAACTACATTTCCAGCTAAAAATGTTGACTGTTTTGAAAGCAAAGGGTCAGGAGTCTGAAGTTACGGATTCAAGGCTGATGCTCATGAGAAAGAGTGTCAGAGGCTTTGCACCATCCCTGGATGGTCCCATCTACTCATGATTTCTGTTACCCCTGTTGTGTTGACAATTTCCCAAATCCATGCCCCCAGCTGAGACCGTGCCCTTGTGCTCCAAAGCCCTGGAAATGTTCCGCTGCCCACTAGACAACACCAAGCGTGTGACTTGCAGAGTCCCAAATTCAGCATGTCCAAAATGCCCAACCAGCACCTTCTGCAGTATACCTTTTCCGCTAAATGGTCCCATCATCCCCCCCATTGGCTTCTGGTAGAGGGTCATCCTTGGCTTTTCCCTTTCTGTAACTTCTGGCTTAGAAGGTCCTAAAAGATCTGGTTCTTGCTTAGCACCCCCAGCCTGCGCTCATGACCATCCTGGATCTTGAGTCCCATAGAAGGTTGCCACATTCTCACTCAGCTGTAGGCTTCCTCCATTCTTGATCTTGACCTCTCAAGACCAAAGTCATTTACTACAGGAGTCCTTCCTGACCTCTGCCTGCCTGGATTGGAGGAACACCCCGTACTTTTTCCATGGCATTCATCACATTGGGTTGTTAATGGCTGCCACGGGAGGGCCGTATTCACTGCTGCCTCCCCCGTGCTTAGCACTCTGCCTGATGCATAATAGGTACTCAGTAAATATTTGTAGAATAATAGTTGACGTTGACTGAGAACTTTGTGCCAAGTGCCTTGCTAAGTAGGTTGCCTGCATTATGCCATTTCACAAGAGTAGGATCAGGGAGACCCATCAGGGAGGTAGTGATTGGCAGAGTCCGGAGGGACACCAGATTAGCTTCAACTAGGATGAAAGTGGTGGCAAGACGTGGGCAGATGTAGGGCACATGTGCAGTTAGAGTCAACAGGACTTGTTGAAAGTTTGGTTGAGAGGTTGGGTGGGGAGCAGAAGGAGCAACTGCTAGGATTATGGCCTGAATAACTGCTGGATGCTGCTGCTTCTCGCTGGGAAAGGGAAGGAGAACAGTGCATGTAAGTTTGTGGGGGATGGAAATTAAAAGTTCTCTTTGGTATGTGTTAGGTTTGATATGACTATCAGGTAAACAGGGAGAAATGGTTACACACACACACACACACACACATACATACATACATATAAAAATACACATATATAATAAATATATAATTTATAATTATTTATAAATTATATTATTTATATATTATATAAATATTATTTATATTATTTATACATTCTATATATGTGTGTGTGTGTTTGTGTGTGTGTGTGTGTGTGTGTGTGTGTATATATATATATATATATATATATATATATATTTGGAATTGTGGAAGATCAGACAAGGCCGGAGTTCCTCACTTAGAACTCACCAGGGGGGCGCCTGGGGGCCTCAGCTGATTGAGTGTTCTACTCTTGATTTCAGCTCAGGTTGTGATCTCAGGGTCGTGAGCTCAAGCCCCACACTGGGCTTACCATGGAATCTGCCTAAAGATTCTCTCTCCTCCCTCTGCCCCTTGCTGCTTCCTGTTCCCACGTGCTCACCCTTTAAAAACAAAACAACAACAAAAAGAACTCACCAGAACTCCATGAAGTAGAACTGTTACCCACTGAAGTAGTATAACTTCCTAACTCCAAAAGCAGCAGAGCCAGCATTTGAACCCAGGTGTGCAGGCCACGTGACCTTCCTGCTTGCCTGCAGTCAACGGTTTCCGTGGCTCGCTGCTGTCCTCCGTTTTCTGCAGTGTAAATTTCTCTGTGCCTGCTGTAGGAATTGTTTTGAAGGTCAAATTATGCTTGCTGATTTTTAAGTGGAATTAGGTATGCTTAGAGTCCTACAGAAGAACAGAACAGAAGAGGAGGTGAGCCAAGGAAAGCTGGTGGCCGCCCCGTCCTGCTGCAGGCTTCCTTCGGCAGCTCTGGGCAGCTGAATGTCCTACAGCAAGACTTAGTATCTGGCGTTTGCTCTTCTTGCAGAAAAGCAGTATTTCAGCTTGAACTACATGAGTCAGATTTATCCCTTAGGAAAGCACAGATATGAAAAAGAACCAACTACTTCCCTTTCATTTCACATTTATTTACAGGTTGCTTTTGAGTATTCAATTCATAATGGTTTATAAATAAGAGGTACTCTATCTCTTGTGTTTGACATTTCTTGTGTTTGACCCTGTAGGAAGAGAAGGGCTGTAGCTACAGGCTAAGGCATGAGCTTTCTTCTAAAGGGGTGTGTGCGTGTGTGTGGGCACACGCTTTTGAAACCACACACATATTGTATAAATATGTGCTGATTTGAAATGACCTTCTTTTCCTATTTTATTTTAGGGATAACGACTCTCCTTGCTCTCGCCTAAGTTGAATAAGCACCCTGTGCACTTTAATCTCCTGTCGTGCCGTCAGGCAGACTGAAGACAGTGTTTTGAGATCTCAGCTGTAAAGACATCTGGCCAAAGTCTCAATCTTGCCTTAACCATGTTCCAGAGACTGAACAAAATGTTTGTGGGTGAAGTCAATACTTCTTCCAACCAAGAACCGGAATTTAGTGAGAAAGAAGATGAAGAATGGATTCTCGTTGACTTCATAGGTAAGGTATTCTTAGCTGTTAATCATCACAGCAAAAGTGGAAACTCTTACTTCTCAGTTTTTGCATAAGTAAACCAGTAACTCTGAAGGTTTGGAAGCCTTAAAAGTAAATAAGCAAGAATTGTCTAAAAAAAAAAATTGCATGAAACATCCTGTGCCAAATGATCAGTCCGTGAAACTGACTGACGTCAGATCTTTCAGTTTTGCAACTCTCATAGCCTGTTCAGATCTGATGCACTTTAATAGGAAATCCTGTGCTAGACGAACAGTGACCCATGCTCCTCATCACGTTTATTCAGCAGGATAGACGCAGTCTTCAAACCCATTCCCACGAAACCACCATGACCCATCCTATGCAGTGTTACACCACACTAGAAACACACTGGGTGCTCAGAAATCATTTCCTGTCATTACGAATGAACATAAATGGTTTTGTGTCTCACCTAAATGAAGAGAGGAATGTGAACCATCAGCTTATAGTATCCTCTCTTCTTTTTCTGTGCCCTGAATGTGATACCATCGGGATGCTCATGTTCCCGTGGGACTTCACCAACGAACGTGGACCACGATGTAGATGCCTGCCCTGGTTTCTCAGCAGCAGAAGCCAAAGCCGAAGCCATCAGTGAAGAGTCACGTACCGAGCACCCGTCAGTCTTTTCCTGTTTACCTGCATCTCTTGAGTGCTTGGCTGATACCGGTGATTCCTGCTTGCTCCAGTTTGAGTCCTGTCCGATGGAGGAGAGCTGGTTTATCACCCCTCCCCCATGTTTTACTGCAGGTGGATTAACCACTCTCAAGGTGGAAACCAGTCCTTTGGAAAACCTTCTCATTGAACATCCCAGCATGTCTGTCTATGCTGTGCATAACTCCTGCCCTGGCGTCGGTGAGGCCAGTTGTGGGACCAATGAAGGTCCTGACCCAAGTAGCCCCAGGTACGTTGTGAGTACAGCTGACCCTTGAGCATCATGGCTTTGAACCGCATGGGTCTGCTTGTATAGAGAATTTTTTTTGAAAAGCAGAATACAGGACTGTAAATGTATTTTGTGTTCCTTAGGACTTCCTTAATAACAGTTTCTTTTCTCTGGCTTATTTTATTGTGAGAATACAGTAGATAATACCTCTACCATGCAAAATATGTGTTCATTGATTGTTGATGTTATTGGTAAACTTCCCAGTCAGCAGTAGGCTAATAGCAGTTATGCTTCGGGCGCGTCATAACTTAACGTGGATTTTCCGCTGCACACGGGTTGGCGCCCCTAACCCCTGAGCTGTTGAGGGGTTGACTGTATTTTACTCTGTCCACAAGCAGTCTGTTTGACATGCAGCTTATTTATTTCTACTACAATTCAAAGCTGATTTTTTAGAAGATACAAAGTAATCTCGTTAGAGATGTGTGAAGGCATGTTCACAGTGCACAAGGTAGTGGATGGTATGAAACACATGTTCATTTTAGATTTAAAAAAAAATCCATTAGAACATGGCTCTGATTATATAAGGAAGAGCTGTTGGATTTATAGGACTCTGATGGTGACAAGAGAAGAAAAGACTGGCATTTCTGCTACGTGTCTCAATGTAACTGGCACTTTATACACTGAATTATTTGGGCTATCAAATCCAACAAGAATCGTATATCTTTCTTTCTTTCTTTTTTTTTTTTTTAGAGAGAGCGCGCGAGCAGGGAGGGGCAAAGGGAGAAGGAGAGAGACTCTTAAGCAGGCTCCCTGCTCAGCACAGAGCCCGACGTGGGGCTTGATCTCACAACCCCGAGATCATGACCTGAGCCGAAATCAGGAGTCAGACACTCAACCGACCGAGCCACCCAAGCACCCCAAGAGTAGTATATCTTAAAACTCTTATTTTCTTTCAGGTAGTCTTAGCTGGGTCACATCAAATGGCACTTAACCTCAAAAACGTGACAAATCGTAAACATGAAGTAGAATGGCAATTTTACCAAAACGTGTTGCCCAGAGAGTTGTTTTCTTCCTTACAGAGGAATGATTTCATACCCAAACAATATTTTCTTGTTATATGGAAGTCCTAATAGGTCTGAAAGGCTCTGTTTGAGTGACAGATAGGCTGAGGGCCTGGTCAGTAAAGACCGATATGTTTCAAAGCAAACCTAGAGGCGTCCAATGGCCTTTATCCAGTGAGTATATTCAAGATGCTTGCACCTGCTGAAAGAAAGCCCATGGTCCTGTTCATCAGCCCAAAGTCTGGCTGTTCACAGTGCATGGTAGTGGAATGTGCTGTGCTGTTAAACAGTATTTGGGGGATGCTGACCCTAATTTCCTACATACCTACACTACATACCATACACTTCAGGTGACATGGAATGTTTGGAGCAATTCAGAATGTTCCCATAGTTGGTCCTATAACCCAAAGGGCCTCTTTTTAGACTATTGGGGCTCTAACTCCACTAACTGGATCACTGTGTATATCTTCTACCATTTCCTGTTTGCCAAATACAAACAAAACCCAGGCCGCTCAGTAATTGAACTTCACTAGAGTCTGCTGCACTCGCAAGTCCGGATACTCTAAGTGATCTTGTGATCTTCTGTGAGGGTAAACCTCTCCTTTTCCCAGCCGAGAACCAGTTTGCTTACCCGGCTTTAGACTGGGTAAGATCTTTGGTGGGAGATGTTACTTTAACTGGCACTTGATTCAGCGCTTTTAAGTTTATCGAGAGATCCATGTTTCAGGCATTCCTACAAAAATTCAAAATTTCTAGGACGTGGTATTGATTGAATTGCCTTATGGTTGATTCAAATTAATTTCTTCATTTCTCAGAAATGCTTCCCACCTGATTCTGATCTCACCTCTGTGGAAGTCCACTCAAGAGTTTAGCATGATTAATAGTCACTTTAAATGTACTGATGCTTGTATATTTACTTCTCAGTGTTTAGAGTGTGTGTGTATATGTACAGCAGCTTTGTAAATAATATTATTCCAGAAACCGCATATATGCATTTGCAGAAAATTAGAAAATGCAAATATGTAAAAATTAAAAAGTTTAAAAAAACATTTGCACACCCCGGAGATGCACACTGTTAACACCCCAGGGCACATCCTTCCGGCTTGTTTTTCACAAACACACACACACACGCACACACATTTGTAACCTAAATGGGATCAAGCTGTATATACTGGTTTATAATCTGCTTCTTTAGGCAATGATCTGAACCATTTTCTTTTCAGTAAAATTTCACTTCATCTACTACCCACATCATACTCAGCTTTCTGCATTGGAGCCCAGAATAGTTCACCTCATTTGTCCTGACCAGCATCCCATCCAAGACCATACTTTGCATCTGGTTATGTGTTCGCTGTTTTGATGCAGTCAGAATGATCTTTTTTTTTTTTTTGTATCTTGTTTATTTCTTTATCTTGTTATATATATTTTTAAAGATTTTATTTATTTATTTGACTCACAGAGAAAGATCACAAGTAGGCAGAGAGGCAGGCAGAGAGAGAGGGGGAAGCAGGCTCCCCGCCGAGCAGAGAGCCCAATGAGGAACTTGATCCCAGGGCCCTGAGATCATGACCTGAGCCAAAGGCAGAGGCTTTAACCCACTGAGCCACCCAGGTGCCCCAATCTTGTTATATGTTTTGCTGTAATATACAGGAAAGTTAAATAGGTACTTTTCCATATATATAGGATCAAAAGAACACACTTCGCTTTCTATGAATTCCTTCAAAAGTACTGCAAATTATCATAATTTTATAATAACTAAAAATTTTTAATACCTTTATTTCTGGATTTCAAATCCTTATTAAAAAAAAAACCCACTAAACCAAGATAGATCAGGTGTTACCAAAATTAGGATGGCTATGTAGTAAATATCTATGTTTTCTAAACATGATATCTTCAAAAGTTAGATTGCCTCTATCCTTTCTATCGTTGGGGATATTATCATAAAGCATGTAACAAGAAGGTGCTTCATAATTACAGATGGGCTTCAGAGTGTATGTTTTATTGTATTTTAGCCTTCGTAAGTATTGTTTATGAGGTCTATGTGTTATCATAATCTTAAATAATACATGTGCCTTTAATGACCCATAGTAAACCAGTTTTAATTAGAGGAAATGCACCATGTCCTAACAGTAAAATTAAATAGCATTTTAAATCTTACTAGTGATTTAATAGTTCACCATTTAACATTTGTAGGGCCAGGAAAAGCTGCTTATAAGACTCACTGGCACAGAGTAAGTACATTCCCTTTGAGACTGTGTAATATGTGTTAAAATCAGTCTGAGCAGAAAGCCTAAAGTATCAAAATGCCCACCTTTTACAAACTGCTGTCTTTATATTAACTTCTTCCTATTAGCTTCTTAATGTGACCCCCTTTAATTCTATTTTTAAAAAAATCTTTAAAAATTAGAGTGTTTTCCTCTAGTGATTACAGATACAATCTATAATTGCCCTTGTGTAAAATAACCCTTACAACTCTTAAAACTCTTCCTGTCATGTGTTGATATTACTTATATCTATCCTGTTAGATAGCTTTTAATGTAGAAAACATAGAATAATCATGTGGTTTGTAGCCATATTTCAAGATGTGTTCTCCACAGGTCTTTGTGACATTACTATGCAAAGGCCATTCCAAAATGTGCCCTGTTGCAATATCAATGAAAAACTTTTATAATAAGCAGGTAGCTTTTTATCCAGGAAAGTGTTAAATGAGTAGAATTTTCTTATGCATATTTCTATTAAATGTGGGTTTAAAGCTTGTTTCCTGGACCATTTACTTATAGACAGAAAACGTGTATGAAGGTGCAGCCAGCCTAGGGCATCAGTACCAACCCCCTTCCTAACCACAGACTTTGGAGTAAAACCTGTATTAGAATCTTGGTTGCATGAGGTAATAATAATGACCTTAATATCACTGAGCCTTAGCTTTCTGGTCAGTAAAATTTGGCAATTCAAATATTTTCCTTTTAAGATTATGGTGAGAATTAAATACACTACATTTGCAAAACCGTTGGCCAATCCAGATAATCAATAAATGTTAGTCCCCCTCACAGAAAATCTTATCTAAATACATTTGCTGCCTGATTGAAATTCACTCAAAATGTGTAGCACTTTTTAGAAAAATACAGTCTACCTAATTAACCATCTGTGGATTATATGACATATTTCTATGAAAAATTGTCCTCTCCTTTCTGTCATTGTCAGTTAGTGTGGTCACGAAATATAAACTTCTCTGTCAGCTATGAGACACTAAGCTCTCATTCAACCATAAACAAATTAGTGTGGCAAATTGAATCACTACCTTTTTCAAGTTCATTAATAACATACTCTGTTACTTAATACAGTCCCTTTTTCTTCTGTTTCAGAGTGGAAAGTCGAAATGAAATGGGGCAGCACATCCATTGCTACGTTGCAGCTCTCGCTGCGCATACAGCTTTTCTGGAACAACCCAAGAGCTTTCGCCCTTCCCAGTGGATAAAAGAACATAGTGAAAGACAGTCTTTGAACAGAAATAGCCTTCGTCGCCAAAATCTTACCAGGGATTGCCACTCTAGGCAAGTCAAGCACAATGGCTGGGCTGTCCATCAGCCCTGCCCCCGTCAGTACAATTACTAAGAATTTCAAGATTGGTTAGATTCTCTTGGTTTGTGCATATGTGTGTGGACGTGTGTGGACGGACAATGAAGATGCTGTTTCTTTACAGCCAACTGATGACCAATCACATAGTTTTATCGATGTGTTTAGACACTATCTTGAAAACCAGATTTACATGCTGTATATCACATAATGCCTTGCTTTTAACACTTTTTGTAAATTTTTTCAGAATATTTTTGGAAACATATCAATACAGTTACAGTGTTTGGTTTTTGGGGGTGTCTTTAAGTCTATGAAGGTGTACATGAGTTAGCGTTCTAAAGACATTTCTTCCCAAGTATGAGAATAGGCATCTTTCAATTTCATTTTATTTTGTATTACTTAATCAATATTTTGAGTAAGCAAGAATTTATTCTCAGGGTCAGCCATACACTTTATTGACCAGTACTTGATAATCTTTTCTGTATATAATGAATACATTTTTACACACTAACATGAGCATTAACAGGTGATAGTTGCCATAGATATAACGGAATTATGGCTGAACTTTCTCTTGAAAGAAAACTTGATATATTTCTGTGTGTATAGGTTTGTTTTGTTTGTTTGTTCGGTTGTTTTGTTTTGTTTTCCGGATTAGCCATGCAGTTCATTTTGGAATTCAGGTACATTAAGTATTAGTGAACAGTGCATTCAGTAATTCCGATGTGACTGTGTGACGTGGTACAGAGATCGTGGGACAAAAGCACTTGTCTCCCACGCAGAGGGATTCAGTTAGACCTGTGAAATTGTTTTTGGAGAAACGTATGTCTACAACAAACCCGTTAGTCCACTATTTAACTTGTCTGGAGTCTTTCCTGTCAGCTCCGCCCACTTGCCACCTCCTGTCAGCTGTCAACTCAGAAGTACTCCTCCAGGCACTTTAGTGACTTCTTATTTATGACTGTCCAAGGGAAAAGAAGTAGATTTTGTATTTCTGATGCAGTGATCCATCCTCTACCATGGACCTGTCCTGCCAAGTGGCACGCAAGGCCGAGGAGGGATTCCCGGTGACATCCTTTCCTCGCATCCAAATGAAGAGTGACAGGTTGGAGCCCTTGAGTTTCCATTTTTTGTTTTTGTAACTGGGGCTACAGGCAGAATCTAACCACTTTGGCCTCTGTTTCCTCCACCAGTGGGGGAGTAGTAGTATTTACCTTCCTCACCGTTGTCATGCGGACTGTGTACTGATGGGAACTGGGCTGTCCAGAGCTGAACCTTGTGTGAAATTCCAAGGGCCTCTCTACTGAATCTAATGATGGAGATGGGGCCTGTGGCAGTTTCCTGCCACAGCTGTTCTTCAGAGTGTTGGTGCTAACGAGGCCGGCGTTCAGGGCTCGATTCACACGAGGCCAGTTAACACACAGAAACTCTTGTTTTGTACCTCCAGCCAGTCACTTTATTTCTTAGCAGTTGTGATGGGTTTTGCTGAGCCATCCACATTCACCAGTTTCCTCTGTAACTAAATTAAAATACACAATCCAAAGCATATTCTACTGTCAGATCAGTAGTATCACCTTTGCAATCAAATAGCTTATTTTTCCATCTCCTCTGCAACCCTAATAAGTACATGTCTATATAAGGTTTTCAAGGGAAAAAGCATATAGTTATGTGAAGTATTATATTTTTCAATAACCCTGTAACAGTTTGGTGCAGGGAACTATGGGAGACTTTTTTTTTCTTTTCTTTTTTTTTTTTTTTTAAACCTAAGTGAAGAGCTGTGCTCTTTTCTGCCTAGACTGGGATGTTTGGGGTCAGAAGAGGTTAAATAGCTTCATGAGATGGTGGTAGTAGCTGGTTCTTCCACTGGCCGCGATGAAGTGCCAGGAATGTCTTACATCCCCCTTCTTTCCTTACTCCCTTTCGATTTCGACTACCCCTTTATTTATTTGTTTTCTAATTAGGGGCCAAGTCTGTAAAGTTTTATCAAACTGAGCTAGAAGCTACTTTGTTACTATTTGTGTTTACGAGAGTTGAGTGGTTAAGATAAAGTTTTCATGAAGGTGTGTCCATTTTACACCATATCTGTTATAGGGCCGTAAGTCGGTAACTTGAAAATAGACCAGCTAAATGTTTTCTGGATGTAAGCCTCTGAATACATGGGGGTCTCTTTTTTCATATATTACATGCAGTTTGTTAGTACCTCACAAGCTACCGAAGTACAGCCATGACAATTTGTTTGGCATCGTGAACAGATTTGTATATTAAAAATAGCAATGGTTTTTTGTTTTTTTTTACTACTGTTTTTTCAAATTTCCTGATACCCGAAAATACACTTACTTCTCTATCTGTTACTGACATTTTGTTTGCCTTATCTAGACCTAGTTTTTTATGGTTTATACCTGGGAAGCAACACTTTCAGTCTTGGGGATGTTTTCTTAGGCTAACCATGCCATCTGTCCTATCAGACTGTGGTTTTTATATCAATATCTAAGGTTTCTGCCTGAAATTGGCACATGTTAGAACTGAAGAAAGTGGTTACACAATTCATTTGAAGTTCTTGATCATTAGATGTTTGTTAGGCATCTACTCTGTGTGAGACACAGACCAATAGTAACAGAAGGATGTTGACCTGCTAAGTATTCTTTGAAACATGGCCAAAATGCAATTTATTTTAAGTTAATTATTATTTCTGCTGTTGTAAATATTAGTGGTTTACAATGTGCTTTCGTGCATATTTCTTAAAACTTTAAGCAGTGAGAAATCAGACCCCTCTGAATTTAGTGCTCTGATGGTTTCTAGACTGATAATGTGGAATGTTACTTGGAAAAAGTTTGGACTATATGGTGCACACAAGCAGTGCTTCATGAATGAGCTTCTTAGTTTTTAAAAATGCACCATGTTCCTCAAAGTTTGTGTTTTTGTTAATAAAACATTTTATAATGTATTTTCTATGTTTTACTTTTTCTTTCTCAACTAACTATGTATTGCACTGTAAGGTGAACACAAACCATCCATTATTTATCTTCTGTGGCAATGCATTTTTATGGTTGGGTGGGTGGGGAATTTTTTGCAAAAGGTGCACAGTGATTGAATTTTTGACTTTCTACTCCGGCGAGCTTTTTCTACATTAATTTCCTGGATATTTTCCCAGTTCCCAGGTAGTCTGTGTATCAGAACGTTGATTCTAGTGAGAAGACAGTTTCCTTAAAACTTGAGAGGGCCGTTCAGCATCGCCTATTGATTTTACTTCTAAAATCTGTGCAGTACACTGCTTTGTCATCTGTACATCTTCACTGAATCTGAGTGTCTTTGCTATTTCTCTTCCTCCTCAAGGAAAGATACTGTCTTTCTATACTCTTCGTTAAAAAGAGCAGAAAAGAGTCTCTTTCTTATCCTCATTTTCTTTGAATTGGAAACAAAAGAAAGCAAAAATTAAAAAATGAAGGATTCCAACTGGAAGATATACATTTAAGTGTAAATGGATTAGTGGAGAATGTTTAAGAGTTTCCAGGTAGTTTTGTTTTTAGAATCAGTAAAAAGACTGCTCCTAATACTGGAGATACTAGCATATGTTTGTAATGTTACCTTGAAGTTATCTTTTATTTTATCAGGCCCATTCATACTGGTTAAATTCTTTTAGAAGTCCAGCTTCTCTCTTGGATGGCTTCACTGCCATCAGCCGTGTTGATGCATTATAAATGGCATCCTTATCTACTTATTGTAATGCTTAAAATTTTATATGAAATGCTTTTAGAAAACCTGCCTAATCCAGTGGTGTCAGCCTTGCCATATACCACTTTCACTTGAAATATGACACCAGTTACAGTGGCTTGGGGTGGAGAAAGAGGTACTAGAAAGCATACAGATAAAGACATCTTTTTCTGTTTGCAACAGTATCCATTCTGTGGGAAGAGATGTTAGTATTCAAAGGAAGGCAGCTTAAGTGGATGTTTTGTATATCATTTAGAATTTTCCTTACAACATATTTTTTTAATTGTATGATTATTAAATGCCCCATTTAGCTCTGTATTTGCCTGAAGTTTTAATATTTGTTTTCTAGGTGGACTTCTTAAAAACCAGATCAGGACTTGGGGAGTTCGATGTGTGTGTATCCAGGCTTGATGTGTATGAGTGGTTTTGCTTGCTCTTTGGTTGTTTTCCTCCAGAGGTTTGGAACTTTAATCAATAATTGTGTGTGTGTGTGTGTGTGTGTGTGTGTGTGTGTTTAAGTGGCTTGGGGTTTCTTCTCAAGTATAATTGTGAACACACTTGCTTTTCAAGGGCAGGGCATCAGTTATAGAGACTGAAGAGTATTGTAGATTGTACTATGTGCCTTCTCAATGTATTTCTGGACATAAATTTTTTTCAACTTGAAAACTCAAAAGGGACATTTGGTTGGATTATATACTGTACATCATCTATGCATAAATGGCAGCTTGTTTTCTTGAGCCACTGTCTAAATTTTTTTCTGTTTTTATAGAATTTTTTATACTGATTGGTTCATAGATGGTCAGTTTTTTACACAGACTAAACAATACAGCACTTTGCCAAAAATAAGTGTAGCATGGCTTAAACGTTGTGTATTAACACCAGTTCTTTGTATTTGGGTTCATTGGTGCGTTTTGCACTATTTGAGTTGTGGTTTTTAATCTGTCAATAAATAAAATGTTCTTTAACTTCACACTTGTCAGATTCTCTTATTTTATCTTTATGGTCACAGTCTTAAAACTAGATACAACTTAAATTACTTGCTGTTTAGTTTTACTTATCCAAAATATTTAATATGCACTTTAAATATTGTTTTTAAAGTTTATATAAAATTAGTATGTTAAAATTTTTCACCTGAAATGAATAATCATTTAAGTGAACATGAATTTGAGGATGACTCCCAGCCAGTACCTTTTCCCTGCAACCTATAATTGTTAAACAAATACAGAATTTTTTTTTTTTATTCATTTGAGAGAGATACAGAGACAGAGAGGGCACAAGCAGAGGGCGAGGCAGAAGGAGAAGCAGACTCCCCGCTGAGCAGGGAGCCTGACATGGGCTCCATCCCAGGACCTGGAGATTATGACCTGAGCCTACGGTAGATGCTTAATCATCTGAGCCACCCAGGCACCCCACAAATGCAGAATTTAATACACCGGTTCTTAGCCCCTTTTTTGTTTGTTTTTTTAAGATTTTATTAGCAAGAGCATGAGCAGGGGGAAGGGGCAGAGGTAGAGGGAGAAGCAGACTCCCCATTGAACAGGGAGCCTGGTGTGGGGCTCAATCCCAGGACTCCCAAGATCACGGCCTGAGCTGAAGTCAGACACTTAACCAACTGAGCCACCAAGGTGCCCCTGGTTCTTAGCTTTTTTAAAGCTAGGTTGCTGAATTCCCAATGGCTCTTTCCCAGATAAGTGCAGGCACAATCTTATTTAAAAATTTTAGGGCAATATGGACATTTCTTTTTTTTTTTTTAAGATTTTTAAAGATTTTATTTATTTGACACAGATCACAAGTACGCAGAGCAGCACACGGGGGGAGGAGGGGAGCAGAGAGCAGAGAGCCGAATGTGGGGCTTGATCCCAGGACCCTGAGATCATGACCCGAGCCGAAGGCAGAGGCTTAATCCACTGAGCCACCCAGGCACCCCAATATGGACATTTCTGATGTCCATTATTGCCCTTATTGTGGAGCTCTAGTTTAATTAAGCCAGTAAACATTCAGAGAGCCCAAAGAATACCTCCTATGTTAATGAATCCTTGAGGAAGGTCTGCATTCTAGAACTAGACTATTTCAAGACGGATTTTTATCCTGAGATTCCATGTTGAGACATAAAGACTGAGGATAGGCATAGCGGGTTGGTCACCCCAAAGATGGGAAGAACATCGTGAAATGAAAGCACCTACTCAAAATAGCAGGTGAATGGTCACTGTTGAGAAGTGTTTACCAGGCCCACTAAAGGGGTTGCTGAGGGAATCTAGCAGCTGCTTCACATCTCGAGGGCAGTGATTCGAGGGACTCTAAAAGTAGGTAAGTCAGGGGGCACCTGGGTGGCTCAGTTGGGCGTCTGCATTTGGCTCAAATCATGGGGATTGAGCCCCATGTTGGGCCCCCTGCTTGGGTGGGGAGTGTGTTTCTCCCTCTGCTCCTACACCCTGCTACCCATGCTCTCTCTCTCTCAAATAAAACTATGAAAAACTATGGAAAGAGCCTTGGTGTCCATTGACAGGTGAATGGATAAAGAATATGTGGTATATATATGTAATGAAATATTAGTCATCAAAAAAATGAAATCTTACCATTTGCTATGACATGGATGGAACTAGAGGGTATAATGCTAAGTGAAATAAGTCAATCAGAAAATTATATGAATTCACTCATGTGGAATTTAAGAAACAATATAGTAGATCGTAGGGGAAGGGAGGGAAAAATGAAATCAGATGAAATCAGAGAGACAAACCATGAGAGACTCTTAACTCTAGGGAACAAACTGAGGTTGCTAGAGGGGCAGTGGGTGGGGGGATGGGGTAACTGGGTAATGGACATTAAGGAGGGCACATGATGTAATGAGCACTGGGTGTTATACGCAACTGATGAATCACTGAACCCTTCCCCTGGAACTAATACTACACTGTATGTTAATTAACTGGATTTAAATTTTAAAAATTTAAAAATCTTAAAAAAGAAAACAAATTTGTGCAAAATACTTGAGAAATAACCCTGAAAGTACAGAGGCCGGTCACCTACAGAAGACGGGTGAAAAAGAGTTGGACGGAAGGGAGAAAATGGAGCAGATTTGGGAGGATCAGCGTGTGCCTCATTTCTCCGGGCATCCCCATCTGCCTATCTCTGACTCTTAGAACCATAGAAATCCTCCCAGTACCTCCAAAATAAATGAAAACCAACCAGGGTGTTGGGGGGGGCGTGGGGAAGAGACTCCAAATAGGAAGCAAGAGCAACTGAACCTATTAGAGAGGAGTACAGAACCACAGTGAAAGGGAAGGGGAAGGAAAGAACCAAGTCAGCTGGGAATCAGTATTTCCACTGCATTGGAAAGTGAGGACACAAGCTCACAAACACACTGCTCTATCTGGTGAGTCTGTTTGGCACAGATGTAGCAGTTAGCAATTCTGTCATTATTTTATGTGTCTACCAGGACTGAACAGTGAAGGTATGACAGAAACCGAGAGCCAGCTTTCTCACAGTACGTGGTGAACCACCCCCCAGGTGACCCCTGTAAGTCACAGCTTCCACAACCAGCCCCTGCTCCTTCAGGGAGAGCTGAACCTGTTACTTCCTCTCACAGATAGAATAGGACAAAGGTGATGGGATGTTGCTCCCAGATTAAGTTACATTCTATGGCAAAGGTAGGGATTTTGTAGATGTAATCACAGTCTTAGTTGCTTTTAAGATTAAAAAAAAAAAAAAGACATTCTCCTGGATGGGACTGACCAGTCAGGCAAACCCTTTGAAAGAGTCTAGAGGTTGAGGATTTGACAAAACAGAGACTCTTCCCATTGCTGGATTTGAAAAAGCCAGCTGCTGCGAATTCCACAGTTACCAAAAAATCCATCTGCTAGGGACCCAGAGAGCATGGAGGAAGATCCTTCCTCCGTCAAGCCTGTACCACTACTTTGCCACATAGCTCTTTCTCCCACTTTACCTGCTTTGAGTTACTGGAAACATTTGGGCTGCCACCTCTTTCTTCTCAGCCACCCTCCCCCCATTCAGCCCAGACCCCCTTCTGCAATTTGGCCATCCTGATGATGGCATGTTCAGCTGAATCTCTTATCTTTCCAACACGCCTGCTCTGCTAATTTCCAACGTCATGTCAACCTCAGTCCAGGACTTTGTTTCCATGCTCGAGCTCCAGTCCTTGGAATTGTACTACTTGGTATTTACCCAAAGGATGCAAGAATACTAATTTGAAGGGACACATGCACCCCAAAGTTGATTGCAGCATTATCAACAATAGCCAAATTATGGAGAGGTCAAATATCCAATGACCGAAGAATGAATAAAGAAGAGGTGGTATACACATACACACACACACACACAGGAATATTACTCAGCTATCAAAAAGAATGAAATCTTGCCATTTGCAATGACATGGCTGGAACTAGAGAATGTTAAGCCAAGTGAAGTAAGTCAGTCAGAGAAAGATACCATAGGTGGAATTTAAGAAACCCATGAACACTGGGGGGAAAAGAGAGGAAAACCAAGAAACAAACTACAGAGAACAAACTGAGGGTTGCTGGAAGGGAGTTGGGTGGGGGGAATGGGTTAAATGGGTGATGGGGATTAAGAGGAGCACTTGTGATGAGCACCCAATGTTGTGTGTAAGTGATGAATTACTAAATCCTACACCTGAAACTAATATCACACTGTATGTTAACTAACGAATTTAAATTAAAACTTGGAGAAAAAAAAAAAGAATTCCCTAGAGGGCTTGTTCAAACCCACTGGGTCCCACCTCCAGAGTGTCTAATTAATGGAGGAGGGTAGTGGGAAGAAGAGCAGGCAGGAGCAAGGGGCCCCCTGCCCTCAAAGCAAACTACTCTTAAAAGGAAAAAGCCCCAGGGCGCCTGGGTGGCTCAGTGGGTTAAGCCTCTGCCTTGGCTCAGGCATGATCTCAGGGTCCTGGAATGGAGCCCCATATTGGGCTCTCTGCTCAGCAGGGAGCCTGCCTCCTCCTCTCCCTTTCTCTGTGTCTCTGCCTACTTGTGATCTCTCTCTGTCAAATAAATAAATAAATAAATAAATAAAATCTTTAAAACAAAGAGGAAAAAAAAAAAAAAAGGAAAAATCCCCTTCCTGTTATTCTACACCACCCTTCCCACACGGACAGCTCCCTGAAGGTAGACCCGTGCAAAGTGGACAAAAGCTTGACTGTGTGATAGGTGCAGGGAAGGTGAATCAGATTAAAACGGCCACCAACAAGCCCGTTATAGCCCCTCAACTTAGAAACTCCCACGGCAATCCTCTCGGGTCCCCTCGCTCTTCTGGACCCTCCTAACACCGCTCAATAAACCTGGCCCGCTGCCCCCCACTCTTCGCTCGCTCTACCTCTTCATTCTTCCAAGCGGAGGGACCAAGATCCGCGCGCACTAAAGGAAAAGAAACGCGAAAACATGATCAGTAACTCTGGGGCGGGGCCGATTGTATGTATTTCTAGTAAGTTCCCAGGTGTGGCTGCTGCTGTTGGTCCAGGGACCCTGCTCTGAGACCAACCCACGGCTTTGAGACCAACCCCCCAGCCCACGGCTGGCCTTATCTCCCAGCAGATGACTGGCATGGACAGAGGCGGCTGAGGCCAGCAGGCGAGGAGCCCGGGTGGGCGCCTGCGGGGGTCAGCGCGGGACTGAAGGGGGTTATTAAGAGGAAGAACACACCGGTTATTAAGAAAAACATGGAGGGAAGCAGCAATGTATTGTTTTGTGGACACTCTGTAACCATTTTCCTTCGACAGGAGCGCCCCGATTTTCTTCTAGGGATCCGCTCTTCCCCGCACCGCGCTCCGCTTTCCGGACAGATGGCATTCCTTAGTCCCCGCTCCGGGAGGAGGCACGGGAATGAGCACCCCCCCCGCCCAACGCACGCCCCTGGCCGCACTGGGGGGGTTAGCCCCTGGATTCGACTGTGCCCCAATCAAAGCGAATGAGTTGCATTTGAGGCTCTTTCCGGGCCTGCAGAGAGAGCCTGAGACCCATTTCCACCTGACTTCAGTCAAGGAGCACCTGAACCTAGAGCTCCAGCCGGGACCTCAGCCCACAGAGGCGGGGGTGGGAGGGGGTGGGGGGGGTGATGCTCGCAGAAGCTGGGCCCGGAGCCAGAAGAAGGGAAGGAGAGACAGCCCTGCCTACCGATAATGCCTTGATGTCGCTCAACCCTCGGACTCCAGTGTTAGGTGAGCTGAGGTTTGGGCTGGGCTCTCTTCGCGCCCTGTTGGCTTCCAGTAGAGGCTCAAAGAGCTTTTCCGTTAGCCTCAGCGACCAGGGTTAAGCCAGGTAGGCTGGAGAGGATGCAGGCCGGTGCTGTGCGTGTGGAGCCTGGGCCCAGTGTGGCCGAGACCTGGAGCAGGGACAGGAATGAAAGAGCTTTGTTCACGAAGGCCCAGTCGCGCCACGTGTAGCGCCCCAGATGGGAGGTTGCTGGGGCTGCTTGCAGTGGCCGTGGGGCGTGCAGGCCAGCCGTGGGTGCGAAGCTGTGCTGGGTTCGATCTCAGGACCCTGGGATCATGACCCCAGAGGAAGGCAGACGCTTAACCAACTGTTTACTCTCGCTTAACCCATTTATTCTCATTTTAACACCTGTGATATCCACACGTGTTTTATACTCCATAGCATGTCCTAGTGTAAGGGACAGGGTTTGATCTTTCTTAGTGACACACACAGAGGGCTTTCTTACAGCTGGTGGCATCTTGGTGCGATGATGTACGACAGAGCTCTCTTTCCTTCTCCCGGTGGCAGGCTGCCTCACTCCCAGCAGGGCCGCTCCTGCTTCACTTAGGGGCTCTCGGCCCTTGGCCACGGAAGGTGCCCTTCACTGGAGCATCATTGTCTTGCATACAGCAGATGCTCAGTGTGGGACCTTACCTCAAGTTTTCCTTTGAAATGGGGACAATTAAGACACATCCTTCTTGCTTGGCTCCTTCTCTAAACTTGAAGTGTGACCTGCCAAAGTCAATAAGGCTATAAGAAATTCTGTATCCAAAAAAAAAAAAAAATATATATATATATATATATATATATATATATATATATATATATATGTGTGTGTGTGTGTGTGTGTATCCCAAGTTTCGCCCCTGAATCAGCTCTGCTTTATTTAGAAACCTTTGGTCCAAGCATAGATTCTCAATGTCTCTCTGCCATATTTTATTTTATTTATTTTTAAATTCACTGCTCTAGTTTAGACTTTGTTGCTAACTTGATTCGTTTATAATGTCGATTGTGGATAACGAATTCAGATAGGACAAACCTTCTGGAACTCAGGACAGCTGCAGAAGTAGAACAGTGTCCTGTCAGAGGGGGTCCTTGTGGCCTAGGAAGAGGGGACATCATTCCCTGAAGAGCTTACAGGATCCTCTCTGTCACCGGGATAGAAGAAGGGTAGCCAAAAGCAGGTGGGTAGACTCAAACCTATGAATTTCTTGGTCTCTGAAAATAATGGAGCAAATCATGGGGACTACACAAAATGACATTCCAAAACGTCTGATTTCTTACTTGAGAATACATCACAATTAGTGATTATGGGTACATTTAATTAAGGAGTGAAGTAATAGCCATTTTTAAACGCTTTTATCAAATAATAACACTGGTGCCTCTAGTGGGATGATAGTTTATGTTTAAGTTCTGTAAGCAAAAACCCGTGTATTCGAAGGAGTAGGAATTCCTAAGGGAATTAGAGATTCCTAAGAGAAGTGCAGGATTTATTTCCTCTAAAAGATGAAGAAAAATTAACTTTGATTTTTTTTTTCTGTTGAATGATTTCCGTAAAGAGAATGTGTCCCAAAGTGACTTCAATACACCCTGGCCTGATGGTTTCATACAAAATGTAACATTTAACTAAATTAAAATTAATCTCCTATCGAGATATAAGGAATGAAAAGGGAGATGGATGTTATCAGTTTCTCAGGATTTACTGAAAACCTCCACAGGGTGAAATGTGGAGAACGAGTTGGAGAAGAAGTGGTTGGAGGTCCTGTCACAGAACTGAGGTGTGTGAAGTCGGGGTGAAGAGGAGAGGAAAAGAAGATTTTGAGTTTGGGCAAGGCTGAGGAAAAAGAATTCACTCTAGTCTGCGGACTTCCACGTGGGGCACTCTTTTTTTTTTTTAATTTAATTTTTACAGCCCATTCCGCCTTGTTGTAAACCTGTTGCAGGTAAGAAAACAGCCATGGTTGCTACCTATTTCACTGGAGATAATGTCATGGCGAAGACCTTCTACCTAGCTGTCTCTCACTGAGGGGAGGGGTTGGGGAACTAAAGCCTTAGAGGGGTCTAGTCAGTTCAGGGACCTAGTAAGTTATCTAAAAAGATCTTAGAGGTAGATATTGGGAAATCCTCACACTTGCCAACAGAAAAATTGGGGGTAAAATTGGGGGGTTAAAGCGCCCTGGACTTTCACGTGGGGCACTCTTAACGTGAATTACAGGAATAAAATTATTCATGTAAAAGAAACATTTGACAACTATATTCAAGCGTAGGTCACAGTAGAGGCACTGGGTAGCTCAGTCAGTTAAGTGTCCAACTCTAGATCTCAGCTGGTCTAGATCTCAGGGTTGTGAGTTTAAAACTCACTTTGGGCCCCAGGCTGGGCAAGGAACCTATATTAAAAAAAAAAAAAAGTCAAAGTACGAAAGTCAGTGAAGTGATATTTTATACAGCTCTCTCATAGGCTAAAAATAGCCTCTAGAGAAGTTTATAAAAATGAAAAATGGGTTAGTAATCAAAGAGCTATCTCTGGATAGAGATATCTGCGATAAAGCCTCTGGAATAACAATTATAGAGGCAGATGTGGTGGCTTCAACAGACAATTTATTTCTTGGCCAGCCTCCCAGGACCTCCCCTGTCACCATTGCCTCAGAAACCCTGAGAGGCCCAGGCCAGGGTTTCCTGCTTCAAACCCAGCCCCGGCCCCAGGGGACATGAAGAGCAATGGCTTCTCCCTGATGAGCCTGTGTCGTGCTGATAGCCCTGATCAGGAAGGGAGTCCAACTGGTGAGGTCGTGAGGTTGACACACTTAGAAGTTCTTGAGCTCTACAGTATCTTTTCTAGGGAGGAAAAAAAAAAAGATTATAAATATCTATAGAGAAATCTAAGGCAAGTTAGAAAACTTTGAAACTAAAGAGCAACTTAAAAGAAAGAGAAAGTTTTGCGCTGATCCTAAAACTTTTGACCCAAAAAGCATCTGACAACACGGGCTAAAGAATGTTCCTTTGCAGCCCTAGGGGTCTGCAGAAATTCCTGGGAGACTACTAGCCCAGGGAGGCTGCTCTTAATATCTTGTATTTCAGTAGCAGACCTGAGGAAAAGACTGACGTGTGTTCTTAAAGGAAAGTGAATAAACTCAAGAATGACTTCTTGTCTACCTTCTTATAAAACTGGATTGGCAAACCATTTACCCACAAGGTTATAATGTTTAGAGGAAGATTTGACAAAGAGTGGGTGAAATTTTTGCCGCATTTTTTAATAGAATTTGTACATTTATCGGTGATTTCTAAAATCTCTATAGTGTTAACACACTAAATTGCTTCTTAGAGATTCTTTGTGGTTACACTTGGGTTTGGTTTTGGGTTTTTTTTGTGTGTGTGTGTTGTTTTTTTTTTCCCCGCATTTTCTATTTTAAAACCAGTTTGCGGAGATGCCATCGGCAATACACTGAGTTCAACCATCTTGTCATATAATCCATTTCAGACTCAGAGCTTTATATAATTTGCCAATTTTGACAGAGCTTACTTTTACTTCTCTCTGTTGTTGTTTAGAGATCTTATTGGAGAGAGACAGAGCGAGAGAACACAAGTGGGGTGAGGGGCAGAGGGAGAAGCAGGCTCCCCAGTGAGCAAGGAGCGCGATGCGGGATTCGATCCCAGGACCCCAAGTTCATAATCTAAGCTGAAGGCAGATGTTTAACAGACTCAGCCACCCAGACGCCCTTCTCTATTGTTAAATAGGAGGAAAATATACTAGTCTGGCTGCTGGGAGATATGGGTTCTGTTTGCATCCCCCAGCAGGACTTGTGTTTAGCTGAAATTCCAGGAAGTGTGTGAAAGTTCCCAGAGGATGTAAGGCCAATGCCAAGATGTTAGCAAATGTCTCCAGCACCCTTGTGTGAGGATACTCCGGCATGGGTAGAAACCAGAGGGCTGCCATCCTTAGATTAGTGTGGTAGGGCTAATTTTTACTATAGGAAATTATAAGTCGATACTACATTGTCTAGTGACTTGTGGTCTGCGTTTATTCTTTGTGGCTGCTTTTGTTTTTCAGTCGGTAGCGTAAACTGAAATTGGGCCGACTCTGTAGTAATTCCTTTAAATGTAAATACTAAGGAAACCTAAGTGGCTAACAGGATGACAGCTGGGTTATAAAAGGGACTGGGCCATTTGGGAAGCAGGCCACTGGCCTTTCCCCTCAGATGGGTGGACTGGGGGACAATGGCTCCATTAGGGAAGCCTCTTGCTGTTGGGTGGTGCTGATCCCACGGGACAAGGGCCTGGCTCGCCCCTCGTTGTTTGTTGTGCTAGGGACCACCTCAGATGCAGCGGTGAATTGCTACTGAGAAACAACGGAGAGAAAAGCATTGCATCAGGCTCAAAGAAATTGCACGAGGCTTTATTTCTTCTCTTTTCTATACCCATCCTGCTACTTCCCTCAGCCACTCTGTGACCTCAAACGAGGCACACTTTTATGCCCCACTGCCTCAGCTGTATACCCCATTTCTGCTGACATTCCACTAACCAGAATTCAGTCAGCGGCCTCTCCTCGCCTGCAAGGGAGAAGGGGACACTTCATTTTTCTTGCACCGGGACTGGGAGATCTGTCGGGGAGGGGATCCCCAGCAGGCGCTTCCACCCCCACACAGCCCACTGGTCCTACAAGGTCTCATACGGGCGTCACTTCTAAGGGTCTTCCTGCCCCTTCCCTAATTCTTCCAGGCAGACTCTTCATCCTTCGTTGCTCTCAGGTCCGCCCTTTCCTTCTGCTTGCTCTTTGCCATGTGATGACATGACCTGTGTTCTCTTCAGGTCTCCTTCTAAGTCTTGAGTCCTGAACCATGGACACCTACGGCTCACCTCTGTACGCAAGAGTCTGTGTGTTACTCACTTTTGTACTTCTGCGTGCAGAGCCTAAGACCTATAAGGAAGTTTGCTGTGTAATACTGTTGGACTTCTGATAAAACTAGTAGAAGCCATCTGTGCTCCTTTCAATATGTATTTAAACTACGTTATAAAGCCAGTAAGTTTTATGTATAACCTGAATTGGTGTGCCAATCAAAATGCTTCTCTCTACAAATGACAGCATTTCAGTGTACTCAGGCTGGTGATCCGTGGCAATCAGAATCCTTGTTTGGTCATCAGACATACTTTGTTCCAAGACTAAAGGGGGGCTCTGGTTAAAAAAAGGGGGGTGGTGAGTTCCTGTCCTAGGTGCTCAGGAAGCTTTTCTTCATACAGCAGGAAACTGATATTTCTTCCACTGCACAAAATATTCTCTACAAAAGAATTAGATCCACAATTCCTTGTCTGCAATTCTGATCTGAAAAGCCTTTAAAACCAAAAGTTATTCCATAAACTTGGCACCGAAACTTATTTTGCAGCAAAATGGGCTTGAACTGACCAAAGACTCAGCTGTCACAACATCCCTCTCAAAATATCTGCTGAATGCTGGTATTTTGTTGCCTTTTTTTGTTCTTTTATAACTATGAAAACATCAGGGTCAAAGATACCCTTCTGGTAAAAGTGAGAAGATAGAAGAAAAGAAGCATCTCTCATTAACAATGTAGCACAGAGAGTGAAGTCATTACAGAAGCTCAGTCCTGGTGTGTTTTCGAGATATTTTACTCAAGATTATGAAGCAGAATCGTTACTTTCTATGACAAAGAAACAGAAGTCATTTAAGTTTTATAGTGATGATGAATAAGAATTAATAAAAATAAAAGATTGCATAAGACAAAAATTACAGATTTTTTTTTTTTTTTTTAAGTTTAAGTAATCTAGGGATGCCTGGGTGGCTCAGTGAGTTAAGCATCTGCCTTTGGCTCAGGTTATGATCTCAGAGTCCTGGGATCGAGTCCCACGTGGGGCTCCCTACTCTACGGAGAGCCTGCTTCTCCTTCACCTGCCGCTCCCTCTGCTTGTGCTCACTCTCTATTTCTCTCTCTCTCTGACAGATAAAATATTTTTAAAAAATTTATTTTTAGGGACTCCTGAGTGGCTCAGTGGGTTAGGCTGCTGCCTTTGGCTCAGGTCATGATCCTAGGTCCTGGGATCGAGTCCCGCATTGGGCTCCTTGCTTGACGGGGAGCCTGCTTCTCCCTCTGCCTCTGCCTGCCACTCTGCCTGCTTGTGCACGCGCTCTCTCTCTCTCTCTCTCTCTGATAAATAAATAAAATATTTAAAAATTTTTTATTTTTAAATAATCTCTACCCCCAATGTGGGGCTCAAACTCACTACCCTGAGATCGAGTCACAGGCTCTACCAACTGAGCCAGCCAGCCGCCCCGCCAAAACCTAAGATCTCGACCACGTTTTGGCTGAGTGCATTCAACAAGAAGTGGCTCTCTAACTAGAACACGGCTAGAATCTGCCAGGAAGAACTGAACCTTGAAGATGTGCCTGAACATTCATCATGATGGTTCCAGAAACTGAAGAAGCATCATTGCATAAAACCGCCTGCACACCAGGTGAGGACAACTTCTAATGATCAGCAAGCATCGGAAAGTTGATGAATTTGATAAAATCGTATTTGATGAAAATGTTTTTCTTTCCTTTCTTTTTTTTTAAACTGATGAAATCCAATTTTAATTTTTTGAAGATTTTATTTATTTATTTGGCAGAGATCACAAGTAGGCAGAGAGGCAGGCAGAGAGAGAGGGAGAGAAGCAGGCTCCCCACTGAGCAGAGAGCCCCATGTGGGGCTCCATCCCAGGACCCTGGGATCATGACCCCAGCTGAAGGCAGAGGATTAACCCACTGAGCCACCCAGGCACCCTGAAAACGTTTTTCTTGAGCATACTGAGAGTGCTGACGAAACCACTCTTACCTGGAGCTACATACTGGGAAAACCTCAGCAGCACTGATGGGTGAGTGGGGAACCAGACAGAGCAACAGGCAAGGTATCCAAAAGCTCTGTATAGTTTCCCTGGGCTTTTCCATGCAAACAAAGCATGGGTGGGACACCTGGGTGGCTCAGTCGATTAAGCGTCTGCCTTCAGCTCAGGTTATGATCTCAGGGTCCTAGGATCAAGTCCTGTGTGCGGCGCCCTGCTCTGTGGGGAGCCTGCTTCTCCCTCTGCCTGCTGCTCCCCCTGCTTGTGCTCGCTCTCCCTCTCTCTCTCAAATAAATAAACCTTTAAAAAAAATAATAAAAATGTTTGGTGGGGCGCCTGGCTGGCTCAGTCAGTAGAGCATGTGATTCTTGATCTCAGGATCATGGGTTTGAGTCCCACGTTGGGTGTAGAGATTACTTAAAAATAAAATCTTTTTAAAAAAACGCTTGGCCTTGATGTGATGCATAACCACACACTGATTATGAGAAAAATTAGACTCAAATTGAGAGACATTTTACAAAATACTTGACCAGTACTCCTCAAAAGTTTCAAGGTTGTGGAAAACAAAGGAAGACTGAGAAAGTACTACAGACTAGCCGGGGCTCTGGAGACAGGACGGTTGAACGCACGGAAGTGTCTGCCATTGGATCCTAGAACAGGAAAAAAAGGCCATTCATGGAGAAATTGGAGAAATCTGACAAAATGCAGATGTTAGTTAACACTACTATACCATTCTGAATTTCTTAGTTTTGACAAATGTGCCGTGGTTATCTAATGTTAGTGGAAGTTGGGTGTAGAGCACACAGGAATGCTGCACTATCTTTGCAACTCATCTGTATTTCTAAGATTACCTCAAAACTAGAAATTTATTTTTAAAAATGCTTGGTGTGGACTTGGACTTATACTGATGTTTGAAACCAAATCTATACAGACTTTGAAGGATTTCATAGCACTAATGAGAAGACAACTGATGCAAAAATTCGTCAGCCAGAATACAAAGCCAACAACAAAGAAATGTTCCACATTAACAGTGACCCTCCTGTTGTGCGTGTCTTGAGTGAGAACACTGCGCAAGTGATTTTTGTTTTGTTTTGGAATTTCGGGCGCACAAAATTTTTTTAAAATTGTGATAAAATACACACAAAAATTGTCATTTTAACCATTTTTTAAAGTGCACAGTTCAGTAGCATTAAATACACTCACATTGCATAGCAACCTAAGTATTCCCATTACTCTTTGCATCTTGTGAAATGGGAACTCTATACCTATAAACAACTCCCTATTCTCTCCCCCGCCTCCCCAGTCCCTGGCAACCACCATTACAACTTCTCTCTTGATGATTTTGACTACTTGAAGTACCTTATAGGAGTGGAGTCAGACAATATTTGTCTTTATTGTAACTGGCCTCTTTTACGCTGCATAGTAACCTCCAAGGTTCATCCATATTGTGCCAAAATGTAGGACTTCCTTCTTTTTTAAGGCTAAATAATCCATTGTATGGGGGCACCAGCCTGAGTCCATCTGTAGGGGTAGAGTGTGTGACTCTTGATCCCTGGGTTGGGAGTTCAAGCCCCACATTGGGTGTGAAGATTACTTAAAAACAAAATGTTTAAAAAAAAAATCCATTGTTTTACTACATTTTGCTTATCCATTCATCAGTCACTGGACACTTGGGTTGCTTCCATATTTTAGCTACTGTGAATAATGCTGCTATGAAAATGGGCGCACATTACATCTGAGACCCTGCTTCGAATTCTTCTGAGTACTCAGAAGTCTGGCTGTACAGAATTGCTAATTATAAGATAATTCTATTTTCTTGAGGAAATGGCTTACTGTTCTCCACAGTGACGGTACCATTTTAACATTCCCACCAATAGTGCACAAGGGCTCCCATTTCTCTCCCTCCTCCCAGCACTTGTTCTTTTTTACAGCAGCTAACTCAATGGGTGTGTGAAGTGGTTTTAAATACAGATGATCATGAGGGTAATAGCGCTGATGAAGATGGAATTGTAAACAGGTGGAAAAAACTTAGATGATATGGTGAAAATGTGTGAAGAGTCAACAGCTGGCCTTGAACTACACACATTTATCAATGTATGTGAGTTTATGAGGGTTTTGGTAACTAAAGAGGAACTGCTTAGAAGGAAACCTAAATTAATGAGCTATCAGGCCTGAGGAGAAGGTCTTAATGAGGCCCCTATTAGAATGCTTCCCTCAATCCAGCTCCTCCGGTCACGGGGACACTCGGTTTACATATGCACAGGCATATTTAGCTAAATTTTAACCTGTGTGTATTTAAAGATTCATAAAATGTCTTCCTAGAAATAAGAGTATTAGAGTATTTATAATCTATTTTTATCCTATTATTTCATTTAGTGTTTTATTATTATTTAAATAAACTACACACTGTTTGTCCTAATGATTATTTCACTGTAGGAGCTTTAGTGAGTTTGATTCTGATTTGCTGCCTTGGACCTTGCTGGATCTGTCCTGAAACATACAACATTATATACACTACCTTTTTTTTTTTTTTTTAAGATTTTATTTATTTATTTATTTATTTGACAGAGAGAGACACAGCAAGAGAGAAAACACAAGCAGGGGGAGGGAGAGAGGGAGAAGCAGGCTTCCCGAGGAGCAGGGAGCCCGAAGCGGGGCTCAATCCCAGGACGCTGGGATCGTGATCATAAGCTGAAGGCAGATGCTTAATGACTGAGCCACCCAGGTGCCCCTATACACACTACCTTTAAGGATATCTGAAAAATTCTGAGTTCCAAAATTCCCCAGGCCCCCAAAGATTTTGGAGTATAGTTTGTAGACATTATTTTAGCAAAAAAGCAAATAACACACTTGTAGGAGATCGTTCCATTGTTCCAGGTTAATATCTTTTTGGAACAATTTCTAATACCTGTTACTCTGGGCTATGCAGATTTCTATCTTCCCCTCATTGGATAAAGTCCTCTGTTACATTCTGGCACTAATATGAAACCAATACTTAGTTTTTAAGCAACAACACTGAAAAAGTTTAATCCTCTCTGGTAGTAATACTTCTAGACTGTGTTACACTCTAATTAGGGGCATTTAAAGGATTAAATAAAGCATGAGGGACGGTAGGCTGGTTCACTTGGAAGAGCAGGCAACTCTTGACTTTGGGGTCATGAGTTCAAGTCCCTTGTTGGGTATAGAGATTACTTAAGTAAATAACTTTTTTTTTTTTAAGATTTTATTTATTTGACAGAGAGAGGGATCATAAGTAGGCAGAGAGGCAGGAAGAGACAGGGGGTAAGCAGGCTCCTTGCTGAGCAGAGAGCCTGATGCGGGGCTCAATCCCAGGACCCTGAGATCATGACCTGAGCCAAAGGCAGAGGCTTAACCCACTGAGCCACCCAGGCGCCCCAGTAAATAACTTTTAAAATATTATGTAAAGAATGAGTTAATTTCTCCCTAATAATTCAGCATTGCCATTATGAAGGTGAGTTAGTCACTGTGAAAACAGGGCCTGGCTCCAGGCCTTCCAGCCACTTGTGTCTTCCAGCCACCCCTGGGCTCAGACCAGCTGTCCCTCCTGGCTGCTGTCAGGTGCTGCCCGTCCTAGCATCCTCACTAATGCACCAGGGCTGGAAAAGCTTATTTGGGTGTCTAAAATAAGAAGAAAGGATCTAGTAAGAGCTTGCCTTTAGAACATCTGTTTTGGATACTCAAGAGTCCCTTGTTAGCCCTTCCTCCTTCTCATCTGCGTTACTGACTGAGGTCCTGGGTAAATAACCCCCAGAGGGCCAAGGCACCATCATGAATCATTCTTATTTGATCTATAAGGATAAAGGAGGGAAATAGAGGTTATCACCTGGATATTCTTTCCCAGAGTGACACTAATCAACATCTTTTGTAGGCCAATGTCAAGTTGAGAACATATACTGATATCATTGACAAGTTTTGTGTATGTTCAAATATTCTGTGAATTGCATAGAAGGAAAAAGAAACAGAAGGATTACAATGTAAGACATGCTTTGTATATTTCCTTGAGTTAAACACAGGGAGGTAACTGTTATTCCCCTTTTACAGGTGAGGACTAAGGTTAGGTCAATTAACCAAACCTCTTACAACCAGTAAGCGACAGAAACTAGATTATAACCCACCTAACTCTCAAATCCATTTTCACTTTATTAAAAAAATCACAAAAGCAGTGCAGGTTTGTTGTAACAAGTCCAATGGAAGAGATGGGTTGATGTCTCCATCCCCATCCCAACTCAAGAGTACAGACTTTACTAGCTAGGATGGTATCTTGCCACTTCTCTCTCCAACCTCACGTAATTACACAGACACACATACAAACATTTCTTTATTTTCCCTCTTTCATTAATGTTAATCTGTAACCTTTCCTACTATACTCAATTGATAACATTCAGAGTTTCTCAGTCCACACATGTAACCCTAACTCGGTTATTTTTAATTTTTTTTAAATTTCTTATTTTTTTTTTATTTTTTTAAAGGTTTTATTTATTTATTTGACAGAAAGATCACAAGTAGGCAGAGAGGCAGGCAAAGAGAGGAGGACACAAGTAAGCAGAGAGGCAGGCAGAGAGAGAGAGGGGGAAGCAGGCTCCCTGAGGAGCAGAGAGCCGGATGCGGGGCTCGATTCCAGGACCCTGGGATCATGACCTGAGCCGAAGGCAGAGGCTTTAACCCACTGAGCCACCCAGGTGCCCCCCAACTCAGTTTTTAAAAAAGTAACTGCATAGTATATTCTGTACTACAGACAAACCACAATTTATTCAACACTTCCTGACAGAAATTCAAATTGTTTTTAGGCTTTTGCCATTACAAATAATACTGTGGTAAACTTTCTTGAACACACGACTTTACAAACTGGAACCTTGATTTCCACAGGATGAATGGACAAGAATAACGTAACTGAATGTAATCTCTGCATTTTTTTATTTTAATAGATAGTAGGCTGCATTTCCAAGATGTAACTAATTCATATTTATAGCAGCAGTGTATGAGCGCTCATTTTCTCACGCTCTTGCCGGAACAAAATATTAGTAATCTCTCTCTCTCTCCCTGCCTATTGGATGGCTGAAAAATGGCATGTCACTGCATTTCTCTGATTACGGGTAAGGTTGAGGTTTGTGCTCTTGTTGGTCAGGCTCAACTCATAGAGACAGAGTGACGTGCAAGGCCAGTCGATGGCATGATCTTCTCTAAGGTCTGGTAGAGTCATTCCTATGGGGCGGGGGCAAGATTCCCTGCACCATGAACCCTTGGTGGGCCAGCAGGGTCTATACCAGGAGGCATGAGAGAAAGGCAGAAAAACAAAACTAGGTTCTGAGCTGTGACCAGTTCAAAAGCAGTACATAAATGGAGAGTGAAATGAGGTTACTTTTACTAACTTTCAGACTCCGTGACCTTTATCAAAACGAGATCTCACAGGGAAGCGAGTAGGGAACCTTGGCTGGATGCCTCTTCCGTAAGCCTCGCCCCTCACCTGCAAGCTAAATAAGAAAGAAGGAAAAAGAAATGACAGAAAGAGGGAGAGAGAGAAACCAAGCTTCCTTCAGCTGGGGCCATGTTCCTGCCAGAGCTGGAGGTTTCTGGGGGCCTGGGCTTCCAGAGGCTTCCAGAGGCTCCGATGCAGGAAAGCAGAGGGCAGCTTGCTCTCCTGCAACTTCAGTCCAATCTCTCCAGCCACGAGTGAAGCCTGAGGACAAACCAGAGGCAGTAAGTGGAGGAGCCAGCTTCAGTGTAACTACGTCTTCGGCTGGAGATGCCCCTTGAGATACATCACAGAACCCCTCCGAATCTCACTGTCCTATTTCAGAAAATGAGGGAGGGGGTTGAAATTTTTGATGTGTGAGGCCTCTTCCAACTCCAAGGTTCTACAGTTCGAATTATAAAATGTTGATTGTTTTCTATTACTTTTGTCCCACCTTCTATTGGTATCCATGAAAAAGGAGAACGATCATAACACTTGGAATCATGTCTTGGGTTCAAGTTGCAACCTGCAAGCTACACAGTCTCAGACAAGCCCTTTGATTCTTCTGAGCCTTTTCCCCTCATCTATAAAACTTACCAAATCAACCTTGTAAGGCTGTGGCAAGACTCATGTGAAGGGGGCATTTGTGAGAAAACTTACAAACTCTAACAGTGTTAAAACAAATGTAGTACAGTATTCTTACTAAATCCGAACCACTCGCTTCCATCGCTTTGCTGCATTTAAACTTCACTCATCAAATACGTCAGTCATTCGTTCCAAAAATGTTGACCGAGCGTTTGGGGGCACTAGAGTTACCTTAGTGAACAGGATTTTGGAAATTACTAACTTCATGGGACTTGGACTTGACAGTTCTTCTAGTATCTGGATCAGTTAAGGGAATCTGGGCCCATAAATATTTCAGCAAGGTACGTCGATGATAAATGAGCGGTATCCAGTGTGCATCTCCAGTAGAGAGATGAATTCCATAAATGTGTACAGAGCTCTTCTTAGGGCTCCATAGTGATCAGGCACTGTTGTAGGCATTAGGAGATTGACGCAGACCAAGTTCCTGGCCTTCTGGAGCTCACATTCATAAGATCGAATCGGTTAGATGATCCGAATCCTACATGGAAGATACAGCCAAAGGAAGGTATGAGGGTGATTTTGAGAGGTCGAAAACCTAGTTCTGGACCCAGAGCTTCTGACCTCTTCGCAACAGTGTTTCCCCTTATTAGAACCAAAGGCATTATAAACTCTGACGCCTCATGCCTCGTTTCTAATTCCAAGTCCTCAGAGCCTGGACAAGTGCAGAGTCTGTACTGAGAGTCTGCTCTGTGTTGCCTCCAGTGCTGGACATTTTACGTGCGTTCTCTCACTGGATGTGGAAAGCTCCGTGACAGGCTTGGACTCTAAGACCTTGAGTGATAGGAGGAGTGAGGAAAGGCAGAAATGTAGTTTCAGATGAATATGCCCTCACTGCCCAAGGCTGGCCGGGCACAATGCCAGGTCCTGGGCACCCACGGTGAACAAGTGTGGATCCTGCAGTAGAGCACTTTCAGTGGGGGATACAGACCCCTACGATAACCAGACAATGACCAGGGCCACGCAGTGTGTGGTGTGTTACAGCAGGGAATAGCACGGGGGCGACAGGAGACCAGGAAAGGGGCTTTCGGTTGCCCCTGGCAAAACTGACTCCGTTTCTTAAGCTAAACTGAAACAGACTGGCTCGTGCTATTAGGAACCTCAGGGCAGAATCAGGACTTAAACAAGGAAACCCTCTCTCCGCTCTCTGTGTCACCATAGGCTTTCGTGCTGCGGGTGCAATGTTCTTCCAGAGGAACATCGGTTCATACGGTGACCTTGGAGCACGACCCAGGCTTCTTAGCTAGCTCTCAGGGAAGGAATATTCAGGGAAGAACTCTGGCCCTGCTCGGACCGCTTGGCTTTTCCCCTGAAACAGTCGTGGTGCCCACCCATGGGCCACCAGGATTTAACAAGCTCCGTTCGCACACCTATCCCTGTTGGCGGATGGCGGGTAGGTTCTGAAAGCAGAAGAAAGGGAGAGGGAGAAATGCCCGCCTGCTGAGTCACCCAAAACAACAGCTACCATAAAGAGGCCCCTCCCTGGAGGGAGCGTTGCAGTCATGGAAAAAGCAGGAACCCAGAGAAAGAAGTTTGCATGCTGAGTTCTGGCTGGAACCGTGGTCGCACCTAAGAGCTGGGAGGAAAACCAGGGGAGCATGCTGACAGCTCTGTGCAGAATCTCTGCAGTCCTCCCGAAAATCATTCAGAGCCACGAGAAGGAAGGTTTGAGACCACTACACACTTAGATCGTCAGTGAAATGAGGACGTGAGAAAGGTCACAAGCTTCATACTGTGTGCGGCTTCACCCCTGCACCAGCGCAGGGCAGCTCCAAAGTGCGGTTTGCCAGCTGCCACAGGGGAGACCAGAAACTGCCCAGGGGCCTGGGGGGGAGGGGGCTGCCGGTCCCAGCAATCCCCAGGGAAAATTCCACCCCAGCAGGAGAGGACTCAGCCTGGCTGGGAACTGCTGTGAGCAGGACTGGGAAGAGAAAGAAAGAAGTCACCCACATGCCTGGAGGACTCGGAGGGACAGGAGAGGGAAGGAGCGAGGAGCACGCTGGCAGGAGGGGCAGGACTCTCGGGGCCAGCGGCTTTGTCCGGAGAAGGAACCAGGGAAGCTTCCTGCTGGTCCTGGGAGCCCTCCTGAGCCAGGCAGGGATCCTAAAATCAGACGAGGCTCCATAAAGTAAAGGAAGTCTGCACCCCTGCATCAACAGAGGAGGGAGCCCTTGAGCTGAGAAGGAAGGCAGGCTTCCCCACTCCCATCACAGGATTGTCTTGCAAACCGCTGGTTTCGAAAAATCCAACTCATGCAAAAATCAATGATGAAACATTGCGTCTCCACCTCCAATCAGAAGCACGTTAGAAAAACATCCGTACAAAGGCACTGCCAGAAAAAAATCGGAAAAGGAGGAACAGAACTGCCCTGCAGACAATGAAAACTCTTAGGGCAGGAGAAAAACTTAATCAGCATCCTATTACAACAGTTAAAAAGTGTCACCAGGCAGCGGCAACTGAGCTAGAGGCTGATGGGGCAGAAATCACTCAAGGAAGGGGTGGTCAGGCCGCAGAAGGCCGCAGACAACAGGAAGACAGGAAAGAGGAACGGGGCGGGGATGGGTGGGGGGGGAGAGGTGGGGAGAGTTAGAAAATAAGTGTAAGAAAAACACAGCAGTGTTTCAGAAACCAAATTACAAGACATACAAGCAAAAAGAGGCACCACTCTAGAGGACGCTGTGGAAAACAGAAGAAAAGTGAAGAAGATAATGTAGAAATAAATAAAAATCATTAGAGAAGGCACGATAGGGATGATAGGCAGGCAAAGGAAATTGCACAAACGTAAAGTTTAGAGTCCCCGATGAAAAAACCCTGAATAATGGAACAAAACAAGTATTTTAAGTTATCATTCGATTTTAGGTAGGGTTTGGACCTGGGATTGGACGGAAAGTTTGGCCCAGATCACAGACCTCAATTTAGGAAGCAGGTGGGAAGGAAAGGCTGGAAGTCATCTGCGGGTGGTGGTGGCCTCCCAGGTCCCAGGGGCTCTGCCATTCAGGACAACCCCCAATCCCTCAAGCACACACACCCAGGGGCCTCCCAGGAGCTTTTCCCACGCTGTGACCGCCCCGCCCATGAGGGAGCTCAGGAGCGGGATGAGCAGCTCTGTCCCCGAACCCTGGCTCTGCCCAGAGTCTCAACTACCTACAGAAGTAGAGGCCAGGGCCGAAGGAGTAAATGAGATAAATACTTCAGGAGGAGCTCCTTAGACACAAGTCAGAAATCAGAGAACCAGAAAGTATAAAGATGAGTAAAATGAACGTGACTACATCACTCAGCTTTATAAAATCGTAGTATTTTTACCGTGTTCTCGTCAGAAGATTTTAAGGAAATACAACTTTAAGGATACAGGTGAAGCCTATTACAGACCCCTCTGATCCCATTCGTCTTCCTGCCCCCAGCCCAAGATACTACTACCCTGAAATCAAGGATTATTTTTGCAAAACATGCCTTTATGCTGTTAAGTATGTATCAATAACTGTATGTAATATCTGTTTCACACGCTTTCCAACTTTATATAAAGATCATACTGAGTGTTTCTATCTAAAATTTGCTTTTTTCCCCATATGTTTGAAAAGCATCCATGTTGATCCAAGTGGCTCCACTTCGTTTTAACTCTAGCCCAGTATTCCTCAGTGTGACTAGACCACCATGTATTTACCCATTCTTTTGTTGATGGACCTTTGAAAAAAAGATCTGACAGGTTTTGTTTTGTTTCAGGTTTTTTTTTCAAGTTTTCACTCAAATTCCAGTTAGTTAACATACAGTGTGATATTGGTTTCATGTGTAGAATTTAGTGATTCAACACTTCCACACAACACCTGGTGCTTATCACAACAAGTTGGTGATGGTGTTTGTTTGTATGTGTGTGTGTGTTTTTAATAAAACTGAGACATATTCCTACTCTATGATCCAGAAATTCTACTGTTAGGTAAATACCTAAAAGGAATGAATTTGTTTGTCCACAAGTGTTCACAGCAGGAATGTTCACATACAAGAATGTCCACAGCACCTTTACTTAAAATAGCCAAGAACTAAAAAAATAAACAGGTGTACAGATATGATGGAATACTAAGCAGTAAGAAGGAACAAAGCACAGGTCTATGCAGCAGCATGGGTCAGAGTCAAAAACGTGTTAAGAAGCCACTATGAGGGGCACCTGGGTGGCTCAGTGGGTTGGGCCTTTGCCTTCGGCTCAGGTCATGATCCCAGGGTCCTAGGATCCAGCCCTGCATCAGGCTCTCTGCTCAGTGGGGAGCCTACTTCCTCCTCTCTCTCTGCCTGCCTCTCTGCCTACTTGTGATCTCTGTTTGTCAAATAAATAAATAAAATCTTAAAAAAAAAAGAAGCCACTGTGATTCCATGTGCGTGTGTGTACACACGTATAACGCAGTTTGTATGTAATATGAAGTTCTAGCATTGAACTGGTAAAACCAGTCTGTGGTGGGAAAAACCCAGAACCTTGGCTCCCTGATGGTGGAAGTTGGAAGGGGGTATTGCCAGGGAAAGGGAACCTTCTGGGGGTGATGGTAATTTTTTTTTTAAAGATTTTATTTATTTATTTGACAGATAGAGATCACAAGTAGGCAGAGAGGCAGGCAGAGAGAGAGAGAGAGGAGGAAGCAGGCTCCCTGCCAAGCAGAGAGCCCGATATGGGGCTCGATCCCAGGACCCTGGGATCATGACCTGAGCCGAAGGCAGAGGCTTTAACCCACTGAGCCACCCAGGCGCCCCGGTGATGGTAATGTTTTAAAACTTGACAGGAGTTTGGGTTACAAGTGTATCCATTGAGAATGTATATGTAGTGTTTGTACTTTTCATTTTAACAAAAATAAGTTTTACCACACACACACACGCGCACACACACACACACATACACACACACAACTAAACGGATATCGAACTCTGTTAATGCTAGGCATGCTAAAGTATTCAGGGGAAAATACACTGGTATCTCACTTTGTTGGAAATGCACTGGAAAATAAGATGAAATAGTGGATGGACAGAGGGATGGATAGATGGAGAGAACTATGATAAAGTAGGAATAGCAAAACATTGGTAGAATTTAGGTGCTGGATATACAGGTACTCATAAATTCTTTCAGCTTTATTGGGCATTTAAAATTTTCGTAATAGGGGCGTTTGGGTGATGCAGTGAGTTTCAACTTAGGTCATGACCTCTGGGTTGTGAGATCGAGCCCTGTGTCATGTCAGGCTCTGCACTCAGTGCAGAATCTGCTTAAGATTCTCTCCTCTCCCCTTCCCTCCCCTATGCTCTGCCTCTCTCTCTAAAATGCATAAATAAATCTTTAAAATTTTCATAATAAAATGTAGGGAAAGGTTTTAATATTTAATCTGTCCAAAACCCACTCTTGATTTCATTCTGCCCTAAAGCCACTCCTCCCTTCAACTTCCCAATTCCAATAAATGACAGCCATTCAGCTAGTTGTTCACCTCTGCATTGCCCCTGACCCACACAAGGAATCCATCAGCACATCCTTTCAGCTCTACTTTCAACATCCGTTCCGGATGCACCCAGCTTTCATCAACCCCACCACCCGAGCCTGTCCCAAGTCACCATCCTCTCCCACCTGGATCACCCTAGTCTACTGAGTGACCTCCCTGCGGAGTCTATTTTCCACCCAGCAGTCCCACAGGTCATTTGTAAACGCTCCCTCCTGCTGCCTCCCCTCTGTCCCTCCCTCCCTACATTCCAGCCATACTGACCTCCTTGTTGTCCATTAAGTAAGCCAAGGTCTTCAGGACTTCCTGTTCCCCTGCCTGGAATGTTCTTCCTCCTCATCTGCATGGCTTGTTCTCTCACTTGACTTGTTCAGATTCCCTGAAATCTATCCAATATAGCACATTATACTGTTTTTATTTTTCTTCTTATTGCTATCTGACTTATGTTTGCTTGCTTTCTATACCCCTTAACTAGAATTAAGCTCCAAGGAGGCAGGAATTTTGTTTGCTTTACTACTGTGTCCTAGTGTTTGTTGAATTAATGAATGAGATAGACAAAATGTCACCACCTCCGTGAGTCCTTCCCAATCCACTCCCCACCTCCTACAAATTAATAGTTCCCTCTATCATATTCGTTTTTTTTCTTTTCTCTATTGCTTTTTTTTTTTTTAAGATTTTATTTATTTGACAGAGACACAGCAAGAGAGGTAACACAAGCAAGGGGGAGTCGGAGAGGGAGAAAGCAGGCTTCCTGCCAAACAAGGAGCCCAATATGTGGCTCAATCCCAGGACTCAGAGATCATGACCTGAGCCGAAGGCAGACACTTAATGACTGAGCCACCCAGGCGCCCCACTTTTCTCTACTGTTTAATGATAGTCGTTTGTTACACATTTACCCTGTCCCCCACCCCAACAGAGATATATATATAGCTCTTGGATGGAGCTAGGGGCCATTTCTTGTTAACTGTCATATCCCCTGCAGTTAACAAGAACAGTGCACGGCCCAAAGCATGCTGATCCACCCTGCATCTACCTGCCAACTTCAACCTCTACCCAGACCTTCTAGATTTCCAACGCGGCCCTGTTTATCTCTGTTCTTTCTCTGCACCGTGGAGTTACCACAAATCCTTCAGAAGCTACACCTATTATCTCTAAGGGGCTCTAGCTCCCACGTGTTAAGATGCCTTTCTTCTCAAGTGCACGCCCCCCCACCCCCCCCCCCAGCCTCCCACCACCTAGTGGCCAAAGGCAGCTCCCACAGAGCCAGGCTCTCTGGGCCTAGACTCCTAGGTGCTTCTGGAATCCCAGATGCCAGAAACCGCTCTGCCTCTAGAGGGCAGCACTCAGCCATGACCCTGCTGAGTCCAACATGCCTGCTGCAAAGGGAGTGGTTGGTCCCTGGAGTCTGGTTTAGGAGGGCCCATTTTGGCTGCCCCCTCCATTCATTCCACAAAAGGGACTGCGGTTGGCCAGGCACGTGGGTGTCAGGTATGAAAGAGGCAGTTCCTGCCCCCAGGGAGCTCCCTGCTGCCTGGTAGAGGCCAGCTGGCATGGGAGAAAAGGAGGAAGTGGGAAGAAAAGAGTGTGAAGAGCCCCACCTCAGAGCAGGACAGCTTTCCGGAGGAGGTGGTGTTTGAGTATTAATGGATTTGTGGGAATTAGTTGAGGGAAGGCAGCAGAGGGGGAGAGGAGACTGGGAGGTGCAGGTACAAAGGTCCAATCGAGAAGGGCAGGGGGTGTGTAGAACAGCTCTGCAGTTGAATTTCCCAGGTGCAAGAGGCTTTGTGTGTTAAGGGCTCTGGCCTTTACCCCAAGGCAATCGATAGCAGGGTGGTGGTGGTGTGGGCAAATCTGTGCTGAGAAAGAGCTTAGGGGGCACCTGGGTGGCTCAGCGGGTTAAGCGTCTGCCTTCAGCTCAGGTCGGGATCCCAGGATTCCAGGGTCCTGGAATCGAGTCCTGCATCAGGTTCCCCGCTCAGTAGGGAATCTGCCTCTCCCTTCCATGTTCTCTCTCTCTCGAATAAATAAAATCTTGAAAAGAAAGAAAAAAGCTTTGGCAATACATCGGAAAGCAGATTAGAGGGGGTAACACATGTCAGGAGAACCAGTTAGGAGGTCACTGCACTAACTGAGGAGAGACTGGAGTCGTACTGAACTAAGGTGGAGGGAAAAAAGGATTAATTTGGAAACGACCCGGTGGTACCTGGAAGCAGCACAGTGCAGGAGTGCTGAAGTCAGACCCTGCTACCGGTCCCAGGGAAACTACGTTTGTGTCTCATCTCTGAAGTGGGGATGACAGTAACAGCACCTGCCTTGTTGTGCTGGTGCAGGACTACAAGGAGTTAATACAATGGAAAAGCTTAAAGTAGAGCTTAGCTCCACTCAGGAAGTACTAGTTATAATTATGAGGCTCAGAAAAAAGAAGAAAGGAATAACTAAGATGACTCCTAGCATTCTGCTTTGGAAACTAGATCTGCAGTTCTCAGTGTGTGATCTGGGAACCTCTGGAGTCCCAAAGCCCCCTTCAAGGAGATCACAAGGTCAAAACTGTTTTCCTGGTGTTAATGTTTGCTGTGATGATGCAAATGGCAGTGGTGGTGAAAACTGCTGGTGTCCTAGCATAAATGAAGACAGTGGCGTCAAACTATACTAGTAGCCATGGTACCAGCACTCAGCAGTACAAAAAAAGGGAAAAAACAGGTTTACGGGAAAATGTCCTTGATGAGGCAATTAAAGGAATAGTCTAATGGGCAATTCAGTATTAAAATATGAAAAGATTTTTTTTCTGTTGATGTGTTTTGACTAAGATGAATAAACACGTTTAATGTTAAAAAAGTTTTAGTTCCCTCTTCATATGAGATATACTGGTTATTATTTAGCCATACTCATTTTTGCTTAATTTCAAATAATCTCTATGACCAAAAAAGTATTAAAAATACCCTGGCCAAGGCTAGAACAATTTGAGCAATAAGATAAAGTAATACTGAATGATACTTCAAAATACACAAATAAAACAAAAAGTATAAATATCCATGAGTGTATACTAATATAAAAAAATCACTGAATGAGATAGTAAATGGGAGAGAACAGACAAATCTAGCAGAACTCCAAATAAATAACGTAGATATTTTATCTTGAAGGCGAGGGGAATAGCTCCCCACTCCTTCCCTGTGGGCTGCACATGGTGATTTTTTCCCAAGCAGTATAGTATTTGAGGGTGGGGATGGGGGAAGTAAGTCTACAATGCAAAAGCCTGACAAACACTACTAGGTAATCAAGGTCAACACCAACAGTCATAAACCACGATGATAGTATGTACTCTTGATTTGATATGAAGAAAATGGCACTTTGCCTCTGTGATATTCTTCCTCCAAACCTATAACCTCAGTTTAACCATTAGAAAAACATAAGACAAATTCCACTAGAAGGGTATCCTACAGGGCCACCTGGGTGGCTCAGTGAGTTGAGTGGCTGCCTTTAGCTCCCATAATGATCCTGGGATAGAGCCCCACATCTGGCTCCCACTGCTCTGCCCCCCCCCACTCCTGCTCTCTCTCTCTAATAAATAAATAAAATCTTTAAAAAAAAAAGGCATCCTACAAAATACTTGGCCAGCACTCCTCAAAACTGTCAAGGACATAAAAAAAATAAGGAAAATGTGAGAAACTGTCACAGCCAAGAGGAACCTCAAGAAGACATGAGTTCTAAATGTGATGGGTTTGGATCCAGGAGCAATAAGACATTAGGGTAAAACTGATGAAATCTGAATAAAGCATGGGTTTTAGTTAAAAATAATGTATTGACATTATTTGTATGATAATAAATGTACCACACTAATGTGTCAATAATAGGAAAAACTGTGAGGTGGTCAGGGAAGGTGAAGGAATATATGGAAGCTTTGTTCTACCCTCTCAATTTTTCTGTAAATCTAAAAATTTCTAAAAAATAGGATTTTAAAAAACCTTATTATTAATTGGTGAATAATTCTACCATCCATCACTCTAGACTTTGAGAACTGAAGTTCTATAATGGGATATCCTATGCATAATTCAATTCAGTATTTACCAAGGTCCTACTCTGTAGGCCTTTGAACTGCTGGGTACTGACTATAAAAAAATGAACAAGATCCAAGGCCTAGTTGGAGATAAAAGACATTTTTAATAGGTAATTACTGTACTGTGAGGTGAGCAGAACTGAAGAGCAGAGAGAAAGGGGTTTAGGAAGGTTTTGCAGAGGAGGCATGGAGAGGAAGAGGTACAGAAGCAAGAAATAAGTGAATTGAGCCTTTTTAAAACCTGTTCCTCTAAAAGTCTTGTTTCTCTCCTTGTCCTTTTTTTCCCCTGAAAATAAAAGCACTGTAGAGGCCAATACTTTATTTAACATGGTGTTTTAACTTTACATGAACAATGGGAAAAATACACTTTAGAAAATGCCAAAATTATCACAAGCATGAAAGAATATACATTTCAAAGTGAATTTTCAAAGATTTATTTATTTGAGAGAGAGAGAGAGAATAAGGGGGAGAGGGAGAAAGAATCTCAAGCAGACTCTATGCTGAGCACAAAGCACAACTCCGGGCTGAATCTCACAACCCTGAGGTCACACAAAATAAGTGAATTGTAAAAGCGAGATCAGTGGGAAATGAGGGGACTAAAACGTGAAACAAAGATAATATATTGAAAGATGATGTCTAGAGGCGTCTAGCTGGCCTCTAGACAGTTGGAAGAGCCTATGACTTTTGATCTTGGGGACGGGGGTCATGAGTTCAAGCCCCATGTTGGTTACAGAGATTACTTGAATTAAAAAACTTTTAAAAACTTAAAAAAAATTTTTTTGTCTGGGGACACTTGGGTGGCTCAGTGGGTTAAGCCTCTGCCTTTGGCTCAGGTCATGGTCTCAGGGTCCTGGGATTCAGCCCCACATCGGGCTCTCTGCTCAGTAGGGAGCCTGCTTCCCCCCTCTCTCTGCCTGCCTCTCTGCCTACTTGTGATCTCTCTCTCTCTGTCAAACAAATAAATCTTAAGAAAAAAAAAATCTGAAGTAAGTATCCAAAAGGATGACTTCATGAACAAAATTCTGAGAAACAGCAATTTCCTAATTCTGCTTCATTTTATTGCAGATCTTTCAAACAACTCAAATTCCATGGGTGTAAACTAGTAAGGGGGGTGGACGGAGGAGCAAAGAGCAAGGACTGAGCATCCCTCTGTGACAGGTAACATATACAAGAGAGTGTCTCTCTATATATTTTCAAATGTAATCTTTAGAAGGAGCCTTGAAATGAGTATCTTCTATGTTTTCGGGAAAACCCCTGCTCAGAGGAACTCAGTATCTTGCAGCAGAGCAGGACTGGAACCAGGGTCCATCTGAGAGTAAACCCATGTCCTTTTTAGTCCCATTTAACCATTTAGCTGTTTGTAATATGGCAGTATTCACCCTGTTGGTTCCAAACAAAGCAGTCTTGAGATTGCTTCTGATTTCTTCCTTACTATGATTGCACTGTATTCACTTCATAGCCAAGGGCACTGAGCAAAGAACATTTCTAATTACATGTCTTGTTTACAAGTAACTTATTAATTAGCCCAGTGCTGGGCATACAATACATACATACTCCAAGATTAATCCTACAAATGTTCATGGACATCCCTAGTTTTCAGTATATTTTGATTACCATCGTCACTCATTTAGGCCGCCAGTTTCGCGTCCGTCAAGTGTAAGATACACTTGTTGGTAGACCTCCCTTCTGTTACCATCATGCTGTGACATCTCTAAGCTTTTTACCGCCAAGTGTTCTGAGCTGACTGCAAACGGAGGCAACTCCTTCCGGAACGAGAGCGCCATCGTAAGCATTATAACGGTATCAAGCTTCTTGGGACCGACAAGATTCTGGGCCTCTCCTGATTCTATGCCACCTGAAGTAAGGCTCTTCCTATTTCCTCCTGCGTTAATACCGGGGAGAAACAATGATTTTGCCGGAGGCACGAGACTGTCGTTAAGAGAATCCAGAGAGGGAGCATGAAAAACAGTTGGCCTTGCGGGCCCGAAATCCCGAAGAGCTGCGGTTATTTCTAGGCTCCCAGGGCCGCCCGGACCCAGCCGCACAAAGGGCGCGGGGCGGGGGCGCGGGTCGGTCCCACTGCCGCCGCCGCCGCCTCCTGGTGCATCTCGGGAAGGGCTCCCGCCCGGGCCGCGCCACCGCGCCCGCCCGAGCGCCTTCGTATCCCCGGCCCTACCCCAGCGGCTCGCGCCGGGCCAGAGCAAAGCGCCGAAGCCACCAGCCCGCGGCCGGCCCGACCTGCCGCGAGTTCCCGGGAACCTGCGCTTGGCTCCTCCGCAGCGGGGGTCTTTGTTCCCTTAGGCGTCCCCGCCCCACCTCTCCCGCCGCCAAACCCGTTGGCGGACTATCAAGGGCTTGTCCTACTTGGAGATGGCCAGTCCGGGGCGCGCAGGAGAGGGGCGGTGATAGAGGTAGCGAGGGTACCCTTGTGTCTGGCTAGGGGGGGAAAGAGAAGGAAACGCGTCGGGCCCGCCTCCTGCTATTATAGCTCGGAGGCGGGCGGCTCCCTCCAGCGCGGGCAACTCGCGCGGGCTCCGCAGGGCGCGCTGGCGGCAGCGGGGCGGGGCGCGGCGGGTCGGCCCGCGGGCTGCACGTGGTGGGGGCAGCTCTCCCGGCCCAACCCGGGAGAGCCACCGCTCTCAGGGGAAGGTGGGATGCCGCCCCCGGCCCCGCTCTGGAGAGACGTTTTACTCGTGGGGGGCCCCCGGAACTTCAGGTCCGGAGGACAGGAAGGGAGGGTGCGGCCTGGCGCGAGCCTTTTCTGAGCGCGGGGACTTCGGAGTGGGAAGCAGCCGGGCCGGGGAAAGGCGGCGGGGTGCGGAGGGACCCATCCATGGGAGGTAACCGGTCGGCGGAGCGGGGAGCGGGAAGAGGGTTGATACGAACCTCCGTCGGCGGGCTGGAGCGAAGTGCAAGACAGGCATTCCAGAGAATGGCTGCCCTCGGGTGCCGCGGCCGGCCCAGGTGGTCCCAGACCCGAAGGGTGGCGCGCGGAGACACACGTGGCCTGCCGCGCGCAGGGCTGTGTTTACATTCTGCAGCAGCTCCACGTTGTGCCTCCGTCTTCGCCTCCCATTGGCCAGCTCGCCAGCCGAAGCGGCGCTCCTCCCGCAGGGGCGGGCCCTCCCGGCCCCGGCGTCTTTTCCGAGAGAACCGGGTTCTTTGAGGCCTTAGCGGGACCGCCACGGTGCGCCGCAGGATGGCCACTACCTCAGTACTCTATGCTCGCCCGTGCCGCCTCCACCTGGCCGTAGCCGGGACTGAGCCGCGGCCTGACGTGGACCGGACCTGGGAGTTGACGGCGGGAGGGAAATTGAAAGTACTGGCGGGAGATGCGGAAGCAGAGCGGCCGGGAACCAATCCTCGAAGGAGGAGCCTCTGAGAGACTCCCTCCCGCCTCCGGGCCGCGCAGGCAGGTGAGGTGGAGAGCGGGTGAACGCGGACTGAGGGCCTGGGCAAGCTGGCCCCGGCCCCTCGGGGTGGGCGGGCGCGGACTGAGATCAGGGCGCGGCGCGCGGGCCTGCGGGGCGGGCGCGCGGGAGAGGGGAGCGCGCAGTCCGGAGGTGTCAGTCTGAGGCGCATGCGTGCGGGGCGGGCCCGGCCCGGCCTATATATTGGGTTGGCGCCGGCGCCAGCTGAGAGCGGAGCGGTAGCGGGTCCAGCGGTGAGAAGGTGCCGGGCGTAGGGCGGAGTGCGGGAGGAAAGAAAGCCCCCGGGGCCGATTCTTCCCGCGGGCGGGAGCCTAGAAGAGGAAAAATGGGAAGGCTGAGAAATAGGCGGCTGGGGCGGATGGCTTCCCGCGTTGCGTCCCTGTCAGGATCTCTGGCAGGGAGCCGGGGAAGCGGCGGGGGTGGAAGGCTGCCCCGAAGGGGGAGGCCACGGAAAATGCCCTCATTCTAGGGGCTTCTCTCGCCCACGCTCGTTAGGGGGGCTCTCCCGCGGGAGGGAGGATAAGGGTCTGGGTTCCCTTCACGGAGCGAAGAGCTCCCTGACCAACCCAGTTTTCCCCTTTAACTCTCTTTCCTTTCACTCCCACCCCCATCTGGAGTCGGGGTCCCGGTGCCCCTTCAAGCAACAGGCAGGGCCCGGTGGGGCTGGGAAGGAGGGAACGGAGACTGAAGGACGTGACACAAGTCTCCGTTCCCTCCGCCCCCTGCTTCCCCGCCACCGCCGCTCTCCAAATTGGCGCGGAACCGGCTTCTCCACGGCGTTTCGCCTCCACAACCCCCTCTCTCTCCGGGACTCGTCCTGGATGGAAGGGGGGACGTGGGGGCGCTGCCCAAGACCCCCTCGGGGTTCCGGGAGAGAGGATGGAGGGCGCAGAAAAGACCCATTTTGGGGGAGACCTGCCTCCTTGCTGGGGTGCTTTGTAAATTCTTGAAGACACTCGCGTCCCGGCCGTCTATTCAATTGAGGAGACGCAGGCATGTGTCCAAAATTAATACTGTGAGATAACCATTGTAGTCCGTGAGACAGCATGGTCAAATGGCTCAGGCCATCTCCTGAGGGACTTAGCCGAAACCCCTGAATGAGCGTCTCATTGGCACTTGGGGGAATATGGGTGACAATATATTTGACTCTCGTTTTTCCTGTCCCCTCCAGAGATTTCACACATTTGAAAGAAGAGAATGTCAAGACGCAGGTAACATTGTCTTGTAGACATGTTTAAAAATATTCGCTGCTGTGCTTTAAACGCATGATTAAACTTTTAAAAATTTCACCGTAGTAGCCGTTTACAAGCTAAGCAACAGCCCCATCCCAGCCAGACGGACTCCCCCCAGGAAGCCCAGATAGTTCAGGCCAAGAGGAGAAAAACAGCTCAGGTGAGTTGAGAGAGAGGAGAGAGAAGAAATTCTTTGCTGAGACTTCAGTTTAATAATGGTCTTTTTTATTTTCCAGGATGTCAAAAAAAGAAAAGAGGAGGTCACCAAGAAACACCAGTATGAGATTAGGGTAATGCAGAACTGGGCTGGGGGAGGGCTTGGGGGAAACAAATGCAGGACAAAGAATTGTGTTATTGCTATGCAATAGAAAGATACCTCTGACACTTTTACTTCGAATGCCCCTAGAGGTCAGCAGAAGGCCCGTATCTTTGGGTGGTTTATATGTGCCTGAATCCTACTACAGCTGCAGAGCAAGTTTGCCTTGAAGCAGCTGGTTCCTCTTTGTAAATCCCTCCCTCTTGGAATCGCCTGGTGCACCAGGGCCCGCCTAATCTGTCCAATGTACTGCTCTTTGTTCCCTCTCTGACTGTAGTGGAGGGTCCTAATAGCTGTTCCTTGGGCCATAAATAGGATGGAAGTCACTGACAGACTGGCACATAGCCCTTTGCCACCTATTCTCCCTATGTGTGGTACAGAGAACACTAGAGACCATGGTTCTCTTTGAAACCAGCATTGGTTGGGGAGAGGGTCCTTTAAAAGCTATTTAAGTAATTGACATCAGTTGATTCCACTTTTAAGGTTTTGCTTTATAGTATTCTGAAGTATGGAAGTAGACTTAACTGGGGTGGGGGTAGGAGCTTTTTATAAAACGAGGTGCCCTTACCACTATTGTAAAGAGTGAGAATTTTAGTTTTATGATCTTGAAAGTGATTATTAGTGTTGGACTACAGATGCATTTTGTTATTACTCCCTTCCCCAATATCTAATGTCTTGTATATTTCCAGATTTGTATTTTGTTCTCTAAAACATCCCCACCCATTACTCTTTATGTATGAAGATCCGTATGAACTGTGTCTTAATTCTAAAATATGAATGTCAACTAGATTGTCAGCAGTGGTTAACTAACAGTGGTGTTGGGGGCAACTATAGACTGTTTAGAGATACTAGCTTCCATCCAAGACAAAAGCTGATTTTCTTTCGCACAAATTTTTGTTTTATATGACAGAACTGTTGGCCACCTGTATTATCTGGGGGGATCAGTCCTTGTATTATCATTGAAACACCCCACAAAGAAATAGGAACAAGTGACTTCTCCCGATTTACAAATTACAGATTTAAAAATCTTTTTATTAATCCTTCACCTTTGCCTGATTTAAGGTAAGAACATTTTTTGTAATTTAATATCAAAGATTAAAATTGTACTTAGTATATTACACTATCTAGAATCCTATTTTGCCTTCATTAGAAGACCGAAAAACATCCAAAAATTGCTTTACTAATATTTATGCATGTACTGAGAATGATGTTTGCAAAGGATATGGGTGTTTAAAATACTAATTTTATGAAGTGCTTTTCATTTACTTGTTGAATACTCTAAGGCTTTTTAAATGAGGTTTAAGTCTTCCTTTTAATAAGGAAGCACTTTAACATGTATGACATTTTCATTTGATAGATCAACCCTATTTCTTACCAAGTTTAGAAATACCTATATTCAATTCTTTTTTCTAGTTAATATGACTAAGAGGTATAGCTTATACAAAGCATGTAGTGTAGTATATTTGGCTCTAATATACAAATGAATGAGCAGACATTTAAACTCACCACCCCTCCCCTTTACTATACTCTGTCCCAGCCACCACCACTTTAGGTGAGTCTACTATTGATTTATTTGGAGATGACTGGAACTTGTCTCTACTGGGATTATATGCTTAAATATTTAAATTTGCAGTGTTGATCTTGAGAAAATGTTATCTTAAATAGAAGCCTTTTAATTTATAAATGGGGGAAGCACTCTTGAAAGCCATAGTCTAAGTTCTTGCTGTACAATTTCAGGCTTCTGCTTTTTTATGCTAAAGAAATGGTTTCTAGAAGTTAAAGTAGCAATTTTTTCCTAATTTACTTTAAGAGCTCCTCCTTCCAAGTTCTAACTCAAAGTTGTATTTCAATACCTGAAGTTGATTCTTTGTACAACAGGTAGCCTGAATATTATGTAGGTCACATATTCTTTTCTCCCCTTCTATAGTTGGGGATGTTCAAAGGATGTTTGGCTAAACATGCTAAAAAAGGAGACCAGGTATGTTCATGACAAACATTTTGAAGTTCTGCATTCTGACTTGGAACCACAGATGAGGTCAATACTTCTAGACTGGCTTTTAGAGGTATGTTCCATCAATACAAATTTTCTTTATCTCTGTATAATGGAAAAGTATTTAGATGTGTATGTGCTTTCCATGTGCCCTTGCTATATTTTCAGCAGCCATCTTTTGGGGGATACATACTGCAGTTAACAGTACCAAAATGGAAAATGTCTGCTTTGTGAGAATAAAGTAACACAGCCACTGCATCCCATACAACCTAAACTTAATTCCGAACTCCTGGTGTCTGTGGGAATTGCTATGTACCAGGCCCTAGATGCTGAGGATAATCAAGATAAACAGAATATATACTTAGTTGAAAAGGTTTTGAATTCTGGTATGCAAAGTGAAGAACCAGGACTAGGCTTTGGACCTCAGAAGTCCTTTTTCTACATCACCAAAATCAAATTATGATTTGGAACCTGATTTCTAGGTCCTAAATGATAAGTAGGCTTTGAATATCCAGAGGCACTAAGCCCTCTGGGCTTCATGTAGTTTCCCTTTATTACACACCTTTATTCCTTTTTGAAATACACTGTACCATTAATCTAAAGGAGTAACAGTGATCTCCAAATCTCTAAAGATCTATGACAGAATGTTCTGTTTAGGCCCATTCCTTTTCTCTGGATAATAATTCCAAGAGTTTCTAAAATTGAGAAAATTACTTGTGTAAATGACAAACTGATTTTTCTCCAGCCCTTGGATATTTACTCTGTAGTCTCCCTGTGTTTGATAGAGATGATACACTCTAAGGGAGAAACGCTATAGGCTTTTCGGTGGAATAATACATGGCAGAGTAGATCTCAGAAGCTATCAGAAAAGTTTTTAAGACTATAAAACACTGTCCTTTTGAGTTAGGTTATCATTTCTTATTCTGACTAGCAGGGAAGATATTTCAGTCATGTGGGTACAAGAAGGTGGCTGAATTTTTACTTTGGGAGTTCCTAGTGATCATGGAAGCAACCTAAGCACAATTATGTAGATTTTTTTTCCTTTTTATGGTTACACTGACTTTATCCGGTAGTTGCCCATCAAATTTATTGCTGTCTTCCCTTAAACAGGATTATATGCAAAACTATAGAATATAATCAATCAGCAGTGTTAAACTCTAGTTTTTCTTAGTATATCCTTTTAGTCTATGAATGCAAAGATGGTTCAATATTATCTTAACAGTTTAAAAGAGAAACATCATAAAGTGTCGACAGACTTGAAAGATATTTTTTGAAATTCAGTTTCTGTTCCTCCTTTCAAAATATGTAGTAAACTAAGAGTTCCTTAACACATTGTTTATTAGAAACTCATGTACTTCCGTCCCTGTTTCCTCATCTTCAAAATGGCGATAAAGCTGCTACTTCCTGGAGCTCAGAATTTGAAGCTTTCCCTATACTAAGTATGGAAATGACAGATACTGTTTATTAACAATAGTGAAACATTAGGGAAATTCCCATTACAGTAAGAAACAAGGGATGAGATCAAGACTTTGTCTATCACCAATGTTGTTCTTTCAGTTGTCTTCTATAAAAATTCTTAGCCAACACAGAAAACATGAAAAAAATGAAGTTAAAAACATTGAAAGGAATGTTATTTTGTAGTTAAATGTCTACCTAGAACAGTGAAAGAATCATTTCGAGCTGTTAAAATTATAAACTAAGCACGGAAACATGACCATTTACCAGCAATAAACAATTAGGAAACTAATGGAAAAAAGTTCCCACTCACAGTCAGCAAAAGTATAAATATACCTGAGAATAAGTCCGTATGAATAAAATACATATATAAAACTAGTAACAGTAGGGACACCTGGGTGCCACGGTCAGTTAAGCATCTGCCTTCGGTTCAGGTCATGTTCCCAGGGTCCTGGGATGAAGTCCTGCATCAGGCCATTTGCTCAGTGGGGAACCTGCTTCTCCCTCTGCCTGCCGCTCCCCCTGCTTGTGCTCTATCTGACATATACATAAATAAATAACTTTGAATAACTTAAAAAAAAATCTAGTAAGTAAATGAGGATAGTAATAGATTCTTTTATCCTATATCCTAGTATATGTTAGTATCTGCCCCCCTCCTTATCCCTGCCCAATCTTAGCTCTGGTATCCTAAAAAGCAAAGTTGGTCTTGAAAGTATTCTAAAGACTGGTATTTTAGGTGAGAACTTTCTAATTGGAGAAATGCATAGAATATTTAAATGTTTGGATTCTTCTCTAGGTATGTGAAGTATACACACTTCATAGAGAAACATTTTACCTTGCGCAAGACTTTTTTGATAGATTTATGTTGACACAAAAGGATATAAATAAAAATATGCTTCAACTCATTGGAATTACCTCATTATTCATTGCTTCCAAACTTGAGGTGAGTTCTCAAGCTTTATCCATGATAATATATCTCACTTTTTTAAACCAACACATTAATAATCCCAGCATATACAGCTTTTGACATTAACTCTATAAGAAAGATGAGTGGGTTTTTTCCCCCAGAACGTTTTCTGAATATTATTGATTTGGATAGATAAATATAGTTCCCTTTGTTAGTATCTGAGCCTATTATAAGCATCTGGTTTAGATTCTGGAAGCATCTAGGTGAAATATCCTATGGTTCATTCTGCTGGACAAAATATACCAGCAGTGTGGTCTGTATACATATACAGCACTTGCATTCAATAGAATGGCCTTTGAAAACTAACTGACCAATCAAATGAAATAAATACTATACTGGGTTAAAATAATGGTCTATATATACTGAATGGTCTACATTCTGGTTTTGGGTGGTGCTGCCAGGATGGAAGGCAACCCTTTTTGCCTGAGGTTTTCTTTCACACAATCTTGTTTTTCTTAAACAATACATTTTGGATATCATACTTTTTCTTCTGAAAGTTTTGAAACTTGTCATCATTTTGAGGGTAGGAGAGGGACTGTGAATCAGGCCTTAATCTAAGTGTATTTTTCTTCCAAATTTGTCTTTTGAGCACCAAGAGCTATCTCCCAATTCTGCCATATTTGGTAAATAATTTTGTGTTCGGTGTATCATTACTGTGTGTTTCAGATATCTTTCTAGACTGAACTCGTGATTTTTAACCTGTTCTCATATGTAGCAGGCCTGTCAGCCAAACTGCACAACGTATTTCTTGATGTACCACACCTTTATAAAGGAACTGTTTTCAGTAGTTTCTAGACCTTGCTGAAGTGTCTTGTTTTGGTCTGGCCAATATACTAAGCAATCTTAAAAAAAGTCTGGCTTTTTATTTTTTAACTGAAATATTTTAAGATATTCTAGTTGTTTATTAATTGAAATTCAAGATCAAGTCTATGAAAATAAGTGTCAATGTAGTTGGCTAATTTAGACTCCTACATCTGTGAAAAATCTTGTTACTAAGACACATAATCACTTTATGAAGCTGTCCTTAAAAATGAAGCCTGTATGTGGTTTCTGTATAACCTTTTGTTTTAACCTCAATCTTAACTGTGCTTAATTTTTTAAAAATCCACTTTAAAGGAAATATATGCTCCTAAACTACAAGAGTTTGCTTATGTTACTGATGGTGCCTGCAGTGAAGAAGATATCTTAAGAATGGAACTTATTATATTAAAGGTAATAAATTTATTGTCTATTTGCTATTTACTAAGTTAGTAGTTACTACTGAATCTGAAAGACCACAACGTAAATAGTGAAAACAGGTTTCATTCAGCATTAGGATCCAGTTCAAAGAGGTTAATGCATCAAAATACGGACAATGGTATATAGACGGAGTGGAATTTACATAACCTATAGACTCTTCTTTTTCTGTGTCTTTGTTTCTATTGAGAATATATTATTTTCCTAATTTTAAAGTTAAGGAAAACACTTTGAAAAGTATAATTAGTATAGCCTAATTCATTTGTGTATACAAATGAATTCCAACAATGACTCTCAAATCTTAGTTCTGATACTGCCCCCCCCTTTCTTCCAGTAGATACAGAATGAAAATTATTTCATTGTCTTTTTTCTTTCTATATGCAAAAAAGGACTATTAAAAAGCATGGAGAAGAGAAGCATAAAGGTGTTTAATCAGGCCCTGAATTAAAGTAAAGGCTGAATGTTAGCAACTAGAAAGTATGTTATTAAATTTGAGCACCCTGAGTTTATATATAGGACACACCAGAAAACAAGGACTTTTTATAGATTATCTAAACTATATATATTATAGATTATAAATTTATATTTTGTAAATTATGTTTACAATCTATATTCATATTCGTAGCTCTGTTAAATATCAGCTTACCAGAAAGGTGCCATTCTAACAATAACCTTATTCAGATTCAGGCTTGAAGCACACCATAAGGAGTATGTAGGAGATGGAATTTTCTGTAACACTGTTCTCACCTAATTATTTTAGACTGCTTGTAAATGGTAAAGTCCTAGGTCTTCATGGAGGAGAGGATATCATAAATCGGGATTTGTCTTTTTTGTTCTAAACTTTTAAATTTGACAAGAAGCCATCAAAGATCATGAAAAGAAAAGATCTAAATGGAATTAGCTCTGGTCACTGAATACAGTTTTACAAAGGCAGTTTCAATAAATAATAATAGATGTGGAAGACCAGGGGCTGCAAGAAATGAGAAGAGGAGGAATGAATACCAGACGTAGTGAGCTTTCTAAAGAAAGACAACTAGAGAATTATAAAGGGGCCTATATTAGTAGACTGTAAAATATAAGCACCTTTACATCCTGAGGTATCTATACATATTTTTAATAAAAATAAGGGTCAATAAAATTCCTAGGAAGAAATAAACCTAAAGCAGGAAGTTTTTAAATGACTAGTAAAGTAGCTATGTATTACAGTGTATACATATCTACATTTATTAACAGGTATTTTAATTCCATTAACAGGCTTTAAAATGGGAACTCTGTCCTGTAACAGTCATCTCCTGGCTAAATCTCTTCCTCCAAGTTGATGCTCTTAAGGATGCTCCTAAAGTTCTTCTACCTCAGTATTCTCAGGAAAAGTTCATTCAAATAGCTCAGGTATTTTCAATGAATATACGCTAATGTTTATTATAGCTGTTCAGTGCATTTAAAGTCTTAACTAAGTTATACAATAAAAGGCATAATGAATTAAATCCACTCCTTAATTGACAAGAACAAAACTGATGCATAAAATTCTGTTCCTGATATTTATATTGCTAATTCTAGAAAACAAACTTTTTAAACTTTGAGTTTATATGTATTATGAATACTTTTCATTCTTTGAGTTCAAAGTAAATACCTCTTTTTGATATATAAAATGGAAAAAGGCATTTAGCCAGTTGTCTTTAGTATGATGTGAAATTATTCTGTATGATTATCTTATTTTTTTTTAACATTTTACTTTTGATGAGCAATTGCAATTTTTTTTTAAAAGATTTTATTTATTTATTTGACAGAGAGAGATCACAAGTAGACAGAGAGGCAGGCAGAGAAAGAGGGAGGGAAGCAGGCTCCCTGCTGAGCAGAGAGCCCAATGCGGGACTCGATCCCAGGACCCTGAGATCATGACCCGAGCCCAAGGCAGCAGCTTAACCCACTGAGCCACTCAGGCGCCCCTGATTATCTTATTCTTATTTGAATACAGAGTACCTACTTTGTACTTTAGAATTAAGATTACTTTTTTTTTTAAAATTAGGTTCAAATTACGCTTTCCTAGGCCAGCGTAACAAATGTTCTTTCCTGCCTGCTTCTCCTAAGTATCTTAAAGTTTTTTTTTTAAATTAGGTTCAAATTATGCTTTCCTAGGCCAGCGTAACAAATGTTCTTTCCTGCCTGCTTCTCCTAAGTATCTTAAAGGCCACTGTAACTGTTCTATGTTCTAATTCTGTATAGGATATGAAAAGCTTACATATGGAATTGAAGGAACTGTGTGGTATACTGGGATGGGTTTTAAATAACCTAGGGTAAAAGTTAGTTTTATTTTAAATCTAGTCAACACAATTATGAACACTAACACTGAATTACCAGTAAAATATTAGAATCGGTTCATTTTATAACATTTTATAACAAACGAGAACAAACATTTGATAAACTGGTAATTACTGTATCTGCATTGTTTATTTCTAAGTCTTCTACTCAGAAGTTTATTCCACTGCACAGGTATTCACCTTAGGCCTCTGAAATCTAGCCGTTTTACACCATTCTTCTCCATTATACTTCCTTTTAAATAATCTCACTGTTTAGACTACAGTGAAGCAGATACAGAGGGAACACGTTTCTAAAGGATCATTCTTAAAATGTAGCTTTCCTGATTTAAAGTCCTCCAGTAATTTCAGTAATAAGAACCAGAATTCTTAAGGACCTTTTATGATCTAACCTAGGCTAATCTATGATCTAATCTATCCCTCTCCAGCTACTGCCTCCCCCCCTTTAAATAAGGAATGAAGGAAAGGAATTCCTTTGTTCTGAACTAGGAGTTCCAAGGGCAAGGAATACTCTCTCATTTCTCATTTGCAAATGCTGTTCCCTATATGTAAAATACTCTACACCTTCCAGTCTTCCTAGCTATCTTGTTTTTTAAGATTTAAGCAGCACAAGGACACCTGGATGGCTCAGTCGTTAAGCGTCTGCCTTCGGCTCAGGTCATGATCCCAGGGTCCTTGGATCAAGCCCCACATCAGGCTCCCTGCTCTTCAGGAGGCCTGCTTCTCCCTCTCCCACTCCCTGTGCTTGTGTTCCCTCTCTCATGTTCTCTCTCGGAAATAAATAAAATCTTTAAAAAAAAAAAAAGGATTTAAGCAGCAAAAGTCTTCCCCACCCTGGATTAGGTGCCCCCCCCCCCCCCTATTACACAGCACACCGCATCCTAACAATCCTTGTCTGTTCACTTCCTAACTCAAGCCACCACTCTCAAGGAAATTATCTTTGGATCCCTTAGTTTTGGCAATTCTTGGCATAGGGATCCACATCATAAGTACTCTAACATTGTACCTGACTCATCTTTAGTAGCAACATGTATCACTCATCCTTTCTCCTCTTTTGCTTTTTCCTTGGTTAGCTTTTAGATCTGTGTATTCTTGCCATCGATTCATTAGAGTTCCAGTACAGAATATTGGCTGCCGCTGCCTTATGCCACTTTACTTCTATTGAAGTGGTGAAGAAAGCCTCAGGTAAGGCATTGTATTTTGATATCTTCTTACATGTTCACAACTAAATTTTAAAGGGGCTTTTATCAACTTTAGCTTCCTATTAAAATGGAAGAAAATTAGTTTAGCCATTATGTTCCCTTTTGTTAGAAGTACTTTCTAATTGTCAATATATATCCATAAACAAAAAGATCAAATGTAAATTACATCCATTTCAAGTTAGTCAACATGGATAAAAGCTCTAAGAGTTCTTTGGGTTTTGACGATTTGTTTCATATGTAGAAGGTACTGATTAAGAAGCTCTAAGTCTTGGTGGCTCAGTTGGTTAAATGTCCAACTCTTGGTTTTGGCTCAGGTTTCGGGGATCAAATCCTGTTTTTGGTTCTGCACTCTGGGGAGTCTGCTCCTCTGCCCCTCCCTATACCCTTCTCCCTGCTCGAGTGCTCTCAAATGAATACATCCTTTAAAACAAAAGGCTCTAAGTCGAATGGTCACATTATTAAAAGGCCAAAATCAGGGCATCTGGATAGCTCATGCGTTAAGTGTCTGACTCTTGATTTCAGCTCAGGTTCTGATCTTGGGTCATGGGATCAAGCCCCATGGTGGGCTCCACACTCATAGTGGAGTCTGTCCCTCCCCCTCTGCTCCTCCCCCTGCTATCATGTGTTCTCTAATAAATAAATTTAAAAAATTAAAGGCCAGAATCAAGTTCCAACAAGTTAAAGCAGTTTAGCACTCTAAAACTATGTTTAGAGACAGTTTCTGATGGGACCTTCACATTTTCTTAAACTTTCCTCTGTCTAGGTTTGGAATGGGACAACATATCTGAATGTGTAGACTGGATGGTGCCTTTTGTCAGTGTAGTAAAAAGTACTAGTCCCGTGAAGCTGAAGATTTTCAAGAAGATTTCTATGGAAGATAGACACAATATCCAGACACATACAAATTATCTGGCTATGCTGGTATGTTTCTTGTGGGGCTTCTGGGTTTTATCTAGTAAGTCACTGAAACTGATAGTAAGGATACTAGAAATACTTTACGGCAATGGTTTAGGCTACTAGGGGCTAGAAAGTTCTTATGGGCACACTAATGTCACAGCAAGATTTGTGGGGTGTCTCAACATCAATGCCAGTATTCCAGATAAGAGTTTTTAAAAATACAGCTGTAGGCAGTTCAAACGGTTGTATCTCTAAAATGTGATTAGTCATGCTTGCAAAGACAGAAACCTACATGAGGCCTAAGTAGTCTCAAGTTAATACTCAAAAAATCTGGGTTTTGTTTTACTGTCAGTGCTTACCTGTTAATCTCTGCATGATTTCTTCACATGTACAGGATGAAGTAAATTATGTAAACACCTTCAGAAAGGGTGGACAGTTGTCACCAGTGTGCAGTGGAGGCATTATGACACCACCGAAGAGCACTGAAAAACCACCAGGAAAACACTGAAGAAGTGAACTGGCAAACAAGTTGGAATTGAGTATTGGGTAGAATTTCATAGAACTAAACTACTAAAGTTTTCAGGAAAGTAGTGCTATGACTGTCCTAGCCAATTCAGAAGTTTCACTGCCATTCTTTGATTTTAAGAAAAAACACTTAAAATTGGCATTAAGGAAGAAATTCCTAGGTTAGCTGTTTAAACAGCTGGACTTGTTTACAAAGATGACTTCATTCCCAGCGTGACTGGATAGAAGCCAGCCACAATTTATGCCATAAGAATCTTTTTGATCCAGTGTTACTATGTTTATCTTGATAAATTAAGAATTTTATCATTGGAGTTTTAGGCTAGACAAGTGCTACCTTAAAGGGGACACGAGTAATACAATACTTTGAATCTAGTTTCTAGATTCGCAAAATTCATATTCTTGACTGGTGCAATTTGGTTTTTGAAAATAAAATTTAAACTTGTTTACAAAGGTTTAGTTTTATAATAAGGTGACTAATTTATCTATAGCTGCTGTAGCAAGCTATTATAAAACTTGAATTTTTACAAATGGTGAACTTTAATCTGTTTTTTTAACTGATACATTTGCCTTGCCATAACATTTTTTAACCAATAAGGCTTAAATGAACATGGTGTTTAAACTGTGCTCTAAAAAGGGGGAATACCAAAGAAATTTTAAACAAGATAAATGTTGTAGCTCCTACTTTGGGCTTTGACACAGAGGTTGCTTTATAATAACTTTTTGTACATCACAATTTAAGTGAAGAAGTACCCTTTCAACCTATTTATATGAGAAAGTCACTTTACTAACTCCAAGATATCCCCAAGGACTTTTTCTTAATTTAGTGTGACTAAGACTATTTATGTTTGCAAAATTATTAAGGTCCTTTTTAAATTCCTACACAGTGAGTTAAGGAGAGTGTCAAAGTGATAAAGCTTAACACTTGACCTAAACTTATTTTCATAAGGCAGAAAAGTAGTATATGTATACTGACTGCTAGATTATTTATTGAAAACAAACAAAAAAACCTGACATAAGAACTTGCTGTATATAGACTAGCTACTTCTACATATTTTAGTTTAAAAAAAAAAGAAAAGAAATTTCAGCCTCAAGAGGGAGTCTAAACAGAAAACAAATTATACTAAGTTGCTAGTTTATTCTGTTACTGGACATGTGAATCTCTTCCTTTGAAGAAATTATAAATTTAAGCTATGGTTATGGTATGAAGTCTTCTGTATAGTTTTTAAATTTTTTCAGTATTGTCTGAAAAGAAAACACCACTAAATGTGTACATATGTATTATATTATCTAATACTGTTTATTTTTAGCCCATTGTTTAAAAAATAAAAGTTAAAAAATTTTAACTAACTGCTTAAAAGTAAAGTTTTGCCATTGCTTGGAGAAACTTTTTTTTCCTTCTCTGCGCTGCCAGCTGTAACACTTCTTCTGGGTTGCTTGCATTCAATTCTGTCTGGCCGATGGCTTTGATCTTCCAAAACAAGAAAGTGACATTATTACAGGTGTGGTCAAAAATACTAGTATACATAATATAAAACTACCTACATATTAACACTCAGCTTAATGATTAGTTAACCTCTAACTGTAAATGATGAGAGGTATGGAAGAAATTAATAAAAACAGACTAGAGCCACTCTTAAAAAGGAGATGCTAAGCCACTGTTTATAGAATTATAGTAGGTCCCCCCTATCTGAAGGTCTAGGGTCCGGAAGCAGATGATCCTCCTCCTGACATATCTTAGAAAGTCAACAGTAGAGGGGCCTGAGTGGTTCAGTCAGTTACGCATCTATCTTAGGCTCTGGTCATGATCCCAGCATCTTGGGATCTGCTGCTCCCTCTGCCCGGTTTAGTGGTTTAGTGCTGATCAAAGCCTCCACCTGCTCTTGTGCTCTTGCTTGCTCTCTCTCCCCCCTCTCAAATAAAATCTTTAAAAAAAAAAAAAAAGTTAACAGTAACCTAATACTATACCACAATGCTTACATCATTCACCTCACATCATCACAAGAAGGGTGATAATACTCTGAGAGACTGTATTCATATAGCTTATTACAGTATATTGTTAAATAAACTGCTCTTATAGGTATGTACATGTGGCATTTAGTACTAGCCATGATTTCAGGCATCCACCAGACAGGTCTTGGAACTTATCCCTGTGGAAAAGCGGGGAGATGACTCTATCTACAGTAACATTAATTCATAGAAGTCTGACTGAAAATACCAGTAAATAAACCCTACATGTAATCTGACACATTTGTTAGAGTTAAATTAGGGCTCCAACAAAAGTTTGAAAAATCAAAATTCATGTTTCAGGAAAGGCTTCACTTTTTTAATGTGCAAAAATAGCTAGCTGTTCAGCACTGTAACAGCATATAGTACTGCACTTCTCCCATGATTAGAAAGAAATACCTCAGCCTACTAAAAATCGACAGTGTTCTGCCAAGGAGCATTTTGTGAGAACATTTTAGTATCTTTGAATTACCTTTCAAGTAATCTACAAATTAAAAAAAGAAACCCAATTAGAACATCTTTAAACAACAAAGACTGTTCTGATATGTAGCTTGAAGGGGGATAGCAAGACTACCCAGAAATGATCAGAGAGTAGGAAGACTTGCTGGACAATACCATTTCCATATGAAGGAATACATGTGGAAAAACATGGTCCCAGGGTATAACTAGAGAGTAATTTCCAACAAACAAAATGTCACAAAGATAACTGGCTATAAAAGTCCAAAGTAGAAGACAGAAATTGGAACAGCCCAGAGATTTGAGAGAAACAATGTATTCTGGGTAGCAGTCAAAACCGTAAGTGGATGGAGCTACCGAGGAAGGACACAGAGTAAGCGAAATAATGGAGGGACCAACTTTTTGGGGAAATCAAAGTTAAGGGGCAGACAGAGGGAGATACCCACACAGAAGAAAAGTCCTAACAGTCAGTGAAAAGAACAGTAAAAATGATGTCAGGGACAACACAGGAATAAAGAATTTTAAGAAGTGAGAGATAAACAAAAGGATAAGGACTGAAGAACAGCCACTGGTTGATGAACCTTGAGATAACAGGAGTGGTGAGTTACACTGGATCAAAGAGCTTCAAAAAACTAGGCAGAGAAGGGGAAGAGGGAGGTAGAGGCACAGTCAAGGATCAAATAGTTTATAAGCTATGGAGGAGACTGACAATACAGGAGAGGAGACAACTAGTTATAGGTCACTGAAGAGACAGAATCAAAGCCTAAAAACTTGCCTTCATCAAGGAGTAACAGAACCTCTTACTAAGAGGGTGCCTAGTGGTGAGCACAGTTACAGATTTTAAAGGTAGGAAGGAGGGATTTGAAGCTGTACTCATATGGCCACAATTCCCAAAACTACAATTCCTATATGGATAGGAGCTGGTCAGTCTTTTCTCTGGTCTAAACAAAGGCAAGGAAGTACAGAATAGGGAGAGAAAGGACAGGGGGCTAAACAGAAGGCAAGTCTATATCAGTCCGTGAAAAAGTAGACCCTTGACTGCTGGCCATAACACAAGAGATGAGCGGCCAATGAAGGTTGGAGACCAGGGTTTGGTAGTCGCACCAGCTTCTATGGTTGCAGGAGTCTTTCCAGTTGGACTCTGGCTCAGAAAAAAAAGCTTAAATTTTTGAAAAAGGGATTTTTCCAGGTGAAGTGAAGGACCAAAAAAAAGCAAAGATGCTATAAATATTGATCAAAGGGTAGTTCTGACAGTCAGCCACAGACAAGCAGGGGTTTCCAAATGTGGTTTGTCATCCAGAACGACCAGCCAAATTTAAAATGTGGATTCCAGAACCTCATCTCAGACCAACTGAATCAGTATCTCTCTGACAGCACACAGGTTGGTATTAGCTATACTGAAGTGAGTAGGGAAGGATGGGAAGCTGGGAAGGCACTGACAGACTGAGGAAAAACTGGTCTTGAACCTGAACATCTCACTGATAATGAGGAACATGGGAGCCAGGAAGTAAGAGAGGGATAGATTACTGGCAGAAAGATCTTACGTAGAACAACTGACAATAAGGCCTGGCTATGGGTGTGGGTGGCTGATTCAGAGTAAAGGTAACAATGGAACCTGTAAAGCTAGGGGTACTGGGTTAACAGATCACATAATTTGATGCATGTAGAGGAACAGCCAGTAGGTTGGTTAGATGAGCTCATGTGGAGACCGACGTAAGCTTTAAAGAGAAAGCGTGTAAGATGATTACAAGTAAAGGCAGATTGGAAGTAACAATTTCAGTACTGCCTTCCAGCCCTGGATAAGCTGGAAATGGAGGGACGGTGGCCTCCAGTCAAGTGCAGCTAGTTTCACGTTTTTTTTGTTTCATTTTTTAAAAAAGATACTATCATATTTTTCCTCTAAATAATGGTCCTACAATTTAGTCCAAGCAGAGAGCTTTAAAATACACACAATATGTAATTTTGTTAATGTGGGTGAAAGAGGAAAGAGAAAATATCTATGGTGATAATGATGCAAAAATGCTAGGCAAGTAAAAATGGCCATAAATTTATAATGCTTTGGCTTATAAGTCAAATCTTTAAATAATCTATTTAGTAACTACTGAGTATCTATTATGAGCCAGGATACATTCTAGGTATCAGCTGTAACAAAACCAAGTCCCTACCTTGTGGGGAAGTAACCAATAAGTAAATATACAGTATGTGAGATGTAATAAGTATAATGAAGGAAAATTTCAAAAGAGAAATGAGGAGTGTTAAAGGGTAAAGGGTGGGGAAAGACTGCCTATTTTATAAGATGCCCAAGAAATGATGATCACTAAGAAGACAGTTGTGGAGACCTGAGGGAAGTTAAGAAATGTTCCTAGAAAATAAAATTTCAAAGGCCCTTCAGTGATGAATGTTTTCAGCACGTTCAAAGAACAGCTAATGGTGTAGCAGAAGTTAGCAATGGAGAAAGTTGAATGGATAGTGGTCAAGTCATCTGCAGCCTTGGCCATTATAAGGACTCCGGCATTGCAGGAGATGGGAAACCATTTAAAGGTTTGGAGCAGAGAGGGATATGATCTAACATTTTAATATAAAATAAACTAGAGGTAAAAGCTCTAAGATAAAAATAGGACCTATTAAAAGTAAACACAGATAACTAAATTCTGGCAATAACAAGGCACACAAAATCTTTTTTTGTTGGTCCAAATGTTAACAACGGTTTAATACCGTGGAAATTAAGTGTGTCACTGAAGAAAGGCATATAAAGTAACTTACTGCAATTTGTCTTTTATCTGTTTCTCCTCTTTTATGATGAAGATCTAAACAAATCAGTTAAGAATAATAAATCTGATACTATTAAATACCATGACAGAATCTCAATTGTTCCTCAACTTTGATTTAGGAAATACACAGTTATTTTTTCAATTTACAGAAATGAACTGTTCTAATAACACATATGCTGATGAAAGGATACAAGTCAAATATTCCAAAATGGTAACATCCCATATGTAGTCATAGTAGGAATCCATAGCATCATGACTGAAAAACAGAATTTAGTTACTTCCTCTTTCTTAAGCCAAAAAATTTCAACTTCATTTTAAAAATGATTTGTACCTGTTTTGTTCCTGCAATGACTTAAAGGCTGTCTTGTAGTCAATTTCTCTGAGGAACTGACATAAAATTGCCACCTACATAAACAAAGATTTGAAAATGGTTTCACGTAACCAGTATCAACAATGACTCCCTGGGAGGGGTAAATTTTTAAATTTATTTAATTTTTTTTTTTTTTAATTATCTTCTCACCCCATGGGTGGTTTGAACTCACGAACCCAAGATCAAGAGTGGCATGCTCCTCCAACTGAGCCAGCCAGGTGCCCCCGGGAGGGTTAACTTTTAATGATTCTTACATCAAGAATATATTCAAGAGGGCTTGCAGATCGTACTGAGCAGATGAGCTTTATTTATGGACTCCTAGATCTAATTTTAACTACAAAAAACCTTTACACAAGAATCTGTCTGCCCAGGGCGCCTAGGTGGCTCGGAGGTTTAAATGTCTGTCTTCTGCTCAGGTCATGATCTCAGGGTCCTGGGATGGAGCCCCTCTTCGAGATCCCTGCTCAGTCTGCTTTTCCCTCTCCCTCTGCCCCTCCCTCTGCTTGTATGTGCATGTGTGCACTCTCGCATGCACGCTCTTTCGTGCTCTCAAATAAAATCTTTAAAAAAATCTGCCCAATACTTTTTAATCAATGAACTAAATCATAGATTTTTAGTTTTATTTGAGAAACTGGCAAAAAGCCAGTTCAGAAAACTGAAAGGAATGGAAAACTGCCAAACAAAAGTATTACATAATGACTTTCAAGGACATACAGAACATGCAATTAGACCTGTCACAGCTAGTCCACTCCTCCACACCCTCAGTGTCTGGCAACCACTTATCTACATTTGGACTATAGATTCGCCTACTCTGGACATTTCATATGAATAAAATCATTAATACAAAGCCATGTTTATGTGGCTTTTTTTCACTCAACATAATACCTCTAAGATTCATCCCTGTTGTAGCACGTATCAGCCTTTCACCCGCTCTTATGGCTAAATAATATTCTACTACAGGATCTACCAAATTTCATTTAACCATTCACCAACTGATGTACCTCTGGGTTGTTTCTACTTTTTGGCTGTTATGAATAATGTTACTGTGCACTTTCATGCACGAATTTTTCTATGGACTGGTTTTCAATTTCCCTGGTTACAAATCTAGGAATTGAATTGCTGGCTTACATGGTAATTTTATGCCTAAAGTTTTTGAGGAACTGCCAAGTTGTTTTCCAAAGGAGCTGCCCCGTTCTATATTCCTACCAGCAATGTATGAGGGTTACAATTTCTCCACACCTTCACCAACACTAGTTATTGTCTTTCAATTACAGCCATCCTAATGAATATGAAGGACTATCTCACTGCCATATTGATTTATATAGTTCCCTCACTGACTAATGTATATACCCACTCTTACATATTAAAAAAAAAAAACTTGAAAACGCAAAGACCAATGTTTTCTAATTCATACTTTAATTTTAGTTAAAATTTACTAAAAAATTTGAAAGAATATGCCAAATTCTTAAACACCATAAACTTTATGATACAGAAAATAAAGGCTACTTCCCAGTTCAATGTTTTATATTTAAAGTAAACTCAATACATGAAAATAAATCAACAACATGGTATCATGAACTAACCTGTGTGTGGCAATTCAGCAAAGAACAGCATTTTATCATTCGTTTTATTACCTACAAAAATAGATTATTTTCAAAAACAAGTCAACATCAATGGTAACCAATTGACCCAATGTAGAACGTCAACAGTGGTGAAAATTTTGTGTATGTGGAAATGGTGGGTATATGAAACCCTATTTTTTGCTCAGTTTTGCTATGAATCTAAAACTGCTCTAAAAAAATAGAATTTTTAATTAAAAGTAACTAGTTACTACAAAATTTAAGATCTCATTTCAAAAACCATTTATTACTAAAGTACTGAAAAATACCATTCAGTAAGTTTTGATAATGGCAGCCTAAACCAGAGGAAAGAGCAATACATATGGAAAGAAAATGAAATAAATTTGAGATTTAAGAGACAGAATCAGTATGTCTTGAAGGCTGACTGGATTTCAGGCAGAGTGTCAGTAAAGAAGAGGACATCAGGATTTGGGCTTGGTCAACTCAAATGGTCGAACAAAGGTGTTGGGTAGTTTGGTGTTTTTTCTTTTTGTGGAAAAAGGTCATGAGGAGGGAGACTATAAGGTCAGATACTGAAATCAGTTTCGGACAGGTTGAGTTTTAAGTGTTTTGGAAAAGCACAGCAGCAGTGATCTGTGGGCCCTGGAAATATACAGAGGAACTGCAGCTAGAGCGTTCAATTTGGAGTTAACCCCACATACACGGAAAGAAATAAACTCACCCAAAAGGGGGCCCGGAAAAAACAGTGTAAAGGTAGGAAAGAAAGAGCCCACAAAAATAGTTTACCTGGTCTGTATATACATCAGGGGGCACAGCCTTATTGAAGAAATCAGAACACACAGCTCCTGCCTGCAGGTAATAGTGGAGAGCTGCTGAATACTGATTTGTTGCTGAAGTAAAAAACAAAAGTAAAGAATTACTGATCATTAGACATAATAGGTGAAAAAATAGACAAGGCCTCTTTTGTGAAGAGTCGGGTATTACTACCTCATGAGTTGATAAAAGCAGATTCAAACCATAGGAGTAGGGATAAGACTTATCCAGTACAACACATACACACACACACATACACACATACCGCATTTTTTAAGAACTACTTTAAAGAAGCAATATAATGTGTTCCTTGCTTTCTAAAACCGATTAGCCAAAAATTTAGCTCAGATCTCTTGTCAACCTTACTAGCACATTACTAGAATTTAGTATTGGAGGTATGTGTTTCCCAAACACCCATACTAGAAACATACCTGAATTTTCTGAGGTAGTTTATAATAAAAAAATCTATTTTGAACATGGATATTAAGATCTTGAGAGTAAGTTATTTGAGGAGTTATGGTAAAAATGAGCATTGAAACTGGTAATTATTTGCTTCAAAAAGAATCCAGGAGAGGGGGGATGATGCGGGTGAGGGTACAGATGAAATAAAGCTGGGCGTAAGTTAATTACTGTTAAAGCTGGATGACAGATACATAGGGGTTCATTATACTAGCCGTTAGCCTCTCTTTTATTTTGAACTTTCTCTTTAAAAAATTCGATTCCTAAAGAAAATTGATCCTGAAACACCACCAGTCAGAAATTTGATTTTATCAATACAGTAACAGAAATATCGGAACTTTCATATCAAGTGGGAAAATCTATCACATATAATGGGGTGGGGGAGGAGTCAGGAATCTACTTCCAAGAACACAAATAATTATCAAGAGTGCCGAGACAGATTTTAGAATAGCATATTTAGAAAAGAATATTTAAAAATTTTTTTAAAGGTGATTTTGTTGTTCTTGTTGTTGTCTCTTTTTTAAAGATTTTCTTTATTTACTTGACAGAGATCACAAGTAGGCAGAGAAGTAGGCAGAGAGACGGAGGAGGAAGCAGGCTCCCTGCCGAGCAGAAGGCCCGATGTGGGGCTTGATCCCAGGACCCTGGGATCATGACCTGAGACAAAGGCAGAGGCATTAACCCACTGAGTCACACAGGCGCCCCAAATTTATTAAAGATTGTTATTTACTTATTTGAGAGAGAGCAAGCACAAGCAGGAGGAGGGACAAAGGGAGAAGGAGAAGCAAACTCCCCACTGAGCAGGGAGCCTAAGGCAGGGCTCAGTTCCAGGACCCTGAGATCAGGACCTGAGCAAATGGCAGCTGCTTAACCAACTGAGCCACCCAGGTACCCCTGGAATAGAATATTTTAAAACAGCAATTTTAAAGGGGCACCTGGGTGGCTCAGTCGGTTAAGTATTTGACTCTTGGGTTTTGGCTCAGGTTATGATCTCAGGGTCCTGGGATCAGGCCCCCGCATCATGCTCCCAGCTCAGGGAGGAGTTTGCTTATGGATTCTCTCCTTCTCCCTTTGTCTCCCCCTCCCCCTGCTTGTGCTTTCTCTCAGTTTCTCTCAAAAAATAAATTAAAAAAAAAAAAAAAAAAAAAGGCAATTTTACAAACTACCTTTAACTTCTTTCCCTAAGAATGTTTTAACCAGGGGCACCTGAGTGGCTCAGTGGGTTAAACCTCTTCCTTCCACTCAGGTCATGATCCCGGGGCCCTGGAATCGAGCCCCGCATCAGGCTCTCTGCTCATTGGGGAGCCTGCTTCCCCCTCTCTCTCTCTCTGCCTGCCTCTTTGCCTACTTGTGATCTCTCTCTGTCAAATAAATAAATAAAATCTTAAAAAAAAAAAAAAGAATATTTTAACCAACTTAGTAGATGAACATTCAAATTTTTTTTTAAAAAACAGAAAAAAGGTAGTCAATATAAAAAATTAAAAGTATGCAAATCAAATGCTCAATAAGGAAAAATGAATATATAAGTCTATCTGGGAAGAAGAATTAGAGATCAAAAACAAGACTTAAAGTATTGGGGGAAAAATGTGTCATGTATTTATTTTCACTTCCAAAAGTGCTACAAAAAAGCAAAAACACAAAGCAACCATACATCTCACTTACCAAAATAAATGTCTGCCTGAATAATTAGCCAGGAATGGGTGTTGGGGTTTATACTGAGGGCGTACCGAACTAGCTCTTTCACTGTGATTGCCACAGCTTCAAAGTCCACCGACTGGAGGCTTAAAAAAAAAAAAAAAAAAAAAAAAGACAATGAACATTAAGCTCTATTTTTTAACTTCAAATTCCAGACACACTAAAAACAAAGACTTAGCCAAAATTTAGGTGACCATAAATACAATGCTAAGTATTACTAAGAGTAAATATATTAAAACGGTCACAACTAAGTCTAAAAAAGGATTAAGTGGAAGGAAGGAAGCCAGCTGCTCTGAGCCTGGTTAAACCTGGAAGTCCTTTGACACAAAAATACAAGATGGAACTGTGGGGATAAAGCCAGCCCAGCATCCAAGAAACACAGCTGATAGTGCCCACCTCCCAGAAACAGTAAGGGACGGTGGGAGAGAACATAGGCTTTGGATTCAGACACACATGAGGGTCAAGATCTAACCATAGTTCACCAGCATTCCCAGTACAGAGGGAAGGAAACTGTGGTATTGTTGGCAAATACTTGATCAGACATTTATAACTAAATGAGTTAAACAGGTTTGTGATACAAGAAATTTATAAAATGTTAATAAGAATTCTATCTACAGGGGCGCCTGGGTGGCTCAGTGGGTTAAGCCTCTGCCTTCGGCTCGGGTCATGATCCCAGGGTCCTGGGATCGAGCCCCACATCGGGCTCCCCGCTCGGCGGTGAGCCTGCTTCCCCCTCTCACTCTCTGCCTGTCTCTCTGCCTACTTGTGGTCTCTGTCAAATAAATAAATAAAATTAAATTAAATTAAAAAAAGAAGAATTCTATCTACATATCAAAACAACTCATCTTAAATTAGTAATGTTTAATCCAGGCCATTCTCACACTGTTTTTGGAGTCAATAAAGACTCTTGCTCAAGAAAAATGCTTTCTTGGTCATTTAGTCACATTTTATTTTCTCCGGTCAATTTATATTAGAGTGCCTTTATCACGAAGATAATGGTTATTAAGCCTATTACGTGCCAGTCCTTATTCTAAACACCTAGTTCAGAAAATGTATTAACTTATTTAATCCTCACAAATCTGAGGTAGGTACTATTCTTACACCCATTTAATAAATGAAGAACTTGCAAAGAAAGCAACTTATCCAAGGTCATCCACCAGGTAACTGAAAAAGAGGCTCAAACTCAAACCCTACCAATCTAGCTCAAAGCCTCTATGGTAAGCTATTCTTTTGCTTCATTTATAAACATACACTGAAAATCAATCATCAAATTATGATGCTACCGACTATCAATTAAAAAAGCAGAAGTATTTCTACCTGACTTATGGACTGTTATCTTACATACAGAATTTTACATAAGGCGCTCCTGGGTGGCTCATTTGGTTAAGCATCAAGACTCTTGATTTCAGCTGGGGTCATGATCTCAGGGTTGTGAGACTAAACCCCACATCTGGTGCCTGCAAGATTCCCTCCCTCCCTCTCCCTTTGCCCCTCCTCACCCAACCTGGTTCATGCAGGTAAGCTAGGAAAAAAAAATTTTCAGGGGTGCCCGGATGGCTCAGTCTGTTGCACATCTGACTTCAGCTTAGGTCATATCCCAGGGTTCTGGGATCGAGTCCCGCATTGGGTTCCCTGCCCAGCAGGAAGCCTGCTTCTCCCTCTCCCTCTGCTTACTGCTCCCTCTGCTTGTGCCCTATCAAATAAATGAATAAATCTTTTTAAAAAATTCATATAAAAAATGCAGTTACAGGATGCCTGGCTGGCTCAGTCAGTAAAGCATGTGACTTTTGCTCTCAGGGTTATAAATTCAAGTCCCATGATGGGTGCAGAATTACTTAAAAATCTTGAAAAAACAAATCTGCAGTTATAACGCTGTGTAGTATAAACACTGGCTTCATGAAGCATGGTGATTCTTTGGGAAACAAGCCTCTGTAAGTGGAGGAAAGGGTCACCCACCCACTTTTGACCCTCCAAACCTCTACTCAAGATGCACAACTACTTTCCATCTCCAAGACTGAGTTGAAAGCAAATTACTCTCATTCTATAGACCACTTACTACCTACCAAAATCTTTCCTTCTTCAAAGATGCCACTAAGAGCAATAAAATAAGGCTTAGTCCTGCCCTTCAGGCATAAGTTAAAAAAAAAAAAAAAAAAAGCAAAGAAAAAATTGGGGAGTGGGGAAGGAAGAAAAAGTAACTTTTGTGAGAAAAGAAATGGGACTCCTGAATGAGAAGTGGCTATGGGTAGGAAAAGAAATGTGTAAACGGTTTCTTCTTTCAGAAAAAGAACAGTTTTGGGTACCTGGGTGGCTCAGTCGGTTAAGGTGTCTCCCTTCTGCTCAGGTCCTGATCCTAGCTAGGGTCCTAGGATCAAGTCCCACATTGAGCTCTCTGCTCGGCTAGGAGCCTACTCCTCCTTCTCCCTCTGCCCCTCCCTCTGCTTATGCTCTCTGTCATATAAATAATAAAATCTTTAAAATAAAATAAAATAGGGGCGCCTGGGTGGCTCAGTGGGTTAAAGCCTCTGCCTTCAGCTCAGGTCATGATTCCCAGGATCCTGGGATCGAGCCCCGCATCGGGCTCTATGCTCTGCAAGGAGCCTGCTTCCCTCTCTCTCTCTCTGCCTGCCTCTGTGCCTATTTGTGATCTCTGTCAAATAAATAAATAAAATCTTTAAAAAAAAATTAATTAATTAAAATAAAATAAAAATAAAATAGAAAAAGAACATTTTCTTCTCGCTCTCTAAAATTCCCCCATCATCTTATTTTGGTTCTCAGGAGATGAAAGAAAGAACATTCCTCAAAGTACCCAAGAACTTCTTAGTAACAAAAGGGGTTTGGGAGCCTCTGACAATCATAGTATTAGAGCAGACCTACAAATAATTATTAAAAAGTCATTTTCAAATAGATATCTGTAAAAGATGCAAAATCCTGGAAATCTAACAGGAAATCAATTTTTTTGCCTCGATTTTCTATTTCTACCCATTGACAAATCGTCAGGATCACTTAGGGATCTTTCTGTTCAACTGAAGGCTGGTATAACTTAGCTCTTAGAGTTAGGTTACATTCATTTTTCGGAAAATAATGACTGCAACACAGAAACAAACTTGGCTGTCGAAGACTAAGAGAAGCCTTTTAGTCAAATTACTCAAGGTTACCTATATCAGGATGGTTTCTAAATATATAAGTAACAAATATAAAGCTATAATACATCTTACTTGGGGATGGAAGATGGCCAAATAGAAATGTGCTCAGCTGTAATATCATTGACAATGTCCTCCTAAGAAGAAAAAAACATATATTTTTTAAAGTGTGATTTTTAAAAGATTTCTTTTGAAGATTTTTTAAATGAGATTATGAAATACTGACCCGAACATTGTGAAGTTTCACAAAGAGTGACAAAATAATAGTCAAAACCAATGGCTCCTACAAGAAATAAAATACAGAATCCTTAAATATATATATATTTAATATTCTTGTCAACCTCAGGGACACCAAGGATTTGCTCTAAAAAAATTCTTTCACTTGTGAAATATACCATCTCCTTTAGAGCACACACTACAGGTTATTTTTAATCTCATGAAAGAAATCAAGCATACAATTTACACAAGAATTACTCTATTTAGGGGTGCCTGGATGGCTTAGTCAGTTGAACATCTAACTCTTGGTTTTGTCTCAGGTCATGATCTCATGGTCATGGGATTAAGCCCTGAGTTGGGTTCCACACTCAGCATGTTGTCTGCCTGAGATTTTCTCCCTTTGCCTCTACCCGTCCCCCATGCATGTACACCCATGTGCATGCATGCACGCCCTCTCTCTACATTAAATAAATCTTAAAATAAAAATTACTATATTGAGGTGACAAGCTTATGGTGCTCCAGTCCTCAGATGACTTTTAAAATTGAGTAAAAAAATCTCTTTCCAATTAGTACTTCCAGCTATCTCTAAAAAATTAAACTTTTTATTCCCTACAATAATAAAGAATGGAATGGAATCTAGGTTATGTCCAGTATATAGATGTAATATTAATGCTAACAAAAATTAAAACCAGGCTTCACACATCCAGCCCTATTAGGAAGACTTCTTTAAAATTTAAAAAATACCTGTTCTATTCACTAAAACATGTTAAGGTAAATGCAAAATAAACCTCTGCATTCAGACCAACCCATCTTCGGGAATGATCACTGAAGATAATAAGCACAATATACAGAGTATTTAAATAATCAGCATTTAAACACTCTTTTTCAGTCCTATTGTATGAAAATCAGCATAATTAGATCAACTTTTAATAAAACTTACCCGTAATTTTTTGATAAAAGAAAGTAGTTCGCTCCTACAAAAAAACCACAAATTTTGTATTTACATTTATTATCAGAATTAAAAAGAAAGCAAATTATAGATGGCTTACTTCTAACTCTCCAGTTCTGCACATATAAAAGAAAATAATGTTCTATTGTCACACTAACCTAATAAAACAACTTGTCTGTTTTATCATTATGTGACTTCTTCACACAATGCAATCACAGGCTTCACTGACTCTGAATTCTAATAGATATTAAATGATTAGCAATCTCTTAAAATAACATATAAGCATAAGATACCTCCAAAGGTGGCCATGTCAGACCAGAAATCAGCACCAGAGAACTCTAATACTGTCTATCTTTATGATATACAAAGATAAGAGGCTGATGTTCTTGAAACAGTACATAGTACAGATAACTCAAGAAATAAACTGATAGAAACATACCGATACATTATACCTAATGTAGATTCCCTTTGCTTTATTAAACTAACTCTGCCATCATTTCCACGTTTGTGTTGACTGGACACACTACAGATCTGAACAACAACTTCCCAAAGGTCTTTAGCAGTCCGTCTACTTTCTTTCGGGCCAGGAAGTTCTTTGCATGTAGCTGCTAAAAGCTGTCCAAGCTATAACACACAAAAAAACAAAAAATTCACAAAAAATAATTTGTAACAGCAACAGAACCACAGATGTAAGTTCTATTATTAAGGCACACTTGAAGAAAGAAAGATAACTATCCAAATATACCAGTTATTTTATACAGTGCCTTCCATCCAACCGCTGAGGAATTTAGAGCTCATTGTCTACTGACAGATCAGAAATCTGAATGGGAAAGAGGATGCTCTGGTTCTGCCACACTATAAAGCTCATTTTTTCTACACAATTAAAGTTTAATGAGGACAAACAAGTATAGTCTAGTAAGAACAAAACTGAGACAAAGCAAAGAGGCAGGTGCTTCATTAAGAGTGTGTGTTGGCAGAGCGGGGGGGGTAGGGGGGACACACCAAGCTGGTAAATAGTATGATCCCACTTTAAAAGGGGTGGGGGACGTGGATGTGTGCGTGTATGTGTGTAATGCAACGTATACATAATGTTAACTGTGGTAAAGCCCAGAGATACAATTAAAATAGTGCTTTAACTTCACACATGCTTTAATCACTTAAAACAAACTTTTAGTGAAAAAATGAGAGAAATCTGGAAATTGAATTTGCCAAGACAAAGTAGTAAGATTTAAGGACAACCTTTGTCTAAGAAAAATGGCAGCCACTGACTGGAGCTATTGCAGATGTGAGGAGATAGAAGGAAGGACATATTACTGAAAGTGAATGATCTAAACAGAGAAAGCCTTAACGACCAAAAATGCAGGAGGAACCCATGAAGAGTAGAAGGGCTGAAAGCAGAAGGCAGAGAAAAGACAGGCCCCATATATAGAGGAAAAAATTGGCTTAAGTCAAATTCAGCATTTCTTTCCCTCTGTAATTTCAAAATGAGAGGGCCCCCCCATCCTTTGTTCTTATTAAATCTGATAAGTAATTGTTCTTTTAGAAGGTAAAATGACAAGGATAATTTCAAGTCCATAAGGAAACCCCAGATCCCTTACTGGACCTAGAAAATATTCATAATGGGGTCCCCACTGCTTAAAGCAGTTTCTTTAAGAAGGTGGCCATATTATGACAAAGATGAAAACTGATACTTCTCTCAATTTATAATAAAAAATTTCAAAAATAAAAATACCTGAATAGTTCAATATCCATACACTTGACTTACTGTGAATATTCTGCCGCATTTACTTTACATGTGCACCTATACTGCTTGTCAGCTAGTGAGCTGCAGACACCACACCTCATCCTTAAATACTTCAGTATGTATCTTCTAAGGACAAGAACATTCTCCTATGTAACCACAACTCATAACCACTACTCTGTGATCACACCTAAGAAAATTTAGAAACCTGGTGCTTCCTAAGGTAGTAAAAATGATGTAAAAACCCCCGCTGTGGGGGGCACCTGGGTGGCTCAGTCGGTTAAGCATTCAACTTGATTTCCGCTCAGGTCATGATCTCAGGGGCATACGACGGAGCACTGAACCGGGCTCAGCGCTGGGCGTGAGCCCACTTAGAGGATTCTCTCCCTCCCTCCCTCCCTGTCCCTTCCACACCCACGACTGCTTGCACTCTCCAACAACCAACCCTAGCTGTGCTATGTGAAAGGAAATCAAGAGTCCACAGTCTAGCAGAACATTTCCTCTTGCATGCCTACTGAACCCAAGTCAGCTCCGACAACGAGGCCCACCATACATGCAGCTACTGACAGGCAGTGCAATGCGGGCCTCCTATAGCTCCTGGTCTTAATTCATTTTTTGTTGTCAAGAATCACACGCTTAGTTGAACCTCATTAGATTGCTTTACTTGAAAGTAAAAATTTTCAGAAATCTTGGACCCCATGGGCACCTGGCTGGCTCAGTCAGAACAACATATGATTCTTCATCTTGGGGTGGGGAGTTCAAGCCCCACACTGGGTACTGAGATTACTTTAAAAAAAAAAAGATGTCTAAGGCCCCAAGTCAATTGAATTCCACAAACCTTCTTAAACATCTACTATGTGTGGGCACCAGGTAAAACACTGAGCATATAAAAAGTAACTATCAAGATTACACCGCGTAATTGCAACAAAAATCTGTCTATGGTTCAAAAGTAACAGGACCAGCAGCACAGTTCAAAGTTAAGGTGAGGAGAAAGGAATAAGGCAAAGCTTCAAAGAAACCACACACGGGGGCCCTACCTAGGTGGCTCAGTCATTAAGCATCTGCCTTTGACTCATGTCATGATCCCAGAGTCCTGGGATCAAGCCCTGCATTAGGTTCCTTGCTCAGCATAGAGCCTGCTTCTCCCTGTGCCTGCCGCATCTCCTGCTTGTGCCCTGTCTCTGTCAAATAAACATCCTGGGGTGCCTGGGTGGCTCAGTGGGTTAAAGCCTCTGCCTTTGGCTCAGGTCATGACTCCAGGATCCTGGGATCGAGCCCCTCATTGGGCTCTCTGCTCAGCGGGGAGCCTGCTTTCTCCTCTCTGTCTGCCTCTCTGCCTCCTTGTGATCTCTGTCTGTCAAATGGATAAATAAAATCTTTAATAAACAAACAAATAAGCATCTTAGAAAAGAAACCACACCAATAGGCAGAAGCAGGAAGGGTATCCCAGCTAAACGACCAACAGCACGTGCTTAAGCATAGAAGCGGAGAAAGCATCCTGCACACACAGACATGTGAGTACTCATAGTAGTCTGGTACCACCAGCACAGAGCTGGCATGACAGAGGAGCAGCAGAGAGCCAACTGGGGAAGAAGCACTTGCACCTTAAAAGGCCTTATAGGCCACATTAAAAACCCTGGTCTTTATGCTATGCTATTACTATTGCCACCAAGCCCTCCTCCGCCTCCTAGCAGCTAGTCTTTTATAACCCAAGTGTCCATAAATCCTGTGCACTTTCCAATATACTACGCTGCCTCCTCCTCTGATCCAAGGGGGAGACAGCACAGTTTTATTATTATTTCAAAAGGGCACAATTTAGTTACATGCTTAAGATTTTTTTCCCTTTCCTTTTTGTGATTACAGAATATCCAAATAAATAAAATATGGAAAATAAAACTGATTAAAATCACCAAATATTCCACTATCCAGAGATAATGAGAGTTAATACCCTTCCAGACATTTCCCTATGCATAGGTATACATATTCCAGGCCAAATTCCAAGTTTGAAACTGCTCCAAATGAAGGGATTTTTGAAAGGGATTTTCAAAACGTCCCTTACTCTAGACTTCTCAGATTCCCTTTTCCTCACATAAACAAGGCAGCAAGGGGCCAACACAGGAAGGGGACACACAAACCCTAACTAGATGAGATGATGAGATGCCTCAGGGACTCTTCAGCAAGGTCACCGCGTATCCTTCCTCCTTTTGGGTGTAATCAGGGGGACTGCAGGAAGTAGTGAGATCACCCAGCCCAAGGGCAGGGAACTTGCAGCACAGTATCCTGCACACTGCAGGCTCTTAACCATGTGCCCAGTCCTGCCTCTGCACAGTTCCATAGAACTCATTGGAGAGAAGAACAGAGAATCTACTGTATTGTCCTGAGCCACAAGCAACAATCCTAAGTGGAAATCTCTTGGAACAAAATGCTTCTCTCATCTGAGCGTCTAGTAAAGACCAAGACTATGGGGCATAATCAGATAACTACTCTAGATATGAGGAACTCCTATCACAAAGGTTAAAACACAAACACACACACACACACACACACACAAAACAGATATAATCCAATGTCTAAAATTCCGAAGACAAAAATGATTCAAATTATGACAATATATTTTAGGAACAATTGTAGAGAAGACAAAAAGGAGGAAAACCTTCACCAAAAAATAGCAGTTAAATCTTCAAAGAGTTGAAATGAGCTCAGTTTTTAAAAGGACATACATGAAATTAGTAGGAAAAAACAACCAAAGACAAATGTAAAAAAGTGACAAGAGTCTTCCAAGAGTTCCCAGATAACCACTGATTTAAGAGATCATGTACTAAATTTGAGAGCGGATAAAGAATAAAAAGCATACAAACAGTAAGGAGGAAATCTAAAGAACTAAAAGTACACACAGAAAAATGTTAAATCACTAAATGTTATCTTTTTTTTTTTTTTTTAGATTTTATTTATTTATTTGACAGACAGAGATCACAAGTAGGAGGAGAGGCAGGCAGAGAGGAATAAGCAGGCTCCCCACTGAGCAGAGAGCCCGATGCAGGGCTCAATCCCAGGATCCTGGGATCATGACCTGAGCCGAAGGCAGAGGCTTTAACCCACTGAGCCACCCAGGCGCCCCCACTAAATGTTATCTTAACAATAAGACCAGGAAGCGAGAATAGTCCACTGCTTATTCAGGGTACACACAGCACAAAACAGACAGTCTTAGGGAAAACTCGGTCTCTTTTTTTGTTTTCTCCACCCAGAAACATTTTCAGTTGCACAGAACAGATAAAATTAAGAAAGGAGAACTAAGCACCAATTCGCTGAAGGGAATCTTTCACTGGGGTGTAATTACATAAACATTAACAAGAATCAGGCCCAAATCTAGAGGAGGGAATAGGCTCCAAAGAAGGTAAGGTGCACAGATGGAAACAGCTGGAAATGTACCCCTCACAACTCCACCAGTTCATATATAGGTACGCTCGTGTATTACAGACCTTAAAATCAGAGTTTGATTATTTTGATCAAAGCAAGAAAAGCTAACATCTCACTAATTTAGAGTTATACCAAAATGTTGTCTGTTAACTAATTTTTGCTTGCCTTCTCATGAATGCAAAACTATACTTTTAACCACAAACATTTGTCCAATCTTCCATTGTATTATAGAAATTGGACAAGTTCCCTAAGTAGTACAGATCTAAAGAAAACAGGAGCACCTGAGTGGCTCAATGTGCCTTCAGCTCAGGTCATGACACCAGGGGTCTGGGATGGAGTCCCGCAACAGGCCCCCTGCTCAGCCGACAGTTGGCTTCTCCCTTTCTCTCTCCCTCTGCCTCTCCCCCTGCTCATGCTCACTCTCCCTCTAATAAATAAACCTTAAAAATAAATACATAAAGATAGATCTAAAGAAACAGGTACAATAATCCCAACCTAATAACCCCTTTATTTAGATTAAACACAAGTTACCTTTACATATGGATTATTCTGAAGCAAAAACGCGGGAACTTGCAGTGTAAGGTATTCATTTTCCCTCCAGTTTAACATAAAAGCAACACACTCCTCAGCAATCACCTGACGAAGAGGAATATCTAAAAAGCCAAAGAAGAAAACAGTTGGAATTACCACATAACATTAAAATGAGATCAAAGCAAACATGTACTAAGATTTCAGTTGAACAAATTAAAAACAACATTTACAGGTGAAAAAGTAGAAAAATTCCAACATTTTACATTTTTCCCTAGAAAACTAAGGTTTCCCAGTAACAGACTGCATGGTCCCCACTACTAATCAACACAACCATCTACTATGAATACGTTACATGGCCAACACCCTGAGAAAGTCCACAGTACCTGTCCTCTAGAAATTTGTAATTCAAACAAGCAGAGAATAAACACACAAAGTACAATGGTACCACATAAACTTTTAGCACACTTAGAGCACAGAAACAGCTAAAACATAATAAAATTGTAATAAATCTGAGTAAATATACCATTTTAAATATTTTTTCAGATTAAAATGTAATAAATACTCCTCAGAAATAAGATTTTCACTTTCAAAAAAATATTTACTGCACCAAAACCAATTTTAAATAAAAAAGTGATGAGGAGGAAAAAAAAAATAATCACCCAGAATTCAATTGTTTTGGACCAAAAAAAAAAAAAAACAAAACTGTTTTGCACATAATTTCCTTTGAGATATTTATTAAATATACCTTAACTATTTAAATATGTTGCAAATTTTCATAGCTCAAAGTATATAATATTCAAGTTTTTTTTTAAAGATTTCTATGTATTTATTTGACAGTGAAAAGCACAAGTAGGCAGAGAGGCAGAAAAAAGGAAAAGGAGAAGTAGGCTCCCAGCTGAGCAGAGAGCAAGACATGAGGCTGAGCCACCCAGGAGCTCCAATATTCAGGTTTTAATGTACTTCAGCAAAAAGAAAAATCCCAAATACTAAACAATGTTAACTTAAAATAGGGAGAGCTATCAAACTTCTTGAGTGCTGTATTTATAGTGTAGTCTTTCTAGAAAAGACTGTGGCTATTAGTTTATATCTCACCTTACCGAAAAAAGGATTTGACAGGACAAAGAGAGTCATAGGAACACAGCAAAATATACATTATTTGCACCATCGTCAAGAAAGAACAAAGACAGAAGTGAAATTAGTATTCCCAAAGCATGCATGTCACTGAGTTCTTTACATTTTGCCAAAGGCAGATCACACAGCGTTTGGCTCCAAGGTTTCCTTTATTGATCCAGCACTCCCCAATAATAATAGAGCAATGGTTCTTAAAGATAAATCAGAATCTAGGAAGAATACTGATACAGCCTGAAAAGCAATGATTTGGAGATTAAACTTCCCTTTAAGCATCTGCAATGCAATTAATCATTATTTCTAAATGTAGAGTCCTATGATGTAACAGGCACCCAGAGCAGACCTAGAATTCAATTTTGTTGAAATCCTAGGAACATAACAAAGACATACGTCTTAATAGAAAGTAAGCTGTTAATACAAAGGTATTAAAATTGGGAAATTTCTGCTTTAGCTGGTGGGATTGAGCCTTTGCTGGGCTCTGCACTGGGTGTGGAGCCTGCTTTTCTCGTTCTTCCTCTCTACCCTCCCCGCTCTCCCAAATGAATAAACCTTAAAAAAAAAAAAGAAAAAAAGAGGGAGGACTATGGAACAGATGTCACCTTTCGTGTGCACCCCTCCCCCTGCTGTGATCCATGGAGAGACCATCCTACCACCCTGACTCTCACAGTGGCAGTGGGGTGCACAGCTGTCAAAGAATCAGAGCCAGGTGTCTGCTGAACTCAGGGACCTTAGTCTGTAACTGAGGCTTGAAGCAAGGCACTAGGCCTATGCTTGTTTCTCCTAACAATACATGACATCCTTGCAGTTCCATTTTAAACACTAAATGTAACACCAACTATAGGACAAGCAGTTGAACATCCAGCAAGGTAAGAATTTATATAAATTACATGCAGTCCTAGGAGTCTTGGATCAAAAACAAACAAAAAAAAAGTGATGTGAATTCCAAACTACTTAAAGGTCAAAAAGTTAGTATAAAGTGACCTGTGCTTATTTAAAGGCATTCCCATCTATTTCAAAGAGTGAGAGAAGAGGCTTAACCAGGACTAATGGATTCAAATCATTGTTCAGTCTCTTACTACATGACTTTGACCAAATTCCTTTATCTCTCTGTACCTGTTTCCTGATTTACAAACAGGAATAATTAAAGTACCTACTTCACTGAGCTGCCAGAAGGACTAAATGAGTTCTGCACCTAAAGCTGCTCCAACAACATCTGACATGCAGCTAACACTCAACAAATGTTAAAATTTAAAAATTCCTTTTACTCTACATTTTAGAGAAATTCTGCATGAAAAACCAAACTTCCACCTTTAAAAAGAAAACACACACAGAAGCATGTGTCAGCTGATAGTGCCAATATATTACTAGATCCATTTTTAAGACATTAAAGGGCACTGATGCATTAAGGCTCAAAGGTACTCTATCAGCAGAGTGCTAAAAAGCTGTAATATCTGCTAGAAATCAGAATGTAGTAACAAATTCACCCAAAAGACCCAGAAGCCATTTCTGTTTTTGTGCATTACTAGCACCTTCCTTTATACTTTAATTTTGTAGCTTTAAATGTGTACAGTATGATTTAATTGCTCTAAATATCACTAAAACATGTAAAATTAAATTGCTTTAACTAAGCAAGATTTACATACAACAGAGATCATTTGTATATGTAAGCTCCTTATCATAACATATTTACACTTATAACTGGACACAGAAGGTCTGTTCCTAAAGTGACAAGAGAGTTCCTAACCCCCTGGCAACGATTTTGATAATTTCTATGATGGTAATGAGGAATTAAATGTTCAACCTATACTTACAAGGACATTTTAATTCTTTGTTAACAGAGTATCTTAAAATTACAATATAGTTTTATAGTGTGCTGAACAGTGTTCCCTCAAAATTCATTTCCACCGGAGACCTGAGTTTCCTCACTTGGACAACGGGGTCTTCACAGATATACTTAGTTAAGAAGAGATCACACAGATTAGGACACACCCTAAACCCAATGACTGGGGCCTTTATAAGAGGACACACCCAAGGGAAAGCCATGTAACAAAGGAGGCAGAGACCGACTGCAATGTGAAGCTACAGGCTAGGGAATGCCATAGATTGCTGGCAGCCACCTGAAGCTAGAAAAAACCAAGGAAAGATTCTTTCCCAGAGCCTTCAGAGGGAGCACAGCCTCGCAGACACCTTGATTTCAGATATCTCATCTCCAAAAATGTAGAGAGTAAGTTTCTGCAGTTTTAAATCATCTAGCTTATGCTACTTTGTTATGGTGATCCTAGGAAATGAATAGTTTCCTACATTATCTCCGGTGCTCTCAAGAGAACTCCACATCTGAATTCTGTTTTAGGAGAGCAGTAACTTTTTGAAGAATGGCAAAAAGCCAAGCAAGTGTTTAAGGTTCTTCCCTATGATTAGTTGAGCACCGCATTTCTGAAACTTGACTTTGTGAACATCTTACCAGGAAGCCTCATTTCCAGATATCCCCGCACCCTACTAATAAGATCAGAAGGAGGCCTCTCTCCCGACTGCCCGGTTCCAGCTTCATGTGTATGAATATCCAAAAGCAGCATCTCATTCAGCATGACCTGACGAAGCTTCGGTGAGAACTCTGTTACCAACTCCAAACAAGCAGCGAACAGCTGTTTGGCATGGGAAAAGTCCTACAGAAAGAAATGACAGATCACTGGATCACTTTTTCTCTGGAATCAAAAAAATTGTGCATTTTTTCTAAGTACAGAGCAACGAGAAGAACTAATTTAGATGGTTAACAACAGTTGTCTCGGAGAGTGAGGCTAGAGTATCTTTTTCTTTATCATCTGTGTCACTGATTTATTCCAATACTTACTTCTTTTAAAAAATCCAATTTACAGTATACAATTTTAAAAATCCAATAAACAGTATAAAAACATGCTATAGAAAACAAGTTTTACATAAACTATAAAACAAAAAATTTTTTACATAATTTATATACGTATCATATTCATATATTTTATATACATAAGCTATACATGTTATATACACACACAAAATTATACATGTTGCATACTTATATGTATATAGAGAATGCATACACTTTCTATGACAAGTACCCTACTACACACCTAGATTATTCAGAATTGGATCTTACACTCTTCAGTAAGGTTTTACATCCTACAATCTTTGCATACAAGCTTACTAGTTCACATAATTGGCTAATAAATCAAATAAATTCACTAAGTCCAACCCTTTTCTTTACATATCTGCTTCTAATTTTTTCAAAGAGTAGTTTTCATTCATTCTTTCTCTATCTCCTCCCACGTGCCTCCTTGACTCCTACAATCTGGCCCCTACCTCCATCACAATGAAAAAACAGTTCTTACTAAACAAAGATATTCTAATTGTGCAAACTACTGAACGCTAATTTTTAGTTATCTTACAGGACTTAAGGGCATGTGCATCCAAGTGCTGCCCACTCCCTTGTTCTTGATAGTCTGTCTCTTCGCTTGGCTATTAGGACTCCACCTCTGTTTGGTCCTCATACCCATCATGCCACTGTTTCTTGGACCCAATGTTGTATCCCCTCAATTCTGTATATTCTCCCTGGGTCACCTCTCAGGCCTACCAAATCTCTATCTGTAGCCCAGACCGTTCCCCAAGCTTTAGACTGTTTCTAATTGCAGGCCCAAATTAACCATTGTAAAAATGAATAATCAATCCTTCAAAAATGTTCTTCTGCATATTCACTTGCTGGCATCCAAAGCAGAAAGCTGAGCATTGCTCCCCATTCTTTTCTCCCTCTTGCCTTCCATAGCACATCAGTAAGCAATCAATTTTAGATTTTTTTTTTTTTTTTTTTTTTTTTTTTGACAGAGAGATCACAAGTAGAGAGGCAGGCAGAGAGAGGGAGAAGCAGACTCCCCGCTGAGCAGAGAGCCCGATGCGGGGCTCGATCCCAGGACCCCAAGACCATGACCTGAGCTGAAGGCAGAGGCTTTAACCCACTGAGCCACCCAGGTGCCCCTCAATTCTAGATTTTACCTCCTAAATGTTTCCCTCTGTTCTCTTCTATCCTTTCTAACACTTGTGCCACTTACTAGCTGAGTGACGTTAATTTAATACCTTTGACTCTGATTTCTCACCTATAAAACTGAGATAACACCTTGTACACAGTGTATGTGTGTGTGTGTGTGTGGAATAAGTGAAAGAATAAATATATATGAAAACTGCATTAGAGTCTCTCTGTGCCCAATAAATGTTACTTATTTTAGGGATGGAAAGAGAAAAGCTGCCAATGACATGTCCCCTATTATAAACTTGTCAATAGCTCCACAATTATCTAGAGCTGTATGGTAAAATATGGTAGCCACTAGCTGTTCGTGGCTACTGACCACATGAATTGTGACCAGTCCAAATTAAGAAGTGTCTTGAGTGTAAAATACTAGATTTTGAGTGAAAACCTAGCACACGCATTGAAAGAGATAAAGACACAAATAAATTGGAGACCCAAATAATTGAAGACATATACTAAGTTCATAATTAAAGGACATAATCTTGCCATCAATTTTTAGGTCAGACCCTGAATATAAAGCATATTCTTTTTTTTTTTTTTAAGATTTTATTTATTTATTTGACAGACAGAGATCACAAATAGGCAGAGAGGCAGGCAGAGAGAGAGGAGGAAGCAGGCTCCCTGCCGAGCAGAGAGCTCGATGTGGGACTCGATCCCAGGACCCTGGGATCATGACCTGAGCCGAAGGCAGAGGCTTTAACCCACCGAGCCACCCAGGCGCCCCTATAAAGCATATTCTTAACCAGTAGTTGATGTACACTTTTACTCACCTTAACAGTACTGCAGTGTAAACCTTTGGCCATGAGAATGTAAACCAAATCTCTTGTTAAATTGTCTTTAATTCCCAGGATAACCCCACTATACACGGAAGGCACTTCCCACTAGAAGAGATAAAAATACATAAATACACATACACACACACAGAAAGGCAAATCTAGGGAAGAATCTTTCAATAATCTTTAATCATATTTTAAAGAGTCCGGCAAGGGTCACTTCTGTAGAGAAAAGAAAATGACAGCCATAATGTAATACTAATCAAAATGAACATATTCACTATCACCCAGTAATAAATTAAATGGATTGGAACTTTCTAAAGGATAATCTATAGATAAAAAGAAGAAAAAAAAAGCCCTAGGAGTATATCTATTAATTTATGTGATCCTCACCAAAATACTATTAAGTAGGTACTATTATCCTCATTTTACAGATAAGAAAAGCAAAACACCAAATGTCAAATAACTTGCCCAAGATTGATTATACAGCTAGTAAGGACAGAGGCCAGGATTCAAACTCAGGCAGTCAGATCAGAACTCCCTCTTTACTATGCTACACTTCTTCATCTGTAAGAATGAGCACTAACAATAACATCAACACTAACCCAACACTAATGTTCAGAGAAATCTTTCATCTCACTGCACTTACATGTTCAAATCCCATAAGATATACATAAACTTCTGACTGCTCTTTTACTACATTTCCAGCAGAGAAGTACGTGGTGAGTTAGAAGTACTGCCATCCTACTTTAATTTCTCCCGTATCCCCTGTATCTTTAGCTACATTCCACTGAAATGGTGTTCTAAAAGTTATTTTCATGCACACTTTGCATGCAGGAAAGCTTTTAAACAAATAACTCAGAAACAGGTAAATCCATTGGCTGGGCATTTTAAAATGAACATATAAAGCAAAAAATGTCCCATAAAGAAGTTTTAATGAATCGGTTTCAACCTTTAGGCTTTAGACTTCAGGAGGGTATTCATAAAAACAAAAATACTCTATAAGCACATAGCAAGGAGCAGCTACATAATGCATAAAGAATATTCCTTATACAGATACTTGCAGCTTTATTTAAAATATATGGAAATGCTAGGACAATAAATAGGACATAAACTTATTTTTAGAAGTTATGGAGGGAGCCTCTTCCCCCACTAGTGCACATGCACTCTAACAAAATTTTTTCCAAAATAAATAAATTACATCAGAAAGTAAGTGTGATTTTCTTATGTGTTCTTGACAAAGGGTTTCTAACCTTGTTAGACACTGTCCAGAACTGGCGCTCTGAAGTCATACCATGTAATTCAATTAAAATCTGTCGAATCCTCCAGGGATCCACTGACAGTATCAACTGATGCTCCAACTGACCAATGTTGACACTTGCTGAAGCTAAGAAAGAAGAGATTTCCATTTCAATAATGACTTAATTCAAAGAAATCCTTAATCCTACAAATATAAGAATGATAATTGAGAGAAATTGTATATTTGTTAAGTATTATAAGTGAGAAACAGCTCTCATCTTCAGAACTCATTCAACATAAATTACATATTCTATCCTCATACAGAAAACCCAACAGTTTGTATTAAGTCTGCATTTAATAAATAAATACAATGAAAATATAAACAAAGATAAAAATCAATAACTGGTTCAAAGAACTAGGTGGGATATATGGAAAAATTAACTTATGTAGACAGTCTCCTACTTTCAAACATAATGTGTTAACAAAGGCATGTGTAAATATATTTTTGTTTTAGTAAATACTAAAAATGTGGTTTTTAAAGGAAGAGTAAGAGAAGGTAGAGGCACTACCTTCCCAGAAAACCAAGAAGATCATTAAAATCCCCAATTACAACTCGACATTCAGATACAGTCTTCATTAATCCATTCCCAGCATTTTAGGTCTTAATGTCATTTTCCTAGTAAGGTTCAAAGCAGCTACAATTTTGTTTTGTTAAATTAAGTGCATTCTGTCTCACCTATATATTAAGCTCTAAATCTTATGTTTCTTAATAAGAGCACAGTATTTTCTACTTGTATCCATAATACAAAAGCAAAAATAGAAGAAAATCATCAAATAAATAAGGCAAACATAGCAATGTTGCCAAAGAGGAATGCTTAGTCAGCAAACAGTATCACACAGCACTGCAGACTGAAACGCATGAGAACCTGTACTTTTTTTTTTTTTTTTTTTTTTTTTTAGTTTCAGGACCCTTTACCACTCCCCTCCCAGCTCTCATTTTTACCTCCAAGAACACAGCAGCAGCAGCAGAATCACCTTGGTCTATTTTCCCAGCTAGAATCTTGTATGTAACTAGGCCTCAATCTCCATTAACCATAGACTCAGCAGAGTTCGGCACTTAATGCTTAGACAGAAATACGACTACAGAAGACTGGTAAATTTCTAATTAATTACTGACATAAGTATAAATTAAAACAAACAAGAGGGCATCCTCAAATACACTGAGGGGCAAATATAATAGAGGGGCAAAATGTGCCAACATTTTCGCTAGCAGACTAGAGAGCTAACCTGGGATATCATAAAATGAAGTTACAGGTTTAATGCACAGATTTACTCTAGGGGATCGCTTCCTCATCTGATCAACAAGTAGCTTTCGTTCTTCATCTTTCAACAATGTAATGAAAAGCTCATGTGAAGAAATCATGAAAACATACTGCAGATCTTCCAACCCCAGACACACATTCCTAGATCAGTAAAAATATTGTAAAACAAAAAAAGTTTATAATTTAGTTTGGGAAAAGCAATCATATTAACCAATCTTTACTCATAAACCATTTAACAAGCTACCACTTCATGAACTGTGTAATTATATTTGAAATATATTTTAAAATATTTTTGGTCCTTACTTAAAATTGTGAAGTCAGTGTCAAAATATACAAAAAGAGTAACTAATATAAATCCTAAATTTTGTGTCACTACACAAATCTGAACTTAACTGGCTCTCAACGGACTGCCTGGCTATAAAACATGCAGGTTATATACAAAAAATAATGTTATTTTTCTCACAGGACTAACTTGAAAATGAAGGGAAAAAAAAAGCACTTACTTTAGAAAAGCAGCCATGTTTCCTTTCAAAGAATCTGAAGCTTTTTCTAAATTTATTGATCTTGAACATACCTAGGAATTTGAGTAATTTTTATTTGAATATTGGCACTTTAAAAAACATACCCTACAGTTTGAAAAGTTTACATTTAAAAACAACAAAGTTCTCCTTCTTCAGACACTTATCACAGATTTACCTAAGTAATTTAAAAAATGAGACTGTGAAATAAGAATCATTATGGGGAGAGGGAGTGGAATGTGATCATTTCAACAACTGCAGGTGTTTATAGGATATAAAAAATAACGTACCTAGCATGGTATAAAGCTTTCCCAGAATGTATAAAGTACGTTAACCAATTTTATGAGGTGATAAACTCTACAGTAGCTCCAGTCAGAAAAGTGAAAGAAGATTCATCTGAAACAGCTGAACGATCAGTAACAGCTAAAGTATACAGAACCAATGATTAAGAAGATAACCAAGGTTTTAAAAATAAAGAGTGAAGTTAAGGAAAACTAGTTGTGGAAATGTTAGTTAGCTACAAATAACAGTCTCATAATATTCTGAGTTTATTCATCAGATTAAGACTTCTCCCATATATTACTTACAATAAACCAAAACAATGCCATCATTATAAAAGTCCCTAACTGATGGAAATTGTCAAATATTCCCTAATATGTTAACAAAAAATAGAATGTTCACAGCAGCATTACTAAAAGCCAAGAACTCATAATAGCCAAGAACCCTAAAGTCCATCAACTGATGGAGACATAAAATGAACAATGAAAAATGTATCCATTCTATGGAGTATTATTCAGCCACAAAAACTAATGAAGCACTGATACATGCTAAAATATGGATGAAACTTGAAAACATTTAGTAAAGAAGTCGGTTTAAAAAAAAAAGAAAAAAAAAGAAAGAAAGAAAAGAAAGGGCCACAAAGGGGCGCCTGGGTGGCTCAGTAGGTTTTGTTAGGACTCTTGGTTTTGGCTCACGTCATGACCCAAGGTCCTGGATTAGGCCCCTGTATTGGGCTCTGCACTCAGTGTGGAGTCTGCTTGGGATTTTCTCACTCCCTCTGCCCCTCCCCCATTCACACTCACACTCTCTCTCTCTAAAATGAGTAAAATCTTAAAAAAAGGGGGGAGGGGGGACACATATGATTTCCTTTTATATGAAAGGCCCAGAATAGGCAAATCCAGAGATAAAATTAGATTAGTAGTTGCCTGGGGCAAAGGCCACCGAGGGAATATAAGGGATGACTACTAACAGGTAAGAAGTTTTGTTGTGAGGTAGAAGAGGGAGGATGATAAGTTCTGAAACTGAGGTGGTAAATTGCGCAATCTATGAACGTACTTAAAAAAATCACTGGATTGTAGTTTTTAAATGGGTGAACAGTAGGATATGTGACTGTACCTCAATAAGGCTGTTATTAAAAGGGGGGCAAAAGGGAGCACCTTGGTGGCGCAGTTGGTTAAACGTCCAAGACTCTTCATTTAGGTTCAGGTCATGATCTCAGGATTGTGAGATCGGGCCCCACTTCAGGCTCCAGGCTGGGTGTGGAGCCGCCTTATGATTATGATTCTCTCCCACCTCTCTCCCTCCCTCTCTAAAAAAGGAAAAAAATAGTAATTTTTCAAGTACCATGCTCAGAAACAGCCTTGTAAAAGAACTATGCTCAGATGAATAATCAGCATATAGCGCATCTGAACATCTTGATGTACAAAATACATAGCAATAACTTTGCTCCACACTATAAATACTAATGATCTTATTAGAAGTAATACCTGAATATGCTTTCACAATAGCTTATTCATACATAGTGATACATTGTACACCTATCAAGAAACTTAGGGAATGGGTGTTAACTTCTGATAAGCAATATAACAAATATGTTAATTAAGCTCAGTTCTTAAAACATGAAATGGGGGCATCTCTATAAATGCTGTAAACATTTTATTTTCTTTAAAGATTTTATTTATTTATTTGAGAGCAAGCGAGCCCAAGGGGGGGGGGGGATGCATGTTGGGGGCAGGGGTAGTGGGAGAAGCAGACTCCCCGGATGAAGAGGAACCCAATATGGGGCTCAATCCCAAGACTCCGAGATCATGAACCACCCATTTTAAAAACATAATAAACTTAAAAATGTAGGTGAGGTGGGGGCACCCGGGTGGCTCAGCTGGTTAAATGTCTGACTCTTGGTCACAGGCTCAGATCTTGATCTCAGGGTTTGAGTTCAAGCCCTGCACTGGGCTCCACACTGGGCATGGAGCCTTCTTAAAAAAAATTTCAGATTAAGTGGATAAATTCTTTAAAAAAAAAAATAACCTCTTAAAGATAATCAGGAAAAATACAGTAACTCTATATCCACTGATGAAACTGAAGCAATGCCAGAAATCTTCCCTCACACAAAAAATCTCCAGGCCCAAATATTTCATTGGTAAATTCTACCAAACACTTAAAGAAGCAATGAGTTCATTTTTAGGAGAGAACTTTCCCAGGCAAGGAAAAAAGGTCCCTCAATTTATTTATGAAGTATGTATGACCTTGGTACCAAAATCAAAGGAAGAACATGAAAAAAAAAAAAAAAACAAAAACAGCTATATCAATTTCATACACAAATGTAAAACACCTTAAAATATCACAAACTAAATCCTGCAATAGGTTTTAAAAAGTGAACATATACCTAAAACTAATATAATGTTACATGTCAACTGTATCTTAATTTTTTAAAAAGTCATGACTTAGCTGAGTTTACTACAAGCAAGCCAAAGTAGTTTAACCCTTAAAATTAACATATTTCTACAGCTACCACAGAAGACAGGATAGAGATTCCTCAAAAAATTAAAAACTGAACTACCATGTAATTCAGTAATTGCACTACTGGGTATTTACTCCAAGAATACAAAAACACTAAATTCAAAAGGATAGATAAACCCCATGTTTACTTAAGCATTATTTACAATAGCCAAACTATGGAAGCAGCCTAAACGTCCTATGATAGATGAATGGATAAGATGTGTATAGATACAACAGAATATTGCTCAGCCATAAAAAAGAATGAAATCTTGCCATTTGTAACAATGTAGATGGAATGGGAGTATAAAGCTAAGCTTCAGAGAAAGATAAATAGCATATGATTTCACTTGTATGTGGAGTTTAAGAAACAAAACAAATGAAAAAAGAGAGACAAACCAAACAGACTCTTACCTACACAGAATATCTAGAGGACTACCAGAGGGGAGGTGCATGGGAAGATGGATGAAAAAGGTGAGAGGGATTAAGAGTACATTTATCTTGATGAGCAATGAATAATACATGGAATTGCTGTATTACTATATTGTACACCTGAAACGAATATAACACTGTATGTTAATTGGAATTAAAATTTTTTAAAAATTTAAAAATTTGGGGTGCCTGGGTGGCTTAGAGTGGTTAAGCGTCTGCCTTTGGCTCAGGTCATGATCTCAGGGTCCTGGAACAGACGAAGATGACATAAAGAAATGGAAAGAAATGTTCATGGATCAGAAAAACAAGTACTATTGAAATGTTTATACTACCCAAAGCAATCTACACCATTTACTGCGATTCCTATCAAGATACCAACATTATTTTTCACACAACTAAAACAATCCTAAGATTTGTATGGAATCACACACACACACACACACACACACACACACACACACCCTGAAAAGCCAAAGCAGTCTTAAAAAAAGAAAAGCAAAGCATCACAATTCCAGATTTCAACTTCTATTACAAAGCTATAGTAACCAGAGCCCCTGGATGGCTCAGTCATTAAGCGGCTGCCTTCGGCTCAGGTTACGATCCCAGGGCTCTGGGATCGAGCCCCACAGCGGGTTCTCTGCTCAGCGGGAAGCCTGCTTCTTCCTCTCCCACTCCCCCTGCTTGAGTTCCCTCTCTCATCCTCTCTGTCAAATAAAGAAATAAAATCTCAAAACAAACAAAAAACACAAAGGTATAGTAATCAAAAGCTACAGTAATCAAGAGAGTATGGTATTGGCACAAAAATAGGTACATATTAACGGAACGGAACAGAAAGCCTAGAAATTAACCTATAATTATATGGTCAATTAATCTTTGGCGAAGCAGGAAAATAGTGGGGAAAAAGACAATCCTCTTCAACAGATGGTGCTGGAAAAACTGGACAGCAACATGCAAAGAATGAAAGTAGACCACTGCTGTACACCACATATAAAAATTAACTCAAAATGGACAAAGACTTGAATAATGGACCTGAAACCGTAAAACTATGAGAAAACATAGGTGGTAAGCTCCTTGACCTCAGTCTTAATGATTTTTTTTTTTTTTTGGAGCGGACTCCAAAGGCAAGGGCAACAAAAAACAAACAAATTGTGCCTACATCTGCTTCTGCATAGCAAAGAAAGCCATCAACAAGATGAAAAGATAGAAAATAGTTACAAACAATATATTAAGCGGCTAACATCTTACAGCAACAAAAAAGTCAACTATAAATGCATACAACTTAGAAAAAAATCTGACAAACATTCTTTAATGAAGGAAAAGAAATACATTTTGTATGATTTCGTTTCTATAAAGTTTGAAAAAGGCAAATTAAAGAATATTCTCTGGGGTACATATAAAGGTGACATAACTATAAAGAAAAGAAAAAAAAATTATCACAAAAGGCAGGATAGTGGTTTCCTCAAGGGGAGATGGAGAAAGGATTTGGTAAGGGGCATAAAAAGGACTTCTAGGGGCACCTGGGTGGCTCAGTCGTTAAACGTCTGCCTTTAGCTCAGGTCATGATCCCGGGATCGTGGGATCGAGCCCCAAGCCCCACACTGGGCTCCCTGCTCAGCAGGAACACTGCTCTCCCTTTCCCATTCCCCCTGCTTGTGTTCCCTCTCTCACAGTCTCTCTGTTAAATATATAAATAAAATCTTTAAAAAAAATAAAAATAAAAAGGACTTCTAGAGTGTTGGCAATGTTGTATTTTTGGAACTAAGTTGGTATTAACTGTGCTTTCTATATTTCTCTCAATGTCTGTTATATTAAGACAGTTAAAGAGGTAGAAAGATCCAACAAAAACACGGATTCTGGAGCTCACAGAAGAGGTTAGAGTTATGATTTGGGAATGTTTAGTCAACATGTGACTGAAGCTTTAAATAAGAATTCAAAAATGGTATGAAATAACTGAGCCAAAAACAAAACTACTGTAAACAGAAACACTAAAGGGAGAGCAAAAGAGACGTCAAGCAACGACCAAGGAAAACTTGGTACTGGGAATCAGCAAAGAGCTCTAGCAGATGATAAGGACAGAGAGCACCGTCTGTCAGGAGTATCCAACACCAGCAAGTCAGATGAAGAGAGAAAAGAGGGCACTGGATTTGACAACTAAGAGGTCATTTGTAAGTTTACAGCAAAATTACAAATTAAAAAGGGAAAAAGTGTCTTACCTCAAGAAGAAAGTCTATTTTCTCTTTATTAGGTCTAAGAAATAGCTGGTTAAATTGAACACTAATCGCTCTACCTTCCAATATATCACGGACTGTGTTACAGGCACAGACTTTAAAACAGATTTCATCTAGAGCTTCATTTCTGTAGAATACAAAAGTAGATCCACTAATACATTCTTTTTAATAAAAGGTAGATATTACAAAACCAAATTGGCAAGAATGAGTTATTTATCCTTGAGAGGTAAAATTTTAGGTTATTCAGGCACATGTCAAGGGTGGGGATAGAGCAGAACAGAAAAGTTTTAAATCTGTGAAGGGACGATTTAGTTACAGCTTAGGTAACAGAACCAAATTCTGCTAATTTTTCCCAAGTGCTTTTAAAGTGGATTCGATGAACATTAAAGTGGCTCCTCCGACTATGTTAATTTCCCATTTACTAATAAAGGTGAAACTACTGTCACAGTCTTATAGGTAATTTGGAGGTTATTTTTGATAAACCCAAAGTGCACTTGCTCTTTTATCCAAAAATAAGAAAGTAATTCTTCAATTTACTTACTTACCCCTGTTGAGCTTTCTGGAAGAGTTCCCTTAGTACTGACTGCCGGAACTGGATAGGTAAACTGAAGGTTAAGTTATCTTCAATGAAAATCTTTACTACATCCTAGAACACAGACATAAAATTGCATCCAGTTCAAAAATTCTGGCAAAGTTTCTTTAAAAGTCTTTCCAAAAAGAAAAAAAGAGTCTTTCTATAATGGAAAACATATTGAAGAAAATCATGAAACTAGGAAAGAAAATCACCTTACTAGGAAAATCTTTTCTAAAACTTTAAAATTAGATTGAGGATAAAAACAGCCACCCCCCCCCAAATTCTGCCCTTTCAAGCTGAAGATCATGAACCAAAAATAAGAGGTAAAGGAAAAATCAATCAATCAGAAGCAATCCAGGTATATTATTAGAAGTTGTAAAAATTCAGGGTGCTGGGTGACTCAAGTCATGATCCTGGGGTCCTGGGATCAAGCCCTGCTCAGTGGGGAGTCTGTTTCTCCCTCTCCCTCTCTGCTCACTCACTTTCTCCTTCAAATAAATTTTTAAACCCTTAAAAAAAAGTTGTAAAAATTCTTCTCATCCACTTTAAACATAGGTTCATACAACAAACTTTTAAAAATATTAAAACAGTTAAAATAACTGAGCTGGAAAAAGCACACAAAGAAACAATTATAATAAATTTAAATGGTTTAAAATATAGTCATTAGTGAATTACAGAAAATACCTGTATCACTCCATACAGACTTTGTCTCAGCTCTTAATCAAGCAATTGAAGAGGAGAAGAAAGGAGTGATATCAAGCAATTTAAGAGAAGGGTTGAAAAGAGTGGTAACACATGGAGATAGGAAAGAGGATTTCTGGAAACATTTAAAGCTAATCAGCTGTCACCATCAAAAAAGTACTGACCAAGGTGGTTTCACAACTAGGGAGCAAGCACTGTCCATAGCAAAACATGAACAGTGTAGGCCTACACACAGGCAAGACAGCCTTTTCCCACATGCGAGAAGACACATTTTTTATAGCTGTTCAAATAACTATATTCATTCATTCATTCATTCACTCATTGGAGGTAGAGTGGGGAGAGGGAGAGAGAATCTCAAGTAGGCTCACTTAAGCTCACTCCCAGGGCAGTCAAATCATGGAACGCAGCTCAGATCCCACCAGCCCAGGGTCATGACCTGAGCGGAAATCAGAAGTTGGGATTTAATGGAGCTTAAGTGAGCCACCCAGGCACCACCAAATAACTACACAATCAGCACAAAAACTACAGAGTTTATATAAATAGAACCCTATTTTTAAAACCAAGCTAAATATGACTTCTACGATACTCCTGTATATATAACTGAAGTGATAAATTTCAGAGTTGTAATAAAATTGTGATTTTCTTCTTCCCAGCTACTCATTACAATACCTTCTGATTTATAAATGTTGGCTTTTCATTATATTCAGTTAACATATGCCTATCCATGAGTACTATTTCTAAGGTCTTGTTTACAAAGGTTTACCATCCCAGAGAGTTCCCTAAGATTCTGAATCTTACCGTAACTGATTTCCACCCTCCATAAGCCTGTACTAGGGATATATAACTAAAAGATGTCTATACAAATCCATCTGTATCTAATCTGTCCTTAAGAAAGTTTAGTTTTCTTCCCCAAGGCAAAGCAGAATTTGAAAAGGGGGCAGAGGTGGGGGAGGAAGTACTATCCTGCTCTTATTTTCTGTGGGGGTAAAAAAAAAATCAATTCTATTTAAGAGTGAACTAAAAAGCTTGGCTGAGGGGCACCGGAGTATCTCAGTCAGTTAAACATCTGCCTTTGGCTCAGGATCCCAGGGCCCTGCTCAGTAGGGAGCCTGCTCCTCCCTCTCTCCTTTGCTTGTGCTCTATCTCTCATTCTCTCTCAAATAAATAAAATCTTTTTTAAAAAATTAATTTAATTTAAAAATAAAAAGCTCGGTTAAAAGCCTATTTGTGGAGACAAAACTAAAGATATGCTATAGCTTTGTCATTTCATGACTCCTGCTTTGAGCTAACATGAAGGCACTATTCATTTTCTAGAAAGAAAGCTTTCCAATAAAGATTTTAAAACTACAAATGCTAATTCCCAGTGATTTTCATTATAAAACTAAAAATATATACCCAAAGGAGACAATAAAAATCTCAAGACTAATTTAAGCCCTTTGCATGGGTAAAACTGAGGTAACAACCACACTCGTTGGTAAAGCAAGCTGTGTAAGAGACCATCCAAAACTACCAACACCACTTTGATCACTTTCTTCTTCAGTCTTAATATCTGCAGTGACTAACAAGGCTGGGCTATAAGGCCATACTTTTAAGTCAGACACAGGACTTAAGGGTCCACAAAACTAACAATTCTCTACTTTTAATTTAAAAAATTACAGAGTTTCTTTAAAAATTTACTTAAGGGGCATCTGGGTGGCTCAGCAGATTAAGCCTCTGCCTTCAGCTCAGGTCATGATCTCAGGGTCCTGGGATGAAGCCTTGCATCCGGCTCTCTGCTGCAGGGAGCCTGCTTCCCCCCTCTCTCTGCCTGCCTCTCTGCCTACTTGTGAGCTCTCTCTGTCAAATAAATAAAATCTTAAAAAAAAAAAAATTTACTTAATATGGGAAAATTCTTGACCTTTAAGAAAGGATATTATCAAAATGAGTCAATATTTGTATAAGGCACTGCTTAGTTTATAAACTATAACTTCTCAATTGATTCTCATAGGGAGCCTATGAAATGAGTTAACTATTACCACCATTTTAGAGGTCAATCTGTTTTACTTGCCCCAAATCATACAACTGATAAATGGTGATGCCAGATTTTGAACTCAGCTCTGTCTGGTTTCCAAAACTTTTCAACTACCCTATTACATCCCTATCATACATCTTACCTGATAGTTGCCAGATCTCAAACAAATATGAACTTGACTATATGGAGTCAATTGTTGAGATGTACTATCAGAAGAAGGTACAAGAACATCACATGCTTGACAATAGCCCGCTAACCGCTTCTCATCTATGGTACAATGAAGAGATAATGAACCTATCTGCAAAGTAAGAAGTATACATCATTATCCATCAATGTAACAAAAACAACAGTCTAGTACCCACTCAATGCATTTTAACAGTACAAGAAAATGCAATGGAAAATTCAGGGATGGAGGAACCATAAAAAATTAGCACGAGTTAGCAAACTAGTGTTCACAGGCCAAATCTGGCCTGTGGCCAATTTCTGTAGATCCCATGAGCTAAGAACCACATTTAAGGTTGTAAAGGAAAAAAACAAAAACAAAAAACACAGCAAAAAATGAGTATATGCAACATAAACTGAATATAGCCCACAAAGGCTGAAGTATCTATTATTTGGCCTTTTACAAAAGTTTGCTGATTCCTGGTTTAGTTTTCAGACCAACATACAAAAGGCAGATGTCATTACTCTAAGTAGATATGACAATTAAGATATTAGCAAAATGCTAATACTGTTAAAAAACAACTTAAGATACTTAAGAAAACATAAGAGGAGAACAAATCTGATGAATGCCTGGACAAAGGAAAATGGGAATTCCCGACAGGTCTAGAATAGATTTAAAGTAAATCTCTTGAACATTTAATCAATTTCTCTGACGAGGAGAGACTGAAATACGAATTTGTCTAGGCACCAAGCACATAAAAACCTAGTTATATACTTCAAAATGCAGTTGCCAGAATCATACAAATAAAAATGCAAGTGATAAACATGAAAAAGTTCACCCTTACTAAGAATTAAGGAAATGCAAATGTTTTAAAGTTACTGTTACTTCACCCAACCAAATTAGCAACTGAAAGGGAAAGAAAAAGGAAAAACACACTGCACTGCAGATGAGAGTACCGTGAGAGAAATTACCTGGAAAGCACCTTGGTTTTATGTTTCACAGCCTTTACAAATTTAGTAACCATTGACTTGATATTAAACCAAACAAAAACTTATGCTTGGAGACAGAAATATCATAGCTTTACAATAAATAAAAGTAGCAAACATAAATGCCCAAATATTAGGGAAATGAAGTAAATCACAGCTCATCTATACAGCAGAAGAGAATACATTTAAGTGTCTATCCAAAGACTTAGGCATGGTAACAATATGGTAAATATAGTCAGTCTAAGCTTATCCATATAAAAACAAAGAATGAAAATAGGAAGAAAATAAACTAAAATGACAACAGGGGTCATTTCTAAGCAGTAGTATTACAGAGTTTCAAAATGTTTTCAGTATTTTTTAAAACTTACCAAATGTACTACAATGAATACTTGTTTTTATTATCATCAGAAAAAGCTAAAAAATAGATGGACTTTTTAAGGACTGATTATCTTGTGCCTGTTATCACTATACTTACCTCTGCAATTAGTTCTTTGGTTCTAAAAAACTTCTCTCTGGCATTTTCATAGACAGCTGAATTCGTAGAGCCCTGCTGGAAGTAAGCTGCACCCAAATCATAACACACCTAAAATGGTAATGAAATTTGTTTAGTAACTTTTCATTTTTAAGAGCTAACAAAACACAAAATTTGTTTATCTCAGCAAAACACAGGTACATATATAAGAAAAAAAATTTCAGTGAGCAATGAAACAACGTTCTTAGTCACAAGCAACAGAATCCAGTGGACTGATTTAAGCAGAAAATAGATTTAACTCTTAAGATTTCAGGTGACCTTTAGAATTACTGGGCCAAAGAATCAGGCTTGGAAAACAAAAGGGGCAAGGGAGGCAAGAAACCAGATGAGAGCCCAAAGTGACCTAGTGAGCACTGCAGCCATCTCAACACTAGACTCCAAAGCTCTGAACACCCGTGGCCACCAGCACTACACAGAGAGCAGCAACAAGCTATACTCTTGCTAGGGCTGCCACTGGAAACTAGATGTTACTATCACCGTTGCTACGTCCACCATCATAATGGATTCTCTACCATCTCTACTTGTTTTATTTTTTTAAGACCCTATTTTAGAGAGAGAGAGAGCGCGCCAGGAGTGTGCACAAGTGGGGGAAGGGGCAGAGGGAGAGAATGACCGAAGTCAAAACCAAGAGTTTGACGCTTAACTGAGCCACCCAGGAGGCCCAATCTCCACTCTCTTTAAAGTGGGGAAGAGCAACTAAATGGCCAAAGTGAAATAGTAAGAAATTTGAACTATAAACAATAGGAAAAAAACAACAGGAAAAGTACTAATAGAATCTCTTTATTTCCTCAAGAACCTTTTTAAATTCATGCCTAGATTCACCAAATGCAGAACTCAAAGACTCAGATTATTGAACCCAACCTGAACATTTTCTGAACAGGAACAAGGCCCAGAAAGTGACAATGTCTGGTTACAGGCATATAACCAAGTACTGGCAGAGCCCAGGCTCAAATCCAGATCCCTACAGCTCCTTATATCCTGTTTCAAGTTTATTCTACACATCGCTGACAAATCTGAATTTTTTTTTTAAGGTTTATTTGAAGGAGGGAGAGGGAATCTCAAGCAGACTCTGTGCTGAGCATGCTGGGCTCAACCCACAACCTGGAGATCATGACCCAAGCAGAAAACATAGGTCAGACACTCAACCAACTGAACCACGCAGGCACCCAGACAGATCTTTCTTTAAAAAGTCTTCAAATGGGGCACCTGGGTGGCTCAGTGGGTTAAGCCTCTGCCTTCAGCTCAGGTCATGATCTCAGGGTCCTGGGATTGAGCCCCACATAGGGCTCTCTGCGCGACGGGGAGCTTATCTCCCCTTCTCTCTCTGCCTCCCTACTTGTGATGTCTTTCTCTGTCAAATAAATAAAATCTTAAAAAAAAAAAAAAAAAAAAAAAAAGTCTTCAAATTATTGCCCCAAGTAGGAGAAAGTTCAAATCCCTTGGCCTCATCATTAAGGATCTCAGAATCTAGATTAACTTCTCTCTCCAAATCTCTCACTCTCTTTGATTTCAACCACACCAGCCTTTTCATTTTCCCACCCATATCAGATCCTAGAAATAAACTTCATTCCACACCCTTTATTTCCATCTACACAAAACCAGCCTTAGCCAATGGGTACTTATGTCTCCTCTAAACTCCTAAGCTGTAACAGTCTGATATGCATTAGAACCATGATTTACTTTTATGCAATATATATATATATAGATAGACATATATATTCCATCTTCTTGAGCTAATCAGGATGAATTCTCCACCTCTAGGATACTGCTTTCCACTATTTAGTCCCCATTAAATGTCTGGCTGATTTTCATTCTAGAGTGCTTCCTCACACCTGGAGCAAAGGGGTGCTAAAGAAGTTTAAAAAAAAAAAAAAAAAAAAGGAAATGGATATACAGATATTTATACACATATGCACACATACATATTAGAGTTTCATGTAATTCCCCTTTCCAGATAGACAGAGTACAAGATACAAAAAAGGTATTTTTAAGTATAACTTTATTAACTAGCCATCAAAACAAGTTTTTAAAATTTTTTTAAGATTTTAAGTAATCTCTACACCCAAGGTGGAGCTCCAACTTAGTAACATGAGTCACATGCTCCACCAACTGAGCCAGCCAGGCACCTCCATTAAAACAAGTTTAAATTCTAGAAGCACGTGGTTGGCTCAGTATAGCATATGACTCCAGATCCCACGGACATGAGCTTGAACTCCCAATTAAAAAAATAAAACAAGTTTAAATTCTATAATCAAGAGGTAGTCAATAGGTTAAAAACAAAAAGCCTGATAATAAAGCAGTCCTAAAAGAAAGTAAATACTTTCAGATTTACAGGGGAATGAATGTAAAGATTTTTTCCTTTTAGGTCAGGTAAATTTTAGTAATACAAAGAATGCACTTTAAATATTACAATGCCAGGAAGTGAATATTGCTACTAATTTGCCATTCAAGACACAGAATCAGGACTCAGCTATGTAATTAAGAGAATATCTGATAGCTTACCTAGCACACTGAGATGTTTTGTTAAGAGTTCTGGTTTTCACGTTCTATCACCCAGTCTACGGTGAAAATCAGAAGTATTACCAATAATCTTTAAACAGACTCTCAGTGATTGTAAGATACTACGTACCAGAAGCCTTGCTACATGCAAGTTTCATTAACAATTTAAAGAAGTTACCAATTGTCAGTCCTCGCTACTCCTATTCCAACTATGACCTCCATCTCATCAGGCACTGAAAAACTGACTACCCTCAATTCTGTAACCAGCTAATCTGAAAAGGTACCCCGCAAATTATGGTTATTCCTGCCCATTTCAGAATGGGAAAGAGTGATTAAAGCAATCATGCAAGGGCACCTCGCTGGTACAGTGGGTAGGGCATGAGACTTACTCTCAGGGTGGTTGACCCCCACTTTGGGGGTAAAGTTTACTTTAATTTTTTAAAAATAAACTACTAAACTGTTGCGATTTTTTTCATTAATTATTTTTATTAAAATATATTGTATTATTCGCCCCAGGCATACAGGTCTGTGAATCATCAGGCTTACACATTTCACAGCAGTCATCATAGCACCTACCCTCCCCAATGTCCATAACTCAACCATCCTCTCCATACCCCTCCAACCCCCAGCAGCTCTGTTTGTTTCGTGAGATTAAGAGTCTCTTATGGTCTGTCTCCCGCCCGATCCCATCTTGTTTCATTATTCCCTTCTACCAAACTTTTTTAAAAAAGACGACAACATGCCAACCCACACAAAGAAAAGAACACAGAATATAAAATGCGCTATCCTCATGGCCCTCTTTAGGCGGTTCTCGAAAGTTTTAAAATTTCTATCATACTCAAGGTTCTGTGCTAAAAGTGAAGAAGGTGCGAAATACACATTAGAAAGAGACACCTCAGAAAGTTTACAATCCAACAGAGAAAAAGACAACATGAATACATAATTTCTCACATCAACTAAAACCTGTCAAAGGGATTAGAGCCCAGAGTTACAGAAAGCAGACAACCTTAAGATCCTTAAAAAACTAATTACTTTCTCCACGAGCCTACATTTTTCAAAGCATAGCATTTGTTTTGCAGGGGGGTTTTTTGATTTAATTATCTAATAATATAAATGAACTGTAAAATGAGTTGCATGCTCACTGCATTCTCAATATTTAAACTCTTGTTCCCTAAACACGACGGGGAAGCAATTTCAGAGGTGATAAAGCAAACAAAATTTCCCTTCCATTTCTTTTAGGAAAATTTAAGTCTTATAAAATTTACAAATTAAATACAATGCAAAAGGGTGCTGGGGCAGCTCAGTTGTTTAAGCATCTGCCTTTGGCTTAGGTTATGATCCCAGGGTCCTGGGATGGAGCCCAGAACGGGGCTCCCTGCTCAGTGGGAAATCTGCTTTTCCCTCTGCCTCTCCCATCTCCCCAAGGCCCCCCACTTGTGCATGTATTCATGCTCTCTCTCAAATAAAATCTTTCAAAAAATAAATATGATGCAAAGTTTTAAACAGCATCTTAATTCAAAATCAGAGAGACAAAGGCAGAAATTAATAACGCTAGAATGATCTCACGTAAGGTCTTCCAAAAATTTGCCACACATTGATTAAACACAGCTATAAATACCTGGCACTGCATCTCCTCGGTTCTGATTTTCAATCCAGCGGTAGAACTCTCCGTTTCTCCATTTACCATACCTGGCTCCACTGCCAATAAATCTAGTGTTCTCATCGTGTGGACATAAAGATCCTTGTTTAATTTAAGGGCTGCCTCTAGCACCAAAATAGAATCAGAAGCTTGCTCTTTTAGCTACAAGAATTCAATAAAAGAATTATTAAAATACAGAAATCACAGAAAATTAGCTAAAATATATTTACAGGATACTCAGTAGCTTGTCGTACTAAGCTATTAAAATTTTTTTTTAACACAGGAGTGCAATTAGATCTGTTGAGATTGTTATCTTAAATTTTAAAAAATACAGTAAAAGTTCCTATTTTGAAATTAGAAAATATGAAGTGGTAAGATTTTTTTTAATAGAAAATTGAAAGAAAAATGCTTTAAAAGATTTGTTTCCACTGATTTATTCCAGAAATATTTGTATGCATCACTGACAGCCATTTAGTAGGCATTAGAAACAAAATTAAAATAATGCAGGTTTTTTTCTTCCACATTCAAAACACTACAGAACATGTTAATTTTATACAGATATAGATACAGAAGGTTTCTTATCTTCCCTGCGTATCTCTGGCACACTGTAGGTGTTAAAGAATTACAGAGATAGGGGCGCCTGGGTGGCTCAGTGGTTAAAGCCTCTGCCTTCGGCTCAGGTCATGATCCCAGGGTCCTGGGATCGAGCCTCACATCGGACTCTCTGCTCAGCAGGGAGCCTGCCTCCTCCTCCTCTCTCTCTCTGCCTGCCTGTCTGCCTACTTGTGATCTGTCAAATAAAAAAAAAAATAAAAAAAAAAAAAAAAAAAAAAAAAAAAAAAAAAAGAATTACAGAGATCACTTTTTAATTATGGTAACTCCCATATTTCTACTTTTATATTAACTAGATTTAAGAAGTAACTGCTACATCTTCCTGACTGTAGAAGTAATTTTAAAATGTAAGTAATATGTACTTATTATAGAACTCTGGGAAATATTAAATATAAAAATATCACTAAAGGAGTGATTTCTCTAATCTCAAGTATCAGGACAATTCGACAAAAAATTGGTAAAGCACCACCATTAACACTGAAAAGCTATACAATTTACAATTATTACCAAACTATGTTCTAACAGGAAAAACCGAAACATCATTGCTTCTAGACCTTGCCAATCCTCATACACTTAAGGTTATAAGCAGCACGTGAACATACTCTGCCATGCAACCCGGAAATATGAAAGTGTAACTGATGCCAATACTCACTACTTTCAAAATATTTTCTGTTAGCTCTTTCTCCTGTTGCATCTGATTCATACTAAAAGAGAAAATGATTGAAAAGAATCAAATGTTACTCAAAGGACTATAAAGTCTAAGCATCAGAGCATTATTCAACGTGAGCTGGAATTGAAATAAAAATGTTTTTAATACTATTTCTTTTCATGCTTAAAGATAAATAAAAAAATAAAAACTCAGGCACCTGGGCAGTCAGTTGGTTAAGCATCCAACAACTTGATTTATGTCATGATCTCAGGGTCCTGGGATCTGTCCCTGAGTCAAGCTCAGGGCTAAGCAGGGAGTCTGAAGAATCTCTCCCTCCGCCCCTACCCCCATCTGCACACTCTAAAATAAATAAATCTTTAAAAAAATTAAATAAAAAAACCCACAAAAGCTCAATTATGATGCTTATTTAACCATTATTTTCCCATGTGCTTTGTGTTTAAAAAAATAATTCTCAATTTAAAACTAAAACTTACTGGCAGCAAAAGCTCATTTATGTCAAGATAGAAACTATGCTCTCGAGCCCCAAATTTGGGTAAACCACCTAAATTTTAAGTATTAGGTTTAAAACTCCACATACAGATAAATTCAGTAATTAATTTTCGGACTCCTATCAATTTTACATATTAAGACAATTTCTCCATGTACAGAACAAATACACCTTCACATAAATTTAATTATATGAAGAAATCTTAATACTCTGGAGCAGATGAGCTAACACCAAAGATGAAAGGCAAGATTCACAAAGTGTCCTCTCCTACCATCTTTCTAGAGCTCTCTATTCTAGATGTCCAGAGCCCTACCTGATTCTCTTACCCTTCCAACTCCTTCAAACCTACCTGGATGCAAGCCTTCTGCCCTCTGGGTTCTACTCTACACCTTCTGTACCACGGGTTTTTAAAAATTTGCAAGAAAAAAATTTTTTAACTCTGATGAAAAAAGTGCCAACAAAGGGTCATATCTGCCAACTTACACACTTAACTGAGGAGGTCCAGGTTTTGCCTGTTTGACAGGAAAACTACTTTGAACAATTGTCCTAATTGCCCTGAAGAAAAGACAAAAAAAAGAAAATTTAATATGTTATAAATGTTTATTTTTTCAAGTACTCCTTAGAACATTTGTATTATAAATTATCCCAAGTTTTAATTCAGATAAAAATTTCATAAATTATCCACATTTTTATCAGAATGCTCAACTATGCAGTTATCAATTTTCTCCACCATCAGACTCACAGTTTATAAGATCCTCTGAGAGACCTCTAGGTTATAGGGGACTCTTAAAAGCATACCCGAGGGGCACTTTAGTGGCTTAGTCAGTTGAGTGTCTGCCTTTGGCTCACGCCATGAGGGCCAGGGTCTTGGAGTAGAACCCCAATTCAGGCTCCCTGCTCAGTGGGGAGTCTGTTTCTTCCTCTGCCTCCTCCCTCCTCCCCAGCTTGTGCTCTCTCTGATAAATTAAAAAAAAAATCTTAAAAAAAAAAAAATCTTAAAAAAAAAAAAAAAAGCCATACCCTTGAAGGCCAGAGTGCAATTAAAAAGAGGCTGCCCAACACATTTTAGGTCTATGAAAAAATTTACCATCTGTTGTAGAGAAGGATAGCCATGGCCGTGGTTGGAGGTAAAGTGGCCAGATCCATGTCCACATGCTTTGTCCCAGGAGGAACTTTACTGATGCACAGCAATTCATTTAGTAGCATATTCAATACTGGAACAGACAAACTTAAAAGAAAGAAGTAAAAGGTTAATGTCTGCATAAGAGGCATAAAATGCACAATTCAGTATTTTCACTGAACATAATTAAAATGCTAAAGGACTAAATCCACGGGGCTATTTTATACACCTGTCTCAACAACTTACACAGAAATACTAAATTTCAAAGTATTTTTTAAATCTCATTATGAAAACAATTTAAACATACACAAAAGTACTAAGAATATAACGAACCAATATGTGCCATCATCTAGTTTCAACAATTATCAGCTGATGGCTAAACTGGTCTCATCTCTATTCCTACTTCCCTTCTTCCTATACTATTATGAAGTAAATTTTTAACATTAAATCATGTCTTCCTTAAATGTTTCAGAAAAGATCTCCAAAAAATTAACTGAATGGGGTGGGGGGGTGCCTGGCTGGCTTAGTTAGAAGAGCATGTGACTCCTGGTCTTGGGTTCATGAGTTTGAGCCCCACCTTGCATGCAGAGAGGACTTAAATAAAACTTTAAAAAATTAACATAGTCACAGTATTAATTTCACATCTAAAAAGTTTTCAGTTGCTTATCAAATATTCCATCAGTGTTCAATTTCCACCTGTATCATATACACCATACTTTCTTTGTACACATCACTCTCTCTTGATACACCTCCAGCCTATTAATACACCTCCAGCCTATTATCTTCCTCAGATTAAAGAATTCTTTCCTTTAATTCTAATGCTTGACGATGCAGAAGGGTAGTGAAAAAGTGTTTAAAGACTACCAATGAGAGCATAAACTAGTACAACTCTCTTGAAATGCAATCTGCCACTACACATCATGGGATTTAAAAATGTTTATACCACCTCAGTCAGCAATTTAATAATCTGTACTAAGGGCATAACCAAAAATTCAGATAAAATTTAAGGACAAAGATATTTAAGGCTCTGACTTATTAGAGTGAAAATGTAGAAATAAACTAAATATCAATGGAAGAACAGTTAATATATTCTCCACATGATGGAATTATCTCCAAAAAAACCAAAATGGGGAAATGTTCATGATATTGTTATTTGGGGAAAAGAGGGGCACTGGGGTGGCAGAGTCAGTTGGGCATCCGACTCTTGGTTTTCAGCTCAGGTCATGATCTCAGGGTTGTGGGATCTCGCTCAGAGCTCAGCGGGGAGTCTGCTTGAGATTCTCTCCCTCTCTGCCCACGAATTCCCTCTCTAAAATACATAAACATACACACAAACACATATATTTTAAAGATTTTATTTATTCATTTGACAGAGCTCACAAGTAGGCAGAGTGGCAGAGGGAGAGGAAGAAGCAGGCTCTCCACTGAGCAAGGAGCCCAGTTTGGGGCTGGATCCTACAACTCTGGGATTATGACCTGAGCCAAAGGCAGCAACTTAACCAACTAAGCCACCCAGGTACCCCTAAAATAAATCTTTAAATAAATAATATATATGTGTATATACATATATACATATATGTATATGTATATGGAGAGGGGTGCCTGGCTGGCTCAGTCAGCAGAACATCCAACTCTTGATCTTGGAGTCATGAGTTTGAGCTCCATGTCGGGTATAAAAATTACTTTAAAAAAAATTGGGAGAAAAACAACTAAAGTTACACAAAAATGTTAGAAATGCTTGTCTCCCCTCCACTATTATTTCCTTCCTAGTTTCTGAATTTTACAAAGTACTTTCTCTTTAAACTGTGAGAAAAAGGGGAGGAAAACAAGTTGTTTTCTAAGCATAGCCTTGACAGTACTTATTTGTTAAAATACAGGCATTGACTCTAAGATATTTTTAATAGTTTGGCAGCTACTGACTGATTTATGACCAGTAAAAAATAACTGATTTATTTAACAGCAAATCATCTATATTACATAACTATCATTAATTTTCATTCATTTTCTTCAGATACATAAAAATAGACTGAAACATTTAAAACTGTTTAGGTGTGGATTTTCCCTAGTCATCATATCAAGTAATAATGATAAACTAAGTCACTATGGGTAAGTCTACACTTCAAAAGGTGATTTAAATTCATCTAACATTCAAATATTTTATACCTTTTGAAAAAGAGTTGCGTATTTTACCAAGAAAATACAGAAAAATAATTTGCACTTTAAGGGCTGGTTATCATAAGCATACATAAGAAATAACCCAAAATATCTAAATAGTACTTCAAAAATAGACTTCTTTTAAATACTGTATACCTTTTCTCTAATATGTCTAAATCCCACTTCAAATGTGCAGCAACTTTAAGAGCAAGTAGTTTTAAAATACGATTTCTCTTGTTATCAGGCGGAGGTTGCACCTGGTTTTGCTCATTCACTGAAGGTTTGGAAGCCTGTTCCAAAAACTGAACAATAAGTTGAACTGGTGCAGGATCTAGGATGTAAAAAAAAAAAAAAAAAATCTTAAAAGTTTTAATTATGAAGATGCAAATGGTTTCCCTGTACTGGTTTTTGGCCACAAAAAGAACCCCAACAGCTGTGTAGTTGTAATAACTAAGGAATATGATTTCTAAGAAGTATGCTCGGGGATTACAGCAGAGAGAAAGGGCGGTAAGGAGAAAGTGCAGGAGACTGATGCAGAAGAAAACACCTGTAGAGTAAGAACATAATGGTTATAGGTTTCTAGATCAGCAAATAACCGATGTTAATTACAGGAAAGCCATGTCATCTTTAGAACTGTTTTAACAACGCAACCTGCATCAAGTTACCTCTGCACCGGTTCCCATCAATGCAAAACAGAAGATACTGGAGATTATGAAGGCTGAATTAAATGAGGTAACAGATGAGAAGCATTAAGCCTGGCACCCAGAAAGCACTCAGTAAGTGTATGAAAAGCAAAAAATTAAAATATAATATGATACAGGCAGGAAAACTGCCCGAGTGAAACCATTAACTTCTGGCAGAGTTGTCTCTATAGTTAAGCTGATGTAGACTTAGCAAGTTACATCTTTATGAACTTTAGGAGCAGAATACCTTTTCATGCCAGGACCTCTTTCCAGACACGCCTGGAGTTTTCCTCCTTCCCTAACAGCACTCATTAACTGGGATATTAATCCTGATCATCATTAAACAACCATGTTACAACTGTACAGCATTTCCTACTCTTGGGAGATTTTCTCCTTTTAATTCACAGCTCAACTGCGGAATATACAAATATATGGTTATCTATATGTATGTATGTGTGTATATATGTACGTGTGTATGTGTGTAGATGTATATATAATCGGTAAAATTCCCTCGCTGAGAAACAAAACATTTAAATAAGAACCTAAAATATAACGAATCAGCGTCAGGAGCAGCACCAAAACAGCAATCTCTCGCCCGCTCCAAATTGATCACAGGCCGGCGTTCTGCAGGGGTGTGTCCGAGCCAGCCTCCCCAGCCCCTGCAATCTTACACGACCATGTCGCAGATGCTAAAACCGCAATCAGTAAAAGGGCCAAGGGCGCGAGAGGCAGGAGGGCCTCGGTTTTGCGTTTTCAAGCCCTCCACGGCAGTGCCCCGGCTTTGGGATGCTGAATGCTTAGCGAGGGTGTCGGGCCACAACTCCACACGGGTTCACGCCTCCCGGGCCCGCAGCTTCGTGGCCGAGGAGATGCGGGTCCTGAGAGCCAGGCGGGCGGCGCCCGCGGCCGGGTCCCCGTCCCCTCGGGGTGCAGGCGCCGCGCTTACCCGGGCAGGGCTTGCGCAGATGTTTCTCCAACAGCGACTCCTCTAGCAGGAACTCGAACCAGCTGGTCTGCGGCGGGGTGCAGGGCCGGCTGGAGGTGGCCGCCTCCCGGTCCGCCGCCTCCGCGCTCATCCTGCCCCCGCCGCCGCTACCCCCAGGGACGCTTCCCGGCTCCAACCTGACACTCGGACGCGTGCCTCTGGCCTGTGATCTACGGAACCTCCCGCGGCGAAGCCACACTCAGTACGTCCTGGAAACCCACACAACTCAAAATGGCGACGCGGCCCAGCAGGAGCTGGGGAGCTTAAGCCCACCTCCTTACGCCACCGCCGCGCTACCGGACCAATCGCTGTTCGACTTGTCGAGATGGGGCGGGGCCAGCCCTTAGATCACGCCTCCTCCCCGGTTGCCTTGGAAGACTACTGGCAAAGAAGCTGGATCGCAGGTGGGCTTTCCCCCTTCCTTGAGAGATTACCAGTAAGAAAATGGAACAGCCTCATCCAGGATTACAGCGGCCGTCAATGTCCTCAAAAGACAGCGAAGACTACGCGTGTAAACTGTGATCCAGGCAAATCTTGTCTTCGGTGCCTTCAATTTCCCCTTTTCCATTTCCTAGATTTCCTCCCATTTAGGTGCGCTCGGTGGAGGCGCCCTCCTGGCTTGGGCACTAGCGTCCCTGACCATCCTTCCCCGAAAGATGACAGAATGATGCCCCACAGTGAGATCCAGCTTTTCTGTTACTTCTCAGGACTAGCTCTCAATATTTAGCGCTCAATTAATCCTTTTGATATCCCAGCTAGAGGTATTGTTAATCCCATTTTACATTTACCGCCATTCTGTAATGTGTTTTTTTTAATTAACAATTAAAATCTGGGGGACGCCTGGGTGGCTCAGTTGGTTGAGCAGCTGCCTTCGGCTCAGGTCATGATGCCAGGGTCCTGGGATCGAGTCCCACATCAGGCTCCTTGCTCGGCAGGGAGCCTGCTTCTCCCTCTACCTCTGCCTGACACTCTGTCTGCCTGTGCTTCCACGTGCTCTCTCTCTCTCTCTCTAACAAATAAATAAAATCTTTAAAAAAATAAAATAAAATAAAATCTGGGAAAGTGTATTCATAGATCATGCACACGCTCTGTGTAGAGTGCAAACTTGTCCAGGTTAAGCTGTTTAACCTCTCTGAACTTTAGTTTCCATATTTGTACCTAATCTTAGGGTTGATAAGAGAATTCAAAGCAGAGCTTGAGATAACACAGGTAAGTTAGATAATCAGGTAAATAAGATAATGCAAGTGAGCTTTTTAAGATTTTATTTATGAGAGAGAGAACACAAGGAGGGGACGGACAGAGGGAGAAGCAGCCTCCCCACTGAGCAGGGAGCCCCACAAGGGGCTCCATCCCAGGATGGATCATGCCCTGAGTCCAAGGCACAAGTTTAACCAACTAAGCCACCCTGGTGCCCCCAGTTAGGGTTTTTTAAGCAAGGCCTGACATTTAAAACATGCATGTTACCTGATCTCATATAGTGCTTTCTTTTTTGCGTATTATTTTCATACACGAGTCTAATTTTCTCCTATAACAAACTCACTATACACCTTTTAACCAATGAAGAAACTGAGGTTCCAGAGTTATTTGCCCAAGATTTCCCAACAAAGAAGGGCTGAGCCATGACTTTTGTGAACTTTCAGCTGGATCCAGGCTGCTTCCAACATGGGATAAGCAAGGATAAGATCAGTTGCTTATGGTCTTTTCCAGAATGAAGAAGGAAGGCATTCGTAAGTTTTAAGAAAAATAAATGGAAGTAACTCCTTCATAAGTGAAAGTGAATCAAAACAAAAACTTCAGTGGCAATCCTTGCCCTTTTCTTTTTTTCCTGCCCAATCCTCTTTCTGGGCTCTGTGCTGCTTCTCCTCTTTCCTTTTAGTGTTCCTGGGGTCCCATTCCTTGTCCTCTTCTCACTGTAAAAACCATCACTGGGTCACTACCCCCCAAATAGTGCAATTCTATTCCAGGCTCTAAAGAAATCATTCATATATTAGACTAATAAAACCATGAGGACTAAATTAATAAAATACAAGCAGGGAGATTAAACAGTCATTTTCATGGAAAATTTGGCGTGTTTTACTCACCAGCTAGGCATAAAAAGTTGAGGGGAGAAAGGACGGATCCCATATTCCTGACTCCATTGATAATGGTAGCTGACCTGTCTCTCCATCCTTTATCAGTATAGTGAATAGCTAAGAGAAAGTTTGAAATTCATGTTGAAAATGTTTGATTATGCACCTCCCGTTAGGTGTCAGAGTGGAAATGTCCAGAGGGTGCTAACTTTTGGACACGTGATTTGTATGCAGGAAAAAAAAAATTTAATAATAGTAGCCAATGCTCATTTGTGAACTCACTGTGGCGAAGATTTAAGCACACGGATTCATGCATTGTCTTATTCCATTCAGGCTGCTAAACAAGATACCATAAACTGCGGGGCGCCTGGTGGGCTCAGTCGTTAAGCTGCTGCTTTCAGCCCAGGTCATGACCCTAGGGTTCCTGGGATAGACCCCCGCATCTGGCTCCCCCTTCAGCAGGAAGCCTGCTTCTCCTCTCCCACTCCCCCTGCTTCTGTTCCCTCTCTCACTGTGTCTCTCTCTGTCAAATAAATAAAATCTTAAAAAATAAAAAAAAATTAAAAATTAAACATAAATAAAAAGATATCATAAACTGAAGGCCTTTTAAACAACAGAAATGTATTTCTCATGGTTCTGGAGGCTCAGAGTCCAAGATCAGGGTGCTACATGGTTGCATTCTAGTAACAGCTCTTCTGGGGGGCAGACTGCCAACTTCTCATTGTCTCCTCAACCGACAAAGCAGAAAGGAAGCCAATTCTTTCCTAAGGACATTAATCCTATCCAAGAAGTCTCCACCATTATGAACTCCTCTAATCCTAATTATTACCTAAAGGTCCTGCCTACTAATACCATCAGGTTAGGTGGTAGAGTTTCAACATTTCAACATATAAATCGGAGGAGCACAAACGTTCAATCCATAACATGCGTATTATCTCATTCAAGCCCTATGAGGTGGGTTTCACGATTATCTTCATTTTCAGGTGTTAAAACAGGCACAGAGAAATTTTAAAAACCGCTATTAAGTGCCAGATGCTAAGCATGAGTTTAAGCAGCATGATGGCAGAGATTAAAATCTTACCCTATGCACTATGTGTCTCTTTAATAAGAAAGGACCGAACAAAACAAAACAGTCCTATAGAAAACTGGGCTGTCAAGAAAATGCAATCTACAAAAGAAGATATTTGAATCCAAGTTAAACACTGAAGAAAATATTAGGCTCAATAAACAATGAGCAGAGTTTGAAAAGTACAATCAACACGATTGCAGATTCCAAATTGTAACTAACCTTTAAAAAAAAAAAAACACTTGCGGGCGCCTGGGTGGCTCAGTGGGTTAAGCCGCTGCCTTCGGCTCAGGTCATGATCTCAGGGTCCTGGGATCGAGTCCTGCATCGGGCTCCCTGCTCAGCAGGGAGCCTGCTTCCCTCTCTCTCTCTGCCTGCCTCTCTGTCTACTTGTGATCTCTCTCTGTCAAATAAATAAATAAAATCTTAAAAAAAAAAAAAAAACACTTTCTTGAGTTTTGGTGTAGTATCAAAGAAAAAAATCCACAATTATCTGAAAAGACTTAAAATATTCCTTTTTCTTTTTCTTTTCTTTAAGCTCTGAACCCAACATGGGTCTTGAATTTACATGTTATACCAACAAAGACAGCAAAAGCACCCCAAAATACTCCTTTTTTCAACTACATATCTATGTGAAGCTGGATTTTCTTCGTATATTTTTACCAAAAGGATGTATAGTATTCGAAAACAGAAGCAGATATGAGAACCCACTGTCTTCTGTTAGTTATACATGAAAGAGATTTGCAAGAATGTAAAACAAAGCCATCTCCTTATCAGAGTTTTAAATGAAAATAAATCATTTCGCATAAAAATTATGTCAACATATAACAGGCTTGTGATTTGTATTATTTTTATTTATTTATTTTAATTACAATTAACATACAGTGTTATATTAGTTTCAGGTATACAATGTAGTGATTCAACAGATTTTTAAAATTTAATTTAATTTTTGGTTTTTTTGGTTAAGATTTTAATTTATTTGACAGAGAGAGACACAGCGAGAGGAAACACAAGCTGGGGGAGTGGGAGAGGGAGAAGCAGGCTCCCCAATCCCCCAGCAGGGAGCCCCATGCAGGGCTGGATCCCAGGACCCCCAGATCACTACCCCAGCAGAAGGCAGACAGATGCTTAACGACTGCCCAGATTTTTATTTTTATTTTTAAACGAGTTTAGTATCCCCAGCTCCACTGGGCCACTCCACCATTTTAGATTGTGTGGATTTCTAGAATGTTCTAAGCCCAGCCTTGTTGCCTGGATTCATGAGGTTTTTAATTGAATTAAATATTTTTTTAAATTTCTCAGTTTTAATTTTTAATATGGTAAATATCAATAAACATAAATCACAAATAAAGACCTTATTTATCACTTACGAACCAGAGTATTTTATTTATATGTTATATATAAAATATACATATTTATATATATTATATAATATATCATATTTATATATATTTATATATTATTTATGCACAGAACTGTGCAAAGTATTTTTTTAAGATTATTTATTTATTTATTTGACAGACAGAGATCACAAGGAGGCAGAAAGGCAGGCAGAGAGAGAGAGAGGAGGAAGCAGGCTCCCTGCAGAGCAGAAAGCCCAATGTGGAGCTCAATTCCAGGACCCCGAGATCATGACCTGAGCCCAAGGCAGAGGCTTTAACCCACTGAGCCACTCAGGCACCCCTGTGCAGAGTATTTTACACACGCCATCTCAGTTTAGCCCCAACAACCCCACAATAAACAGGTTCCATTTGCAGTATTATGCCCATCTTATAGATGAGAAACCTGACTCTCAGGGGAGTTAAGTGACTTGCCCAGTATCACATACCTAGTTAGTAGAAAATAGGGAGTTGAGTCTGCTTTATCTGATCCCAGAGCCCAAACTCACCACTCCATCAAGAAGATACCTTGCTGTTGATTTTTTAGTTTGCTTTTTAAATAGTGATAAACCTACAAAAAAGGTTGCAAGAATCATACAAAGAACTTTTTTTTTTAAAGATTTTATTTATTTGAGAGAAAGAGAGAGTGAATGAGCAACGAGAAAGGCAGAGGGAGAAGGAGAAGCAGCCTCCCCCCTGAGCAGGGAGCCTGACTCAGGGCTCCATCCCAGGACCCTGAGGATCATGACCTGAGCTGAAGGCAGTCACTCAACGGACTGAGCCATCCAGGTGTCCCCATATAAAGAACTCTTACAACCACTTCACCCAGATGTCTCGATTGTTAATACTTTACTGCATTTCCTCCATCGCCCTCTCTCTCCAACTCTCTATGTATCATTCTGCTTCTTTAGACGCCAATAGGGTGACCAACTCATCCGAGTATGGCCAGGCCCCAGCACCTCCCTATTCCCCTTCTGGGCAAACCCTAACCTCAGGCATGCAACAGCATGCCCATGCAACAGCACCCCCTCACTTTGCTTCCAGTTGTTTGGGTGCTGGCGGCTGTCATCTCTACTTGGAGAAAGTAGATGGGAAGTGAAAGGAAGATGGGAAGAGAAGATTGTAGTTAATTCATCAAGTGGCCTGAAAGATGCCAGAGTGCTAAACTTTAGAAGGAGGGAAAATCACAAATTAGGTGATTCCAGATTTAATAATATCATAAGAATAAGTGAAATTCTAGCGAACATTTTTACAATGGTGATATTTAATTAACAGAACATCTTGCAAGGGTCATATGCTGTGTATGTGTAACAATTATTCAAGCTACAGTGGAAAAAATGCAAAGAAGTATTATTACTGTTTTTTAAGATTTTAAAGATTTTATTTATTTATTTATTTATTTGAGAGAGAGAGAGACCAGGAGGAGAAGCAGAGGGGGAAGGATAAGGGGAAAGAATCTCAAGCGGACTCAGAGCGGAGCACGGAGCCCAAGGTGAGGCTGGATCCCACAATCCCGAGATCAGGACCTGAGCCGAAACCGACAAGAGTCAGATGCTCAACCGACTGAGCCACCCGGGAGCCTCAAGATATTATTACTGTTTTTCTATTTAAAGATTTTATTTATTTATTTGACAGAGAGATAGTGAGAGAGGGACAACAAGCAGGGAGAGTGGGAGAGGGAGAAGCAGGCTTCCTGCAGAGCAGGGAACATGACCTGGATCTTGATCCCAGGACTCTGTTCATGACCTGAGCCCAAGGCAGACGCTTAATGACTGAGCCACCCAGGAGCCCCAAGGTGTTTTTTTTTGTTTTGTTTCGTTTTAAGATTTTATTTATTTATTTGACAGACAGAGATCACAAGTAGGCAGAGAGGCAGGCAGAGAAGAGAGAGGAGGAAGCAGGCTCCCCGCTGAGCAGAGAGCCTGATCCTAGGACCTTGATCCCAGGACCCTGAGATCATGACCTAAGCTGAAGGCAGAGGCTTTAACCCACTGAGCCACCCAGGCACCCCTGTTTTGTTTTGTTTTTTAAGTAAATTCATTACTATTCAATTATGAATAGATAATTTAAAACTTTTTTCAGTAAGTATTTTGGGAGTGAGGTCCCTGGCAGCCTCAGTCCATGGAGCATGTGACTTTTGATCTCTGGATTGTGAGTTCCAGCCCCAAGCTGGGCATAGAGCTTACTTAAAATAATAATAATTATTATTATAATTATTATATTAAAATATTAATAAAATAAAACCAGTAATATTATTTTAATTAATAAATCAGTAAATTAATTACTAAATTAATAAAATATTAATGAAATAAAAAGAATAGATAATTATTTATTTATAACTATTAATAATAATTATTATAAACAATGGCGGGGGTAAGTACTATATTGATGTTACACTGCCATCTTGTGGCCATGGCCGGTCGTGTCCATATCTACCAGTTGGAAGAAGGACTATGACATGAGGCTTATGATTGGAAGTTACCTATTCTTTACACAAGCTATCCAGCTACATCTAAATGAATCACATCTTCACAGGGAATTCCAAAAACAGATCTTTCAGGACTCCTGGGTGGCTCAGTCGGTTGAGCGTCTGCCTTTGGCTCAGGTCATGATACCAGGGTCCTGGGATTGAGTTCCACATCTGGCTTCTCGCCGCTCAGTGGGAGCCTGCTTCTCCCTCTACCTCCCTCACCCTCTCCCTGCTGCTCCCCTTGCTTGTGTGCTCTCTCTCTGAAAAATAAATAAATACAATCTTAAAAACGAAACAAACAAAAACAAAACAGATGTTTCAAGAAAGATAATGAATCCTGTAGCTATCAGACTTAACTTCCTGGGGCATCTGGCTGGCTCAAGCCAGTAAAGCATGCTAACTCCTGATCTCGGGGTCATGAGTTTGAGCTTCCTGTTGGGTGTAGAGTTTACTAAAATAATAATAATAATAATAATAAAGATACTTCCAAACTTTAAAAAAAAATTACTTCCTTACACATATATTTAATTTCTCCAGGGCCTTCCCTTGACTCCTTGAACTGATGGGCACCCTGTTACATACTGCCATAGCACTCAGCATCAGCATCCAGGCCCTCACCTCACCTGCTTGCAGTTAATTAGCAGCCTAACTTCCCTGCTACACTCTAAGCTCTTAGGTGTGTGGTGGGGAGGAGCAGGACAGTGGTTGTATTGTTTACCTAGTACAGTCCTTGGTACATAAGAGGCACCCAATAAATATTTGCTAACTCAATAAATTGTTTGATTGAACATGTAGTACCTACATGCAAACAGTAGAAACCAGAGCTACAAACCTTAATCTCTCCTTTATCTGACCTACACCTTTACTAAATTGCTCCTAAAACGATTCACTGATGTGTTCTAGGCTTTACAACCAGCAATGAACTTAAAGCTCATAAAAGGCAGTGTTCATGTTGTAAACTTCTGTCTTTGTATTACTCCTATGTAATTTCTAGTTGAATGGATAGCTGCCTGTGTGCCCTATTTACTTAAGAAAGGGAACAGGCAGGGCTGCCTGGGTGGCTCAGTGGGTTAAGCCTCTGCCTTCAGCTCAGGTTATGATCTCAGGGTCCTCGGATCGAGTCCCACATGGAGCTCTCTGCTAGGCAGGGAACCTGCTTCCTTCTCTCTCTTTCTCTACTTGTGATCTCTCTCTGTCAAATAAATAAAATCTTAAAAAAAAAAAGAAAGGGAACAGGCATATGCTGGCCACAACGAAGCCAGAGCTGAGTCCCCAAGGTCTTTCCGCCTTCACCTGGCCTGCTTCTCCCTCTCCCACTCCCCCTGCTTGTGTTCCCTCTCTCGCTGTGTCTCTGTCAAATAAACAAATAAAATCTTTAAAAAAACAACAACAAAACCAGTCCTTCACTGCAGATGGTTTGAGAAGCACTGTGCCAGCACTCACATGAAAGGTATTCTCGGCCACAATTAACAAGCTCGAAGTTCAGCTGTGGCCAATAAACAACAAAATCCACAAAGGACTTCTACGGAAGAAGAGTAATTCAGTTTGTTATTCTGGCCAACCCAGAACGGACACCGTTCCTTCAGACGCTTCTACTACTTAAAAAAAAAAAAATTATTAATATTTTTTAATATTTTAATTTTTTTAAATATTTTATCTATTTGACAGAGAGAGATCACAAGTAGGCAGAGAGGCAGGCGGGGGGCGGGGGCTCGCTGCTGAGCAGAGAGCACTGAGCCATCCAGGTGCCCCGATTTTTCTACTTTTTAAAGCAAGCTCTGCTCCTTTGACCACTTCTTTGGGAGCCACATTGCCTGGGGCTGGAGGCAGGGTTAGCAGGGCGGTGGGAAAGAAGAGAGCTCTGCGCCACATGCTGGAGCTTTCTCCACAAGGCCGCACAGGGAAGGGGATTTGGTGGGGCCCACGGAGGCGCAGCAGCCTGTGTGACGTACACCCGCCCATGGCGACAGCAAACCCCAAATTCTTACCGTCCAGAGGCAAGCTCTTCCATGGAGCTGTCCACCAAGCCTGCAACCTAGGTGACAGGAGAAAAACATGGGACTAGGGAGGAGCCACGAGCCAGCCTGTCTCAGGGAACGGGAAACCTACATGCTAGAATGACGCCAGCCCAGCAGCACTATCACCAAGAGCCACATCCCCTGGGCAAACATGCAGGGAGCCCAGCTCTTGGCTCCAACTAGGAATGAAGCCCTCGCTCTTTTGGTGGCTTCATCTGTGCTAAGAAGGGAAGGGGTCATTTCTGGGACGCTGCTACCCTCTACTGGGATAGCTGCAGTGGTGGACCGCCTCCCGAGAGCTCCCAGGAGAGCAGGAACCATGGGCTCCTCAAAGGCAGACAGCCCATTGGCCCTGCCCAAAGGCCGTGACTTCTGCCACATGCCTTCCATGGACACCCTACGAGGCTCAGAGACTAATGCCAGCTTGTGGAGGGCATTGAACCTGGAGGATCGTAAGGACTAGGGCTTGGAAGCAGTCATCTGTAGGCAGAAGAAGCGGGTCCACAGAGGTAAAAGAAGGGAGCAGACATGCTAAGAGAAGCAGAGATAAGGGACCAAGTTTAGCTCCAGTGAGACAGAGAGTAGCTAACTGCTCCAAGATTTTTTTTTAAGTTTATTTAAGTAATGTCTACACCCAACATGGGGCTTGAACTCACGATCCCAGGATCAAGAGTCACCTGCTCTTTCAAGTGAGCCAGCCAGGAGCCCCTTGAAGATTTTTTTAGTATCTGTTTCAGGCCTGTTGCTGGGCACAGAATTAGAGATTCTAAGCAGCGTTGTTCCTATCCCAAGTTTCCTGTTTTCAGATTCCTGGAGATTTGTTTCTGTCCATGACCATGACCATTTCTTTATAATCCCTAAAACTTGGCATACCTCACTGTTGCCAACTGCCAGCGTGGGAAACTGCCTCACGAGAACACTTTGTCCCTGTAATATGTCAGTCATTCATTTCCACAAGGTGTTCATTGCACAATGCTGCATGCCACAGTGCCCCTCAGCACAACATGTCCCAGCCCATGGGCTGGATGGTCTTGCCTCTGAGGACTGAAGAGAAACATTTCTGTCTTTCAAGAGTCTATTTTTTCACTGAACACAAGGCTCATCTTATTGCCACAACATAATTTCGGTTTCTAAATGATTATATATTGAACTTAATTAGATAGTATTAACATTACAACAACAAAATTCCCGTAGAAATTCCTAGAACAACATAGTGGAGTGCCTAATTTTTTTTTTATTGAAGATTTTATTTATTTGATGGAGGGAGAGAGAACACAAGCAGGCAGAGCAGCAGGCAGAGAGGGGGGAAGCAGGCTCCCTCCTGAGCAGAGAGCCCGATGCGGGACTTGACCCCAGGACCCTGAGATCACGACCTGAGCCAAAGGCAGTGGCCTAACCCACTGAGCCATCCAGGCGCGCCAAGGAGTGCCTAATCTTGACCAAAGGAAAATTCACAGTACAATTTACAATTCTACCATAGAAAGAGAAAGACATTTTTTTTAAAAGAATTTATTTGAAAAAAAAAAAAGAATTTATTTGCGAGAGAGAGAGGAAGAGAGAGCACAAGCGGCAGGGAGGGGGGGCGGATAAGGGGAGGAGAACCAGACTCCCCACTAAGCATGGAGCCCGATGTGGGGCTCAATCCCAGGACCCTGGGATCATGACCTGAGCTGAAGGCAGGTTAACGAATGAGCCACCTAGGTGCCCTTAATGGGCATTTTCAAATATTTATAACTATAGCAAATTGTACAGTTTTATTCTTCTAAACTATTTATACTGTTTTGTTGCTTTTTAAATTACATAATCCATGTTTATGAATTAAACTTAGGAAATACAAAAAGAATAAATTACAAATTGCCAATAATTCTACCACCTTACCATTATCAATATTTTGGTATATAAGCAGTCTTTGCTTTGTATAGTAGTGCAGAACCATAGACATGACCATGCAAGCTGAAATGATGCAAAAATGATCTTGATCATCAATGGAAACTGTTACTATTGTTCCATGATATTTAAATTAAAAAAAAATTTTTAAAGATTTTATTTATTTGACAGAGAGAGAGAGAGAGAGAGAGATCACAAGTAGGCAAAGAGGCAGGGAGAGAGAAGGGGGAAAGCAGGCTCCCTGTTGAGCAGAAAGCCTGATGCAGGGCTTGATCCCAAGACTCTGAGATCATGACTTGAGCAGAGGCTTAACCCACTGAGCCACCCAGGTGCCCCTAAATTTTAAAAAATTTTTAAAAATATTTATTTGAGAGAGAGAGGGGGTGTGCGTGCAAGAGTGGGGGGAGAGACTCTTCAAAGAGACTCCCTGCTGAGCGTAGAGCCCGATGTGGGTCTTAATCTCACAACCCGTGAGATCATAACCGGAGCTGAAACTTAGAGTCAGAAGCTTAACCAACTGAGTCCCCCAGGCACCTCTAAATTTTAAAACTTTGAAAAATTTTGTCAAAACATTACATAACTCTTTAACTGGCAGTTATAAGTGAACATGGAAGTAAAAGAATGGAAGAAGTGATATTTAGTATAAACACTAAAAACTTGGGGTATTATTTTATTTCTCCATCAAAAACTTATCAGAAGTAGTTTCAACAGTGCTTGACTTCTTCTCCTCATATAACTCGTGATACAGAGCAAGCATGTGTTCTCTGTTTTGCCAAATTCTCATAACCCTTTCTAAGCTCAGATCAGCTTTCCTAATTTTATCTTTTGTGTTTTCAATGTCATAAAATATCTCTGAGAATTCCTTTAATCCTAAGTTTTTTTGTTTGTGTGACTTCCTCTGGGACATCTTTTATCTTTTCTCCTATCGGTACATTCACACGGCTCCTTTGAAGGCATCCCTAGAATCTCCCAGCAGTGGCAGTGTTGATATATATCCCCGTCAGGTATTCATTGTCTAACTTTATCTACATTTGGTTCAACATTCATTCAAACATTATCACTTTTTTTTTCCCCCCTTGGTGTACTTTTATCTTGGCTTGGCTAATTCCCTCTTTCAGTTCACCCATTTTTGTAAAACGTCACTCAGGTTTATCACTCGCTGGGAGAAACGGAGGGGACATCACCACCTGCTTTGCGGTCTGCGAACTGGAAAACAGATGTGCAGTCAGTTACCAATCAGATTGCGAAAGAGGTGCAGGACGTGTGTCTGTTACATGCGCCGTCCCTTGTGCACTGAAGAGCTGACAGGGAAGCTTGTACTTTGTGAGTACAGTTGCTGTACGATGGTAACTGAAATGTGAACTGTGCTGCTGGAGGACTGCTGTTAATGGAAGCGTGGTAGCTGACGTCCATGTATGTCGAAGCAAGGAAAGCCTACATATCCTTCCGGTCTTTTTTCTATTCAACCGTATGCATAATTTTTAAAAACTGGATCATCCTTGCAGCGTATATAATGAACTGGCTCATCATCACTCATTCCAGTGGTTTCTTTTCTGCAGGAAAGCTGAAATCTACATTCTCCCATTCCCATCTAGAGCTCTGCAGGTGACTTAAGGTAGTAAGATTTGTTCTAAGTAGGTTCAGGGTGTGATTCTTGTTTTTCCTGGCTATTTTTCTCAGTCTTCCTGAAAGCCCCTTAAGGCTATAAAGCTACAGTAGTTAAGAGAGGTTGGTATTGATGGAAGACTAGATGAATAGATCAATGGGATAGAATGGAGACCCACATGTATACAGTCAACTGATCTTTGACAAAGGAGCAAAGACAATTCAATAGAGCAGAGACAGTCAGCTCAACAAATGGTGCTGGAACATTCACATGCAACAAACAAACAAAAACCCAAGTCTACACATTGACCTTACATACTTCACAAAAATTAACTTGAAATGGATCATAGGCCCACATGTAAAACACAAAATTATAAAACATCTAGAAGATAACATAGGATACTATCTAGATGACCTTGGATATGACTTTTTAGATAAAATACCAAAGGCATGATTCATGAAAGTAATAGCTGATAAGGTGAACTTCACCGAAATTAAAAACTTTTGTTCTGTGAAAGGCAATGCCAAGAAAATGAGAAGACAAGCCACAGACTGGGAGAAAATATTTGCAAAAGCTGTGATGGATGAAGCACTGCTATCCAACATTATACAAAGAATTCTGCCCTAAAGAGAAACTATTTCACTAGAGCTTAACAGCTAGGGCTTCATCAGAGCCTAACTACCCAGGAGAAGGTAAATATTCAACACTAGCCCATGCTAGCCATCATGTCCCACCTACAGGGAGAAGAATGAGGAGACTTGTGAAGTTCACAGTCTAGAGGTACGGGCTAAGAGTGCAGGCCCTGATCACAGCACTATAGCATGTTTCCCCTTCCTCCACGCCTTACCACTACATTACTAAAAGCCTATTTATAGCAATTCCTTTAACCCAGAGTATGTCTGCCTATCAAGAAAAAATTATATACTAAAAGGCAAATGACACAATTTGAAGACACAGAGCAAGCATCAGAACCAGACATAGCAGGGATATTGGAATTATCTATAATTTAAAGGAATTTAAAACAACTATGATTAATATGCTAAGGGCTCTAATGGATAGATCTCATGCAAGAAAAGATGAGCTATGTAAGCAGAGATGGAAGTCCTAAGAAAAAAAACAAAAGAAGTACTAGAGATCAAAAATACTGTAACAAAAATGGAGAATGTCTTTGATGGATTATTTTTGCTATTTTGTCCAATATACTTAGATTTTACTTAATAAGTGGACACTTGGGTAGCTCTTTTGCAGAATTAATTTCTTATGTAATAGTCAATGATCTTATTTTATTTTCAAAAAGATTTTATTTATTTGAGAGAGAGGACGAGCAGGGGAAGGGGCAGAGGGAGAAGCAGACTCCCCACCCACCCACCCTCGAGCCAGGAGCCCAACGTGAGGCTCGATCCCAGGACCCGGAAATCATGACCTGAGCCAAAGGCAGACGCTTAACCCACTGAGCCACCCAGGCACCCCTAGTGATTTTAGAAGATAACGCTTAATAGGAGCTGTGAAAATGCTAACATTGCTATGTACCAGGCACCAGACCAGAACTTGATATTTGGATAATAAAAGCTTAAATTTACAAAACACTTGCTTCCTGGTAGGAATTGAAAATGTTTTACTTAGTATCAAATTTTTATTTCTCACCAATTACACTATGGGGTAAACATTATCTTAATTTCACTGTATTTTATCACTGTGGTTATAAAAAACACAAAACAGGATTATAACTGAATATTTGCAGCAGTTTCTTGAGCCTATTTTTCATTGCTTTGACATTTAGTTTATCAGGTTGACAAATAGCCAGTCCTTCATTTCGATAGCCCTAGTCATAATTTTTCAGGTAAGTAATAACTGTTGATTAATTTTATTTCCTTACCAATGATACTAGCAAAAAGAAAGCCAATTAGGAACTACTGTAAATGATCTGCTACGTTTTTCTCCAGTCATCAATAGCCGTGAAGTTCGTGTACGCAGTCCCACATCTGGAATGGCAGTGTGAGAAGCTCCCATGAAACAAGCCTAACTGGTGACAATTATTTTTTTTTTAAAACCACCATTTAAAAATATCTGGGAATTGACCTAAGGTCATATGGTGAGTGAAGAAATATTTATTCAAAGAAATCTACTAAAACTCGGTGAGAACAGCTACAGTCTATAGCACTTGAACCCATGTGGCACTGGAACCACTATCCACCCCGTTGCCCCCCACCCCAGCTCAGCATGATGGCAAATTCACTTCAGGTGGGTACAGCTACAAATGTAGCTGTTGAGGGCTGCAGTACCTTCCTTGGAGAGGCAGGCCACCAGAATTTCCCATTTCTGCTAGTCATGTGTTGCAAAGGCTAAATCCCAAGCAAGTGAGGCCAAGAGGTGAAAGGTTACCTTTTTTCACCTGTCAACACAATTTGAACAAACCTTTCAGAATCTCTAACAGGAAAAAAGAGAGTTCTATTAGAGCCCAAGTTAGGACAGCTGCCCAGGAAACACTCTTCACAGAGAAAAATTGTGTGCTGGGGGGTACCTGGCTGCTCCGTCAGTGGAATGTGCAACTCTTGATCATCCGGGTTGTGGATTCGAGCCCCAAGCTGGGTGTAGAAATTACTTAAATTCTTAAAAAAAAAAAAAAAAAAAAAAAAAAGTGTGCTTGAAATGAACAATTTTCACAGGGTTATACACTTCTTTACATCTTATAAAAGCTGAAAAGATGATAGATTCCCTAATGGTCAGGAATCACAAGTTTTATCATAAAGGAATGCAGGGACTATAAACATTGATCAGTAGATTATCTCAAGAACAAGGTGGTTTTCCTTTATGCTACTCATTCACAAAGCAGATGTACAATGCATATGTACTGGGTGACAAATCAGGCTTTTGGTTTGAACAAAGTTTACATACAGTCACGTTGACTTAGAAAGAAATCTGAAATCATTTCCCGTGTGTAAAGAGTTTTTCTCTCTTTAAAGTGTTTTTCTCTCATCACAACCAGCTCCCGCTATTAAGAGGAGAGACTCTATCTCAGGCATGGCACATGGGTAATTCTTATCCCAGCTAATTTGTAGGGTGAAGGTGGCAAATTGAGAGAGCCATGGTAAGACCAGAGAGGCTTTCATCTCTACCCAGAAGCCTGCTCCTAACACAGAAGGGCCACTTAGACACATAACTCTGCCTCTACTTCCAGCTCCAGAGCTATGGCTCAGTGATTTTTGCCTACAGAGGAAACCAGGGTGTAAAACAAAGAGCTCCACAGCTATCTCCAAAAGAATTGCCTTCATTTGAAACAGAGTATGAGGAAGTTCAAGCTTAAGAGTACTCAAAACAATAGAGATTTTGGTGGAAAGCAATTATGAAGAAGCTGGTAACTTCATAGAAGATGCAAGCTAAATGATAGCCCACATAGTTTATCAGAGGCAAGCCGGGAAAGAGACAGCAAAAAAGAGCCCTCTTGACACTGGAACAAACCACAATCATTGCCCCCCGCCCCTCATACCAATACCCCTTCAAAGTAGAATTTAATTGGATCAGGTTGTGGAGCAATTTATGCTCAGGGGATTGCTGACTAGTAGAGTTTCACAGCTGAGTAAGATCAATGAAAGACAGTAAGGAGCCCTGCTAAAACCCACTGTCACCCCAGGGTGTCTGTGTACATGCTCAAGGGAGTGATGTCTGAGGACCAACATCAGAGGCTCCATAATGTGGAGGAAAGACATCACTACAATAGTCCAGACAAAACTAAGGAAATAAGCCAACTATAATAACAAGCTCCAGGGGTGGGAGGGAGACCAATACCCACAGTTACTATAAACAGAGAGTATCAATAGAGATAAAAATGGTACAGGCACACACACACACACACACACACATACAAATGGAAATTCAGAAAGGCTCCAAAGAAGATTTGGACTGACAAAATTAGCAAACTTGAAGACAGACTGAGATTATGCAATTCAAAGAACAAAGAAAAAAAATGAAAATTACAGAGCCTCAGAGAAATGTGGGTCACCATTAAACTCACCAACATACAGGTGTGGATAGGAATATAAAGAGTTGCAAATTTGATTTAAAGAAAATTCTTAATGTGTATAATTAGGCAGCTCAACAAACTCCAAGTAGGATACATGTCAATCTATTCAAACACATCATAGTAAAAATGCTGTATCGGGGAGCCTGGGTGGCTCAGTCAGTTGAGCATCCAACTCTTGATTTCAGCTCAGGTCATTATCTCAGGATACTGAGGTCAAGCCCTGCATTGGGCTGTGCTCAGCAGACAGTCTGCACGAGATCCTCTCTCTCTCCCTCTCTCTTGGCCCCTCCTCCTCTGCTCTCTAAAATAAATTTTTTAAAACTAAATATTTTTAAAAATCAATAACATCAAGTACAATCAAAATTAAAAGCATTTGTGCTTCAAAGGACACTATCAAGGAAGTGAAGCAAACCCAAAGAATGGAAGGAAATATTTCCAAATCATATATCTTATGAGTAACTTATAGCTAGAATCTATAATCTTATATCAAGAATATACAAAGACCTTTACAATTCAATAGTAAAAAGACAACACAATTTTTTTTAAATAGACAAAGAATTTGAATGAACATTACTCCAAAGAAAATACACAAATAAAATACACATAAAAAGATGTTCCACATCATTAGCCATAATGGAAATGTGGATTAAAACCACAATAATATACCACTCACATCCACTAGGATGGCTACAATCAAGAAGCAAGGTAATAAGCAAGTGTTGACAAGGACAGGGAGAAATTGGAAACCTCATACTGTTGCACGAATTGTTAAAGTGGTACAGAAAAAAAAAAAGATACATACAACAACATGAATGAACTTTAAAAGCATCATGCTAAATGAAAAAAAAAACAGTCACAAAAGACCATATATCATGATTCCATCTATGTGAAATGTCCAGAATAGGCAAACAGAGACACAGAACTATATTAGTAAGAGTTGCCTAAGAATATAGTGGTTATGGATGACAGCCAAAAGGTATGGGGTTTCTTTTCCCCTTTTTTCTATATTTTATTTATTTATTTATTTGACAGAGAGAGAGTGAGTGGGTGAAAGGGAACACAAGCAGAGGGAGTGGGAGAGGAAGCAGGAGGTTTCCTGCTGAGCAGAGAGCCTGTTGCGGGGCTCCATGCCTAGACCCTGGGATCATGACCTGAGCCGAAGGCAGACACTTAATGACTGAGCCCTCCAGGCACCCCAGGTATGGAGTTTCTTTCTGGGGTGATAAAAATTTTCTAAAATTAATCTAAAATGTGATAACTGCATAACTCAATATACTAAAAACTGTCAAACTGTACACTTTAAATGGGTGAACTGAATGTATAGAAATTGTCTCATTAACAAAAAAGATACATATATAAATAAAAGACAACTTAAAATTCTAAAAAGTTTTATTATAGAAACAAAACAAGGAGTGTCATTAAGCATGAAATAAATAATTTCATTCTTGATAAAAGTACATTTAATGTTACAAAATCTGAAGTAAACTAGTTTATAACCCAACTCTTAAAGGATTTCTATTTCTTCAAATTAACTTTTATTCTTTTGCAAAGATGTAACTTTAGTACAAGAGAAACACATTTAATTTGTTATACATTGTTACAGATACAATTCAGAAGTCAACATACATAAAAGCAGCTATATTATTCATTTTTGCTAAATATTTGTACAAAGCTATTAACTTACAATATAAAAAAAAGTTGTTCATGAGATATTTCAAACTAGAAGTTTGGAATGCATGTTTCTATCTGATACCATTAATCCACTAACTACCGTGGTCAGATGTTCAGTGTATCTCTCACAGAACTGCACGTAAAATTACAGAAGTCAGGTAAAATGTTGCAAATTTTAAGGGACATAAGCAAAAATCAAAGATGATTTTATGGTAAATTTGGCAAATCTGGTGCTTAAATGTCCCTTTTTATTACAGAAAACAAGGAAGTCTAATGTTTAGAAACCTTAATGGATGGAAAATAATTGAGTCAAATATATTCTCTGCAAGTTCCACATCTAATTTTATTTGAAGTGTTAACTCTGAAAAATGAAAAAGTTAATGAATTATTATTTTAATAAGAAATTGTCCAATTTTACTTGCAACTTTTCAAAAGTATAATTTTAATACATATTGGGATCTAAAACAACTAGCAAATAGCAACAACAGAGACTATATATTTTAAAAAGTGGACAAATGAAGAGAGAATATATTGGGATGTAAATCAGGAATTAGTTATCTGCTTTACAAAAGGTTCTTAAATATACACAGTATTTCATAACACGTGATCTTTAAGTATTCATGCATTTAAAATAAACTTAGAAGAAAGATCGACTTACAACTTTTAGAAACCCCATGAATTTATAAAGAGAGGCACTACTTTTATCTATTCACTAAAGGCAATAAAATGTTTTAAACAGTTCAAAAATAGAAAGGGCCAAAAAAAAAGTGATTTTTCAAAAACAAAACAGTTTAGTAAGATGGCTATTCACTGTGCCCTTCAAGAAATTCATAACCTACTTTTATAAAGCATATTTTTCAGCCCCAACTTGTGACACACTTTGACCACCATTTCTGCTTCTCCTTAAATCAATCTGGAGTACATGGAAGAGGGCCACAACAGTGAGGCTACTGGCGGTTTAGGTTAACGTCCTGAAAAAACATGCTGTCTATGTACACAAAAAGTAATGGAAAAAAAAGTTAGTTCTGAAGTACAACGCCTATTCCCTAGGCTGTAAAACCCTACTAGTCTAACAAAAAGCACCAAGTTATAGGCGCCAAAGTTGGAAAAAAATAGAGACATTATCATACACCTTATCAATTAAGTTTTATTTATTGGTCTGTCTGGCATTTGGAAAGCTAAATAATTTAGCAGGCTAGAAATACCCTTAGTACCCTTGCCAAAGATTTGCTTATTAATGAATTAAAGTTAATACAGAAAACAGCATAGTGAGGAGTCTTCCTCTGTGCTTAATGACGTGGAAAGATACTAAAATCTTCTTACAGAAAGGAAAAAGGTCCATAATATTTTTTGAAAAATAAAAAGTAAATGGAAGTTAAGGCACTTATTTCAATGGTTCTGCAACATCAAGGGCAAAGTATGTTTTGTATTTCTTCGAGAAATTCCTTCCATCCTAAAACCATATCTTTGCTCCTTTCATAGATTTTTATTGTCAAATCTAACAACTGTAAGTTACCCAAATGGAATTACTTACAGAATTTTTAATCACTTGTTTTTCTACAAATAAGCAAGAAAATTAATTGCTCCTCACTCAAAGTTTTCTACTACTACAGAAGCAAGTAAGCTAATCTCTCATATCCAATATTACTACTTCTGTAATAAAGCTTACATTTTCCTTTTCAACTGATGCGGACTGAAAAATTTATCATTTAAAGAATTAAAAGTTTCTCCAAATCTATTTAAGAAATAAGCTGACAGAAGCAAAAGCAACTTACTAATACATATATGTCAAAAGCTAAAAACAAAAAACACACATCAAAACTAATTCAGCATATGTGATAATATAAATCAGTAAAAAGTGAATTAAATATTTCATGCTACGCAGATTATTCTATTTTCCTTTCAAAATATGCAAGCTGACTTTGAAATTGCATTGTTTTACATGCTCTGATCACAAGGACTACCAGGTGACTATTTGTTGTATACTTAGGTAACCACAGTAATATATTCTTTTAAGATTTTATTTATTTATTTGAGAGAGAGCACAAGCAGGGGGAGAGGCACAGGGAGACGGAACAGACTCCCTGCTGAGCAAGGAAACCAATGAACGTCTTGATCCCAAGACCCTGGGATCATGACCTGAGCCGAAGGCAGACGCTTAACCACCCAGGTGCTCCCACAGTAATATTTTCTTAAGGCTTGAAGCTAAATACTAGTGATTCACTAATTAAGATGTATAGAGAACCTGAAATGCCCTGTCTTTAACTATGTTAATATAATTGTTAAAACTATATAAAAAGCATGAAATGAGAACCAATAAAACTAGTGCATCAGATATATGACACTGCCATCAAACAATTATTCTGAAGCTCCAAAAAACCAAAACATCCTAGAGCTAGTATAAGAATGCATGTGCTTTTGCACTTAAAAAAAAAAAAAACCCAAAAACTATATATATATATATATACATATATATATATAAATAAAACAGAAAATAAAGTTAATGAAAAGATGCTCCCTTCTAATGTAGTAATTCAGAGTACTGAAATTGTACTTTTTATAGCACTCTAACAAGTGAAAATTTTAAAGATCTGTTCACTAAACATGTGTAAGGTAAAACTAAACATGCATCCTGTCTTATTAAAATGATACATCTATCCCAAATCTCTTTATACAGCCCAACTAATAATTTATGAACATCTTTTCATAAATGATTAAAAATATGAAAACACTTAACCTAAAGGAGCGTAGCATTTAGGTTGTGATACTGTGTTGTGAATTTTATAAGAATTGTCATTTTGTTCTTAACGTTGAAGACTATACCATAGTTTCATAAATAATAGCATTTGTGTTTTATAATAAACATACCTGTATACAGAATTGTTTTTAATAGCATCTGCCCCATCTCCAGAAATTGTTCATTTTAGTGTTATGTCATTTTAGTCATTAATGTCAGAATATTCTTGTTCTGATAAAGATTTAATTTTTCACTTAATACTTCAGTAGAAAATATGTGAATAGACTGTATACCCCATTCCATATCTTTTAAAAACCTGAACAACATTCTTTTTAAATATCTGTTTTAAAAAATATTTAGGTAACAAGAGTGACTGTTTTATCATGATTAAACTGGTATTAAATTTACAGGCATAAGTAAAAAAAGTTAATCACTTAATATTGTAAAATAATAAAATGCAACATCATGTATGTATTTTACTAAGAAAGTGCACAGTTATACAAGCAGCAGATGATGAGAGCCGTATCATGGAACATCTGGATATATCTCTAGGTATATCCTTCAAAATCACATTCCTTTATACAATTTACAAATTTTAATTTAAATGTCACATATTCTCAGCTAACATTTAAATTAGTTTTTACTGTACTATTTCAATTCTATTATAAACCGTGAAATACCTTCAGAAACTGCTGTGAGGGTAAGAAGAGTTCCCTTCTTTTGAGTCTATAATTATATGACATTAAATGAAATATTTATTAAATGTTCTATTTGAGAAATATACTCTCACCTTGAACATATTCAAATTCAAGACCTATGTCACGACAGAATGAAGATTTATGAGGACAATTTTATAATAGTTGAGAAGATAATGAGAAGATAAAGTTTGTAAAGACCATGTAATGTTAAGGAAAACACCTGACCAGAATATGACAGACTGGCAGATTTGACATTTTACCAAAGGACAGTAATGTTTGATGTTCTATTCCCTATAGAACTCTGAATCCAGTTAACAGCAGGAGGGAAAAAGCAGCAGCATTTCAAATGTCCATACTCTGATTTCTAAAAGACACCGTGTAGGTAAGAAGAAAATCACATTTTCCTTCAAGTGATATAAGTCTTTGAAATGAAGGCTCCGCTATCTTTCAAGACTGAAAGGATATCACAGTGTTGATTTTATATACAAAGTAGGATCTGTTCCAGTATACTCTAGTGAAATAATTCACATATGGAGAATAGTTAATTTTGACCTCATGACAAAATCGCCCATATTTTGAGTAGGTTAACTTGTCACCTTCTTCGCAAACCACCTATCAAAAGATATGAAACAGTATTCAAAAGGTTATGAAGTTTATAGGAAAAATACAATCAATGTACAAGTGACTATTTATATAAAAAATACATTATTGCTATACAAGGACTATCTCACATTGATTAGCAAATCTAGAACCCTCTTTATAAGAGAATCACCATCTCCATTAAGCTCTTCAGCTTCTCCTAGAGATTGAGACTAGTATAAAGTGTTTCTGATTTTCTTTTCTTTTGTTTTTTAAAAGATTTTATTTTATTTTAAAAGATTTTATTTCAGAGAGAGACCTAGCAAGCGAGGGAACATAGGTAGGGGGAGTGGGAGAGGGAGAAATAGGCTTCCTGCCAAGCAGGGAGCCCCACACAGGGCTCGATCCCAGCACCCTGGGATCATACCCTGAGCCGAAGGCAGGCACCTAATGACTGAACCACCCAGGCACTGTTTCTGATGTTCAGAAAGATTTTAAAATCCTCAAATATAGAAGACTGTCTCCTCAGTTAATTATCATTCCTCTGACTTATCTACTGAGAAATGGACATATTTTTAATATATGTTCAAACTCTTTTCCTTATATAGAAATGACTCACAATTATCTAGTAAGCAAGTTTTTGTGACTTATCCAGTGTAAACCTTTATATTCTCATCTTAATGATGTTCAGTAAGATAGCTTAACTAGCTTGAAGGGTTTTCTACACTAAAACATTAAACATTCTTCTAATGCTTGGAAAGATGTCAGAGACCCAACTTTTAGAGTGAAAGGATGGAGTAGCTTTAAGTCCATGCCGGGTTATTACATGAAAGAAGAAATAATCTGATCTTCAAAATGGAGCAGAAAGATGGCCAAGATCAGAATTAACAGGCTCCAGATAGCAGGCAGCAACACAGCAGTAATTACTGAATACCTTATGTTTAATAAAATCCCATTTTGTCACCAATTAAGCCAAAGATCACAGATATCAAGTACCAACAGAGAAATTCAAAATACATGCAGCAGAACACAGAATACATTTATATTACAGGTTTTTGGGGTCATGATGAAAGACAAAAGTGGAAATCATAAAAACTAATTTCTCACCTCCAAACTGGTCTGGGACAATAAGAGAAAGAACTTATCATTTATGAAAAGACAGAAAAAGTCCTGGCTGCAACCCATATAGAACACGCACGTCAATTCAGAATTGGCAACTGAAATTCTTCTAAGGTCCCTCAAACCCAACTTTCCAAGGAGTAAAGACACCCATTCCAGACAACACTAATTACCAGATATACAAACTCCTGTCTTTCTTTTAGTTGTCAGATATGTAAGGTACATACTGTAGGCTGAGAAGTAAGAAAGCTTGGTAAAACAGCCAAAATCAATGAAAAATTAAAATACAGCTATAGCTAAATCCTTAAAACCGAGGTAGTTCTGAATACACTAATTTTTGTGGATATCAGGGACTGTGATAATTTAGCAAGCAATTTTTCTAGCTATGAATCAAATTATCAGAAAATTCTCAACATAATAATGTAACAACACAACCAGCTGCTCTTTAGATTATAAGTTAAAATAAAATCATCATTCAAATCAAATTATGCCATCTTATTTTTTTTTAAGATTTTATTTATTTATTTGACAAAGCCAGAGAGATAGCGAGAGAGGGAACACAAGCCGGGGAGTGGAAGAGGGAGCAGCAGACTTCCCACTGAGCAGGGAGCCCGATGCAGGGTTTGATCCCAGGACCCTGGGATCATGACCTGAGCCGAAGGCAGATGCTTAACGACTGAGCCACCCAGGTGCCCCAAATTATGCCATCTTTTGTATATAAATGTGGAACATAAACAAATACAGGCAATGAATAAGGAATCCAGGTATTGGTAAAATTATTTTTTTCTGCAAACTGCCCAAATTTTCTTTTGTACATTGGAAAAAATGGGGCACCTGGGTGGCTCAGTCATTAGGTGTCTGCCTTCGGCTCAGGTCATGATCCCAGGGTCCTGGGATCAAGTTGCTCACAGAGCTCCCTGCTCAGTGGGGAGTCTGCTTCTCTCTTTGCCCCTCCCCCTGTTCTCTCTCTCACAAAAATAAAATCTTAAAAAAAAAACAAAACAAAACACTTCAAAGTACTTTTAATGTACTCTCCCACTGTTAAAGAACTTTTTTTTTTTTTAAAGATTTTATTTATTATTTGAGAGACAGTGAGAGAGAACATGAAAGGGGAGAAGGTTAGAGGGAGAAGCAGACTCCCCATGGAGCTGGGAGCCCGATGAAGGACTTAATCCCGGAACTCTGGGATCATGACCTAAGCCAAAGGCAGTTGCTTAACCAACTGAGCCACCCAGGTGCCCCTGTTAAAGAACTTCTAATTATATTCTTACTTAAGGTCTAGAAATAAAGTTTGATGAGTAAAAGTTTAAAAAGTCATTTTTCTCAAAAAGATTTAACTTCTCAAATGGTTACTTACGTGGCCATTTGCAATGTCTAATAAATCTTTAACCCTACAGCCTCTCGTGGTTCCCACCTCATTGCAGATAGCATCCTCTACAATTAGGTAATTAGCCTTGTAGGATGTCAGTATTTTATAAATATCCTCAGCAGATCGCTTTGAATAGATTTGATAGATCTGAAAGAATATAATTAAAACAGTAATTTTAAAACATTTAAATCTTGTTATATGAAACTATACATTGAGCATCTACTATGACTTAGTATTCGGCACTATCCCTGGAAAATAAGGATATTCACTAAGACTTGATTCCTGCCCTTAAGAACCTTATGGTCATAATTCATTCATTGTCCATTCTGTATCTTCTTTGGAGAAATGTCATTCAAGTCCTTTGGCCATTTCCTCCCCAGATTTGTTGAGATATAATCGACATATAACATTTTGCAAGTTTAAGGTGTACAATGTATTGATTTGACACACTTAAATGTGTTTTTTGTTTTTTTAAGATTTTATTTATTTATTTGACAGAGAGAGAGAGACATCACAAGTAGGCAGAGAGGCAGGCAGAGAGAGAGGGGGAAGCAGGCTCCCCACTGAGCAGAGAGCCCGATGTGGGGCTCGATCCCAAGACCCTGAGATCATGACCTGAGCCGAAGGCAGAGTCTTAACCCGAGCCACCGAGGTGCCCCGACACACTTAAATGTTGCAAAATGATTACCACCATAACATTAGCTGGCACCTCCTTTGTGTCACATAATTACCATTTCTTTTTTTTTTTTATGAAAACATTTAAGATTTACTCTCTTAGCAACTTTCAAGTATATAATACAGTACTGTTAACTATAATCACCATACTAACATTATCCCCAGAACTTATTCATCTGATACCTTGAAGTATTTAGGTTAATACCTAAAATATATAAAGAACTCATACAGCTCAATTAAAAAAAAAATCTGTGGGGTGGCTCAGTTGGTTGGCCATCTGCCTTCGGCTCCGGTCATGATTCCAGGGTTCTGGGATCGAGCCCTGTGTCATGCTTTTCCCTCTCCCTCTCTCCCTCCCCAATGTTCATACCACCCCCAAAATAAATAAAATCTTTAAAAAAATCTCATTAAAAAATAGGCAGAAGACCTAAGTAGACATTTTTCCAAAGAAGACATACGGATGGCAAACAGGTACACGAAAAGGGGCTCAACATCATTTATCATCAGAGATACACAAATCAAAACCATAATGAGATACTACCTCACATCTGTCAGAATGGCAAGTATCAAGAAGGCAAGAAATAAGAAGTGTTGGCGAGACTGTGGAGAAAAGGGAACCCTTGCATTGTGGGAAGGTAAAGTAGTACAGCCACTAATGGAAAACAGTATGAAGTTTCTTCAAAAAAAATTAAAATAGAACTGCCATATCATCCAACAATTCCACTTCTGGGTATTTATCCAAAGGAAATGAAAACACTAATCCAAAAAGATACATGCAAACCCATGTTCACTGCAGCAGTATTTACAATAGCCAAGATATAGAAACAACCTAAATGTCCATCAATGAATGAAGAAAATGTAGTATATATGTGTATTTATAAATAGGAAATTATTCAGCCACAAAAAAGAAAAAAATTTTGCCATTCACAACAATACGGATGGACCTTGAGGGTATTATGCTAAGTGAAATAAGTCAGAGAAAGACAAATACTATATAATCTCACTTGTATGTGGAATTTATAAACAAAAACAAAAACATCCAAGCTCACGGATACAAAGAACAAATAGGTGGTTGCAGAGGTAAGGGGTTAAATGGGTGAAGGGAGTCTACAAACGTCCAGTTACAAAATAAATGTAAAGCATAATGACTATAGTTAATAACACTGTATTGCACATTTAAGAGTCGCTAAGAGAGTGTATCTTAAAAGTTCTCATTGTAAGAAAAAACTTTTTTTATAACTGTACGGTAATGGATGTTAACTAGACTTGTGGTAACCATTTTGTAATATATATAAATACCAAATCATTACATTGTACACATGAAACTAATATACTGTTACATGTCAATTATACCTCCATTAAAAAAAAAAAAGAGCTATTGTGGAAATGAAAAAGAAAGAAAGAAAGAAAAGAAAAGAAAAAAGAAAAGAAAAGAAAAGAAAAGAGAAAAGAAAAGAAAAGAAAAGAAAAGAGAAAAGAAAAGAAAAGAAAAGTAAAGTAAAGTAAAGTAAAGAAAAGAAAAGAAAAGAAAAGAAGAGTCCTGGCTGGCTCGGTCAGTAGAGCCTGTGATTTTTGATTTCTTGATCTAGGGGTTGTAAATTTGAGGCCCATGTTGGGTGTAGATATTAGAAGTGCTCAATCACTATATTGTACACCTGAAACTGGTATTACACTATATGTTAATTAAGAGAATTTAAATAAAAACTTTAAAAAAATCTTTAAAAAAGAAACTTGTTCAAAGTCACAGAGCTAGCACATGGCAGAAGTAGCATTTGAGTCCAGGTATTCTAATTCCATAGTCTGCATTCTTACAGTCTAAATTCTATATTACTATACTACCTCCTTAGCTTAGAGCTTGATTAAAAACCATATGAAATTCTCTCCAACTGAAAAACAGAATATTTGGAATTCAGGTTCAGTTAGTCACTGCTCTCAGATGTGAAGTTACCATTTATATCCAGACTAAACATTCAAATATATTATCTGAATAGTAAAAAATTAGATTATCATCCTAATATTATACTAAGTTATCAGTAACAGCCCATACCAAAAAATAAACCACAGTGAGATAGAATTTTAGCTTGGAAATACAAAATGCATCAAGATATTAACTGACAGCCTGACTTCCTTCAATAATTTGATTGAGAACAATGATATTTTCGAAAGAGGACAGTTAGTGTCCTCTTGAAACTTTGTGGAAAATTAAAGGTTTCTCCTAGAAACATCAATACTATTCATAAAATAAAGAAATTATTATTTGAATTTTGGTTCTCCTCTTGCTTAAACATACTACACAGCTTTTTAAAAACTAAAGCAAATTAACTCTTTCTAAAATTGTTTGGATATTCCTAGCTAACCAAGAACATACACATCATTACAGAGCTACATTGAAAATAAAGAGCAATGTTAGAAAGATCCAAACGTGTAATCTAAAATGCCTTACGTTTTCATTTCTCTTGAGAAGATCATCATCATTGTAAAGAGGCAAGCTGGTCACCATCCATCCAGTGCATAATTTAATGGCGCCCATTAACTGTGGACTCCCTGCAAACACGGCTGCAACCGGAGCTTGCCTTCTGTAAAGAGACACACAGATTTACACACTATTTAGATCACTGATTTATACCAACTCTGATATAGCACACAACTCAACAATGTATTGTACATTTGAGTTTCAATATCAGCTTTCACTTCATTTACAAATTCCTTAAAAAAAAAAAACCTGCGTACTTACTATGTGCCAGGAACTATTTTGAATGCTGAAAATACAGAAATTTTTTTAAAGCAGGGATGAAGATGAGGTCCCTGTTTTTGAGAGAGACTGTAAGGACAATAAACATATAGGCCAGGTGGTAATAATACCACTAAAAAATATGCAGGGTATATATAATGACAGGAATTGACTACTTTATATAGTGTGGTCAATTCACTGGTGATAATGTGAAATCTCAAATTTATCGTTCTGCGAATATTAACTACCACAGCCCAAATTCTTCCCAATCCATCCACCTTCCTGCTTCTTCCCTGCCTTTACCATATACCTGTCTTCAGATAACACATGTAGTTCTCCACTTTGAACCACGATCCAAAGTCCCAGACAGATGCCACTTACAAAACTAAAAGCAGATCCTGAAGGATTGCTCCAATGTCTTTACTTATTTAATCACTTCCTGTATTCAACATTAACCTACACAGTCTAGGAACAATGCCAAGCTCTGGAAATAAAAGGCAGCATATAACCATTGTCCTCAGGGCACACCCAGTAATAGGGAAACAAACATGAAACAGGATAATTACACCATGGTAATATATATGTCTGACTGCCTGATGCACAATGTTCAATGTTCAGGACCCTGTGCTGGTTTTGAAAATATTGTGATAAATCACAAACCCAGAATCAATTTCCTCTTTTGTTAACAACAATGCAAAGCTATACAGTCAGTGTTCCACAATGGTAAATACAATTCACAGAAAATATTAACGGGCAATAGTTAAGAGTGATCGAAAGAAAAAAATTTTTAGACATATGAAGGGTGTATTTACAGCAACAAGACTTTATGATAAGACCAATTCTCATTTCTATAAATCTATTCCTCATTCTAGAAACATTTTTGTCCCCCCTCCGTATTTTCCTGGCTATTTTTGATAGTGTTTCATTTCTTTTTCATGTTTTAGTTTCTTCTTCTATGTCTTAAATAATTTACAATGTAGTTCATTTTATAATGTCCATCCATGGGATAGACTAGTCACAAAACGCCTGCAATGATTCTTCTCCCATACCTATGCTCTCGGAGCAAATGCTGGTCTTGGTCATGTGACCTGCTTTGGCCAACAGAACAACATAAAGTGAGCAGAGACTTTAAAAATGCTTGACATTGGGGCGCCTGGGTGGCTCAGTGGGTTAAAGCCTCTGCCTTTGGCTCAGGTCATGATCCCAGGGTCCTGGGATTGAGCCCTACACCGGGCTCTCTGCTTAGGATGGAGCCTGCTTCTTCCTCTCTCTCTGCCTACTTGTGATCTCTATCTGTCAAATAAATTAAAAAAAAAAAAAAAATGCTTGACATTGGCATCCGTGTTCTCCTGCTGCTCTCTTGGGAACTTTACAACCACTACCTTGTGAATGAACCCAGGCTACCTGGCTGTATGATGAGAGATCCATGACCAAGTCAATTCCATCCCTTCAGCTGATACCTTTAGACACATGAGAGGCCATGCCAGGCTACCCAGTCCTAGATCAGCTGGCCCAGACCAGAAGAATCCTCCCCACCTCCCTGACTCAGCTGACTGTCAAAATGGTGCAAAATTACAAATGTTTATCATTTATAGCCACTAAATTTTGTGATAGTCTATTATTCATCAAAAACTGACATAAACAAGTTTTATTATCAGAAATTGCTACAGGTCTGGGGGATCTGGCTGGTGCAGTCAGAAGAGCATGCAACTCTTGATCTCAGGGTCTCATTGTGTGTAGAGATTACTCAAGTAAATACATAAATAAACAAAAAAAAAATTGTTAGAGGTCTAATTCTGTTGTTGATCTCAAACAACAGCTAATTCTTACTGTATTAGACTGTTTCCTCATGTGTTTTGTAATTTGAGAGCTCATCTTCATGAAGTCTTATTTGTAGAAACCTATGTAGCCTAGGTTGAGAACATTAACAGATACTCCAAACCACCCCAGGACCACTTTTTATGATACTTTCTTGACTGGGGGTTTCCTGGATTAAACAAGTATAACTTCAAACTGCAAACCCATGTGAATTCAGATCCAGTGCTACCAATTCAAAGGAAAAACTTTTTTTGACCAAAAGCTGAAGCCAAGGAAGACAAGCCTTCTTATCATCTGCTTCTAGCACTCCTGTTAGGTTGTTAGTCTATCCTTTCCCTGATACTGTAACCCTCTGAGGTCCCTTAGTTATGTGCATGTGTTGTGAGAGGGAAAAAGGTGTCTCAATTATAGTTCCCTGTATCCACTGGCCCAAGACCACATCTCTGGTCCTATGTGGGCATTAAAATGTGCATGGGTATTAAAACTAAAATTTTAAGTTTTGGTAAAGTTGTTTACCAAGACTAGCAATCCACCACTCATCCACTTCCAACCCAGGGCAAAAGAAGCATCATCTTGACTATTCAAAGGAATATTTGTTCATTTATACTCCCCATTTCTAGGTGTTTGATGGCAAGATCTCAAATTTCAAACTTACAATGCTATATTTTCTAAGTTTTTTATTTATTTAAATAATCTCTATACCCAACATGAGGGTTGAACTCACCACCAAGAGATCAAGATTCACATGCTCTTCTGACTGAGTCAGCCAGGTGCCTCACAATGCTGTATTTTTAGTGAAGAATTCAATTAGAAAATTTGAATTATAAGTCAATAAAAAACTAAATATCTCTAAAAGCATGGAGGTAAAATTCTGAGTTTTATGAGAATGGAAAAGCATTAATTTATTATTTCCTCCAAATCAATTAGATAGCATGCAACAATTATTAGTTTAACAACAGTCTTAAAAGCAGTTCAATTCTTACTTTATCCAGGTCATAAGTTCCACTGTATCTGGATCATAAAATTCTTGTAGTTCCATTAATTCTGTCATTAATCTTGGAAAAAACTAAAATGCAAAACAAAATTTCCAAAATGTATAAATGTATATAATCATGTATATATGCAGAAAGTTTAAAACTGTTACACAGTATTTCAAAAGACTAAGAGACTAACATAAGACAAACAGTATTTAAACATTTTTCCCAGGGGAAAAATGTCATGGATCTTTTTACTTCCTTTCAGCGAGCTGCTCTTCCCTCTCAGTTACAAATAATCTAAATAATCTACTTTAGGGGCATCTGGGTAGTTCAGTCGGTTAAGCATCTGCCTTCGGCTCAGGTCATGATCTCAGGGTCCTGGGATCGAGCCCCGCAACTGGCTCCCTGCTCAGTGAGGAGTCTGCTCCTCTGCCTCCCTCTCCTCTACCCCTGCCCCCCAACTCAGGCTTGCTCTCTCTCAAATAAATAAATTCTTAAAAATAATCTATTTTATGTTTAATTTAATGCCTAGACTCAATAAATAATTTTCTCATTACCAATCATTAGCTATATCTTTCATGCACACACAATTTCAATTAGCTTCATGTTACATTACAATAAACTAAAGGATTTAAAATATTTTATAAATATTTAAATTTTGGAGTTGCCAAAATATTTGTTTAAAAATTCCAGTGTAGTTAACATACAATGTTATATTCATTTCAGGTGTACAATATAGTGATTCAGCAATTTCATATATTACTCAGTGCTCATCAAGTTAAGTGTATTCTTAATCCCTTTCACCTATTTCAACCATTCCCTCGCCCACCTCCCCTCTGGCAACTATTCGTTTGTTCTCTATAGTTGAGAATCTGTTTTGTTCTGGTTTCTCTCTCTTTTCTCTTTCCTTTGTTTTATTTCTTAAATTCCACGTATGAATGAAATCATATGGTATTTGTCTTTCTCTGGTTGACTTATTTCACTTACCATTATAGTCTCTAGATCCATCAATGTTGTTGAAAATGGCATGATTCCATTCTTTTTTATGGCTACATAATATTCCATTGTAAGTGTATGTGTATGTGTATGTGTATGTGTATATGTATGTGTATGTGTATGTATATACATACATGCACCACATTTTCTTTATCCATTCATCTGTCAATGGACCCTTGGGCTGTTTCCATAATTTGGCTATTGTAAATAATGCTGCAATAAACATAGGAGTGCATGTATCCCTTTAAATTAGTGTTTTTGTATTCTTTGGGTAAATACCCAGTAGTCCAACTGCCAGATCATAACATAGTTCCATTTTTAATTTTTTGAGGAAGCTCCATATTGTCTTCCACAGTGGCTGCACCTGTTTGCATTTCTTTTTTTTTTTTTTAAGTTTTTTTTTTTTTTTAATTTATTTGACAGAGAGAGAGAGAGCACAAGCAGGGGGAAGAGCAGGCAGAAGGACAGGGAGAAGCAGGCTCCCTACTGAGAAGGGAGCCCAATGTGGGGCCCAATGCCTCAATCCTGGGATCAGGGCCCCATTCAAAAGTAGATGCTCAACCGACTGAGCCACCTAGGTGCCCCACCAGTTTGCATTTCTACTAACAGTGTATAAGAGATTCTATTGAGGGATTCTATTTTTTCACATACTTGCCAACACTTATTTCCTGTGTTTCTGATTTCAGCTCTTCTGACAGATGTGAGGTGATATCTCCTTATGGTTTTGATTTGCATTTCCCTGATGATGAGTGGTGTTGAGCATCTTTCCATGTGTCTGTTGGCCATCTGTACATCCTCTTTGGACAATTATGTCTTCTGCCTATCTTTATTTTTTTAATTTTTAATTTTTTTATTTTAAAGATTTTATTTATTTATTTGACAGGGAGAGAGATCACAAGTAGGCAGAGAGGCAGGCAGACAGAGAGGTGGAAGCAGGCTCCCTGCTGAGCAGAGAGCTCAATGCGGGGGCTCGATCCCAGGACCCTGAGATCATGACCTAAGCCGAAGGCAGAGGCTTTAACCCACTGAGCCACCCAGGTGCCCCATATCTTTATTTTTTTTTAAAGACTTGTTTTTTTAGAGATTGAGCGAGCAAGAGCACAGTAGGGGTGGGGCAGAGGGAGAGAGAGACTCTCAAGCAGACTCCTACTGAGCTTGGAACCTGACACAGACTCAATCCCAGGACCCCGAGATCATGACCTGAATTGAAATCAAGAGTCAGATGCTTAACCAACTGAGCCACCCAGGTGCCCCAGTTCTATATATATTTTAGATACTAACCCCTTATCAGATACATCATTTGCAAACGTCTTCTCTCATTCAGCAGGCTCTCTTTTTGTTTTGTTGACTGTTTCCTTTGCTGTTCAGAGCGTTTTATTTTGATGTAGTCCCAATAGTTTATTTTTGGTTTTGTTTCCCCTCTCTCAGGAGACATATCTAGAAAAAAGTTGCTATGGCCAATGTCAGAGAAATTACTGCCTGTGTTCTCTTCTAGGATTTTTATGTTTCAGGTCTCACATTTAGGTCCTTAATCCATTTTGTGTTTATTTTTGTGTATGGTATAAGAAAGTGCTCCACATTCATTCTTTTAGCTGTCCTGTTTTCTCAACATCATTTGTTGAAGAGACTTTTTCCCATTGCATCTTTTTACCTCTTTTGTTGAAGATTAACTGACCATATAATTTATAATTGTGGGTTTATTTTTGGGCTTCCTATTCTGTTCCATTGGTCTATGTGTCTATTTTTGTGCCGTGCCATACTGTTTTGATTACTACAGCTTTGTAACATAACATGAAGTCTGGAATTGTAAGACTGCCAATCTTGTTTTTCAAGATTGCTTTGGCTATTTGGGGTCATTTGCAGTTCCATATAAATTTTAGGATTGTTTGTTCTAATTCTGTTGGTATTTTGGGGAAATGCTGTTGGTATTTTGATAGAGATTGCATTAAATGTGTAGATTATTTTGGGTAGTATAAACATTTTAACAATATTTGTTTTTCCAACCCATGAGGAGCAAGGAAAGTCTATCCATTTCTTTGCATCATCTTCAATTTCTTTCATCATTGTTTTATAGTTTTCAGAGTACAGGTCTTTCACCTCTTTGGTTAGGCTTATTCCTAGGTATCTTGTTATTTTTGGTGTAATTGTACATGGGACTGTTTTCTTAATTTCTCTTTCTGCTGCTTCATTCTTATTGGTGTATAGAAACGCAATGGATTTCTGTATAGAGATTTTGTAGTCTATGATCTTATTGAATTCAATTATTGGTTCTAGTAGGTTTTTTTGTTTTTTTAAGATTTTATTTATTTGAGACAGAGAGAGAACAGGCATCAGCAGGGGAAGGGTAACGTGGAGAGGGAGGGAAAGTAGATTCCCTGCTGAGCACAAAGCCATACACGGGACTCAATCCCAGGACCCTGGGATCATGACCTGAGCTGAAGGCAGAGGCTTAACCAACTAAGCCACCCAAGCACCCCAGTTCTAGTAGTTTTTTGGTGGAGTTTTTAGAGTTTTCTATATATACTATCATGTCATCTGCAAACAGTAAAAATTTTACTTCTTCCTTACCAATGTGGATGTTTTTTTAATTCCTTTCTCTGGTCTGACTGTTATGGCTAGGACTTCCAACTTCCAGGACTATGTTGAATATAAGTGGAGAGAGTGGACATCCTTATCTTTTTCCTGATTTTAGAGGAAAACCTCTCAGTTTTTCATCATTGAGTATGATATTAACTGTGGGTTTTTCATGCCAAAATACTTTTTTTTTTAAATTTTTTATAAACATAATATATTTTTATCCCCAGGGGTACAGGTCTGTGAATCGCCAGGCTTACACACTTCACAGCACTCACCATAGCACATACCCTCCCCTGCCAAAATACTTAATAATATCACCTATTTATTCAGTAATTTCCTTTGACAATTATAAACTGAATTTTAAAAGCATTGGACTACAAGCATCACATGGCATTCTAAAAATGTCTTAGCAGGGCACCTGGGTGGCTCAATGGGTTAAAGCCTCTGCCTTCAGCTCGGGTCATGATCCTAGGGTCCTGGGATCGAGCCCCACATCAGGCTCTCTACTCGGTGGGGGGCCTGTTTCCTCCTCTCTCTCTGCCTGCCTCTCTGCCTACTTGTGATCTCTGTCTGTCAAATAAATAAAATCTTTAAAAAAAAAAGTCTTAGCTCTTTTTTTAAATGTTCCTACTGATAAAAAACTAACCATACTAATAGCACGTTTTATGTTGTTAGAGTAGTGTCTCAATATAAATATGCTACATAGACATAAACTTATCAATACCTTGAAGTACATATTAATAATACAAAAATCTGATTTTCTTACCTCTTTCCATAAGCTGAGACCTATTATAGTGGGAACAGCCATACTCAGAATAAGAGCCTAAAATATTGAAAGAAAAATGATTATGGATAAATACATTTCAGAATGTATTAGAAGTCTTAGACATTGACTCTATGACCAATCACAGATTCTTACAGTTGTAAAAATTTCAGTCAGAGAAATTGAAGTCAGTATGGAACCTAGTTCACAGAGTGAGAATAGTGAAGACTAATGAATTTAAGACATAAAGTGAGACATACATGTTTACCATATAAAGGAAGAACATAAAAAAGGGTAACATTTATACTATATTTCAAATAACAAATCAAGGGGCGCCTGGGAGGCTCAGTGATTAAAGCCTCTGCCTTCAGCTCAAGTCATGATCTCAGGGTCCTGGGATCGAGCCCCGCATTGGGCTTTCTGCTCAGCAGGAAGCCTGCTTCCCCCTCTCTTGCCCTGCCTGCCTCTCTGCCTACCTGTGATCTTTGTCTGTCAAATAAATAATAAAATCTTAAAAAAAAAAATCAGGGGCGCCTGGGTGGCTCAGTGGATTAAGCTGCTGCCTTCGGCTCAGTTCATGATCTCAGGGTCCTGAGATTGAGCCCCGAATCGGGCTCTTTGCTCAGCAGGGAGCCTCCTTCCTCCTCTCTCTCTGCCTGACTCTCTGCCTACTTGTGATCTCTCTTTCTCTGTCAAATAAATAAATAAAATCTTTAAAAAAATATAAAAATTAAAAAAAATAAAAATAAATCAATATTTGACACAGGAATTTAAATTTTAAGAGTTTACAAAGGACACTTAACTGTGCTACCTAAAAAGCTAACAACAAAAAGATAATGAATTAACACAAGAAAAATAGCCAGTATATATCAATAATTATGCTAAAATAAGAACATACAGGGGCGCCTGGGTGACTCAGCGGGTTAAAGCCTCTACCTTCAGCTCAGGTCATGATCCCAGGATCCTGGGATTGAGCCCGGCATTGGGCTCTCTGCTCAGCGGGGAGTCTGTCCCCCCCCCCCAATCTCTGCTTCCCTCTCTGCCTGCTTGTGATCTCTCTCTGTCAAATAAATAAATAAAATCTTTAAAAAAATAAATAAAATAAGAACATATAAATTCCTCTGGAAAAAGACTGGCAAAACACAATATGACTATTACAGAAGATTATTATTCATCACCTCCCTGTCAAAACCTGTTCTTCTTCCATCGTCTCATGACAACCCCATAATCCGTAGTCAAACAAACTAGAGACCTAGGAAATATCTATGATTTCTCCCTCTTCTTTAGTCTCCATATTTAATGAAGCACCAAGTAACCTTCTTTTGCTATTTTTTTTCACTCCAGTACAGCATAGTATTAAGTAAACAGTCTCTGGAGTCAGAAAAACCTAGGTATAAATCATGGTTTCCACATTTATAAGCCATGAGATCTTAGGCAAGTTATTTAACCAGTTTAAGCCTTAATTTCTTCATCTACAAAATACAGATAATAAAACTTGGCCATTAGGGTCTTTGTAAGCACTGAGTAGCGCATGAAATGTTTTATTTCACTGAGTGAACACTCAATATATCGAAGCTTTTATCACTTCCATCCACCATGTCCAGTACCTGGACAACAGCCTCCTTCTTGGCCTGTTTGTCACCCTTAAGTCTATCCTTCAAGAACTAAAAGCATGAACTGAGAGAAAATCTAAGTCTGACTCTCTAATGAGAAAGATGTATTTTACCTGTCTGCATTTAAATGCATGTCCTTTATAATCAGAAATTATATTAAAAAAGAGTTTTTCACAAGATCTTTTTACCTCAAGTCATAATATGATTTACTCGTGGTGTTTCAATTATATACAATGTGCTTTCCATTTATATAACTGAAAGAGAAGCAAGTACTTAACCCAAAGTAACAATGACTCACCAACAATACTGGGTGTACAGTTCGTAATCGAAGCCACTTGAAAAGTGTCATCCAAAGTTCAGGAGAACATACACCAAATGCTGCCAACATGCATACATATGGAGTCCAGAGGTATTTCAAGCTAGAAAAGACAAAAGGAGTAACTATGAAATATCCTGTGAATGTCATTACTATGTCATTTCTTTTTTTTTTTTTAGAGATTTTATTTTTTGAATTCATTTCTACACCCAACAATGGGCTCAAACCCTCACCCCCCAAGATCAAGAGCCACAAGCTTCACCGACTGAGCCAGCCATGTGCCCCCAATTTCTCTTTTCTGAGTTCTTTCCTGCTACCTGTGAAAATACCACAATGTTAAAGGAAAATGAAAATCTTAGCCTCTAAGTTTCAGGAACAAACTGTTATTCATTTCTTAAATAATTAAGAAGACATATGGGGGGGTGCCCGGGTGGCTCAGAGGGTTAAGCCTCTGCCTTCGGCTCAGGTCATGATCTCAGGGTCCTGGGATCGAGCCCTGCATCAGGATCTCTGCTTGGCAGGGAGCCTGCTTCTCCCTCTGTCTGCCTACTTGTGATTTCTGTCAAATAAATAAATAAAATCTTAAAAAAAAAAAAAAAAAAAAGGTGGGTTACTAAAATGAGAATGAAATAAGAACACTGATATAGATGAGGGTGTAATAAAATTGTACTCTTGGACAGAATATAAACTGCTACTGTCCAATTTCAGAAAGCGATTGGGCAGAACCTGTAAAAGTTTTAAATACCCCAAAGACACTCCCATTTTTAGTAAGCTAGCCTACAGATATACTAGCGTGTAAGTGTATAAAGATATAAATACACAAGTTTTAAGTGCAATATGTTGTTTTAATAGCAAGAAAATTAGAAACCTGGCTGTCCTTCAGTAGGTATTAATTAATTATTATTATTAACAATAATTAATTAATAATTAATTAATAATTAATTAATTATATAAAGCAAGGAAATGCCAAATTTCAGGTAGTATATACTGTTACACTAGTTTCTTGGTGACTTAAAAAAATGTAGGGGTGGGGCACCTGGGTGGCTCAGTGGGTTAAAGCCTCTGCCTTCAGCTCAGGTCATGATCCCAGGGTTGTGGGATCGAGCCCCACATTGGGCTCTCTGCTCCGCAGGGAGCCTTGCTTTCTCCTTTCTCTCTCTGCTTGCCTCTCTGCCTACTTGTGATCTCTGTCAAATAAATAAATAAAATCTTTAAAAAAAAAAAGGTAGGGGTACCTGGCTGGCTCAATCAGTGGAACGTAAGGTTCTTAATCACAGGGTTTTAAGTTTGAGCCCCATGTTGGGTGTAGAGATTACTTCAAAATAAATCTTTACGGGTGCATGGGTGGCATAGTTCATTAAGCATCTGATTAAGTGTCTGACACTTGGTTTTGGCTTGGGTTGTGATCTCAGGGTTGTGAGACTGAGCCCTACATCGGGCTCCACTCATTGTGGAGTCTGCTTGAGATTCTCTCTCCCTCTGCCCCTCCCGCTCATGCTCACACTCATGCTCGCTCTCTTTCAAACAAATCTTTAAAATATAAAAATTAATTAAAATAAATAAATCTCTTAAAAAATGAATACTACCTTGGACTTTGAGAGAAGTAGTGGCTGTATATAGGACACATGTTGCTAAGACAAAGAAACTACATTAGTTTTCTCTGGTCAACTAGTATCTCCTCCTAATTTCCTCATGGCTGCTATTTTTCAAGTCAGCCAGAATCAAAACTAGAGTCTGACTTATAACTCCAGAGACACCATTCACACTGAATTATACATATACAATATGTCCTAGAATATCAACTTTGTGTTCTAGAGATTGGACCATTATGTCCAATCCACTGATTTCTCTGTATCCATCTCATTTTATTGCAATAGCTGCTAATTAACATCTCTATCTTTTAAGTTTGTTTATTTTTTTTAGTAATCTCTACACCCAAGTGAGGTTCAAACTTATGACCCTGAGATCAAAAGTCACATATTCTTCCAATTGAGCCAACCCTAAGATCTCTACCTTTAGACTCTCCTTCAACCAAAGTCAAATGAATCTTCTTCAAACATAATTACAAAACATGTTCTGTTAAAAAAAACTTTACTGGTTCCCCAGCATGTGCTGAAATAAATGAAAACTCGTCTAAATGGGTATCAGGCCCTCAAAAAACACGGTCTTGATTCACCTTTTCAGTTTTCCCCTATGACTTCCCGAAATATGATTAGTGTTCTAGCCAAAGTTTGCAGAACAAACTGTGTTCCATTCCATAATGCACATAGGCTTCTCCCTCCTGACACAAGGGCGCCCCTGTCCAGTGCTGCCTAACCATTTATACCCCTTTAAAAATTTTTCTTTTGGCTTATGAGTTGCAACTTCTTCTAGAGTCCCTCCATCACAGTCCTTACTGCTACTTATTCAGTTTCCAATTACCAAATATTTTAGTTTTGGCCCTTTCCTCCATCTCCACTGCTACTCCCCTCTAGATTCTATTACGATTCTTAACTGGCTTATCTTCCTTTAATCTTTTTTCTGAAAACTTTCTCAATCACTGTTGCCAGAGAGACCTTACTAAAAAGCAAATCTGATATAAAATTTCTACATAAACACTTCACTGGTCCCTGCTTATTTTCCTACACATATTTCTTCCTTTCTTTCTTTCTTTTTTTTTGAGACAGAGAGAGAGACACAATGAGGGTGGGGGAGGGGCACAGGGAGGGAAATAAGCAAACTCCCCACTGAGCAGGGAGCCCAACATGGGGCTCAATCCCAGGACCCTGAGATTATAACATGAGCCAAAAGCAGACACTTTGACTGACTGAGCCACCCAGACGCCCCCAGATATATCTCTCACACTGACTTCACATTCATCTCACATTATTAGTTCCCAAAGAATACTGTTCTGTCTAGATTATTACTTACACACACACACACACACAAAGGCACATGAGAAAATGGACAGCCTGGACAGTCTCTATCTCTGAAGGCTGTCGCCCCATTTAGGAAATCTTCCTTAGGGGCACCTGGGTGGCTCAGTCGTTGGGTATCTGCCTTCGGCCTGGGTCATGACCCCAGGGTGCTGCAATTGAGCCCAGCATCAGGCTCCCTGCTTGGCGGGAAGCCTGCTTCTCCCTCTCCCACGCCCTCTACTTGTGTTCCCTCTCTTGCTGTGTCTCTCTCTGTCAAATAAATAAAATCTTAAAAAATAAATAAATAAATAAAGAGGAAATCTTCCTTAAACTGACTTCCTCTACCCACCCTCTACAATTGAGTTAGTACCTCTCCTCTGAGTGACCAAAACACCCTTTGTATACCTTTCTCATAGTACTTCACTTTGCTCTAACTCTTGGTTCACTTATCTATGACAGGAACTCTTCGAAAAAAAAGAGTAGATTTTATATATCTTTAATCCCTACTCTCTACTTAGTAGAGTGCCTGGCACCTTCTGGGTGACTGTGCATCTTATTTGCATGTATAGGTGATCTACAGCATTATAAGCCTAGTGAGTAAATTAAAGAAAGGTGAATAACAGAATAATGCAGATTACATGTTCAGAAAAAGGATTTTGAATCTAAAATAGTAGACCCAACAATAAAAATGGTGGCAATAACAAAAAGTTTTTCTGCAGAAAGAAATAAAACTGACAGAGTACAATGGGAGGAAAAAAAAAGGCAAACTAAGGGCCAAAATTCTAACACTACCAGGCAATGAAATGAGAATCAAAGCATGAATCACTTAGAATATTCATGGCTTAATACATTTCTTCATACCACTTATTAGGCATTATGGAATGCTAATTACTAGAGTGAACAACCACTCTTGCTTCATGTTTCAATAAAGAGATTCCCACTAGTCATGGGTTTGGCAGACTGATAAAGTCTTATGTTGTCTTATAAGAAAATGTTTGTAAGTGCATAAAATATACAGGCTTACAAAGGAAACCAATTATATTGAAATATTGATATCAAATAATAAAAATAAATTCCTATATAGTACTACTTAATACATTAAATGCAGCTCTAATAAAAACTGTAACTTTGAAGTTGTGATGTGTAGAAACAGTATTTCAAAATAAAAAATTAATAAAATAGCTAAGCTTTCTGTTGAGGAAACACCAACAGAACACCATGGGTGCTATAATGACTGAGATTCAGTATCTATATTCACAATTAATGGAAATTTAAATTGTGAAATCTTATAATAGGATCAATCCTCTTCATCTCTCCCTATTTCTCCTCCTATCCCTTCACCTCAGTACCTTAATGGCTCCTCTTCATGGCAGTGATTTATCTGATTTGTGTGCAAGAGAAAGAGTTGAGCATACCCAGCTCAAACATTTCTAGGCTTCCACATTTTCTATCTTCCTTTTGCAAGGTGGGTGTAGATAGGGGCATAAACTTACCAAGGCTCTGCCCATTGAAAAGAGATGGCCTGAAGTTTGAGGACTAAGCTCAGTTTGGGGTGGAAAATGGTAGAGCCCTTGGTCACACATGAAGTGTTTGCCAATGCAACCTTTATCAAAATCAGAATCATGCAGATGATCAAATATATTTCTCACATATATCTGGTCTTTGTAAGGCTTCTGGCTCACAGCTCCCCAAACTCTTGGAATTCCTAAGTGATGAAATTGGGAAGATGGCTTTTGTCATTAATGGTAACTTTTGGAAGGTACCAAAGGATGGGGTCAGTTGCCAGTGGAGCCAATCATGTGATTAGGGTGTTGAAACTCTCAGTCCCACCCCAAACCTCTGGGGAGGAAAGAGGGCCTAAAGTTTGAGTTCAATCACCAATGGTCAATGATTTAATCAATCGTGCCTATGTAATGAGTCTTCCATAAAAACCCAAAAGGACAGCATTTGGAGAACTTCTGGGTTGGTGACCACATGGAGACCGGGAGAGAGTGGCATGCGTAGAGAGGTAAAGGAAGCTCCATACCCCTTCCTACAAACCTTGCCCTATGCTTATCTTCCATCTGGCTGTTCCTGAGTTCTAACTTTTTATAAAAAATTGGTGATCTTACTAGTAAGTAAAATATTTCTTTGAGTTCTGTGAGTCGCTCTAGCAAATTAATTGAACCCAAGGAGAGGGTCTTGGGAAGTTCTGATTTGGTCTGAAGCACAAGTAATAACCTGGGTTTGCAAATGGAACCTGAAGGCGGGGTATAGAATCTTGTAGTACTGAACCCTTGGACTGTGGAATCTGATGCTATATCCAGGTGGAGAGTGCCAGAATTAAGTCAAACTGTAGGACACTCAGCTGGTGCCTGAACGATGGCTTGTTGTTGGTGTGGGGAAAGCCCTTTCTCCAACTGAAACTGGGTGTTCAAAATCATTTTATACTCATGTCTTATTTTTCATCTGAGTCCAAACTTCAAGGAAAAGGGTATCATTTATTGAACCCTTAGCCTCACAGCATCATTTATTCTACTTCACTTATCAAAGTTGTATTTTTATTTTTGTGTGATTAGTATTTGTTACTTTCATTAGGCCATAAGTCACATAAGGGTCACCACAGTACCTCCAGTGCCTAGTACAATGCCTGGCCCTTGGAAGACATTCAATAGTTTTTGAGCAAATGAGTGAGTAAGTAAATGTCAGTTTATTGTACTATAACAACCTCCATAAACTCCAGTTAGGTTAAGAAAGTCTGTAGATTTTGAGTTTTTATAGTTTCATAAATAAATTCTTGAAAGTTCAACTTACTAGCACTAGAAAGAATAAAATGTTGTAAAAACAAATAGATCCAATAAAGTACACTTACCCTTCTATAACCATTGCAAGAGAGCCCAGTAAAATAGTGTGAATCACATGATAAATTATTTCTGGCCTTCCTCCAATTCGTCCATCTTCAAGAGTAATAGTTTCTTTCAAGGACTTACCACTATACAAAGGAAATATGTTTTTTTACTATTTTGAAAATATATATTTGAAAAATCAAAGATCTTAAGTTTCTTCATAAAAAAAATATAGGTGGTCCTTGAAATTTCAAAGTATATTCTTTCAGTCAAATATCTAACTTACACATTTCCAAGTCTCTGAAATGGTTTCTAGAACATGAAGATAATGGACTCTGTGAAGACTAAACATGAAAAGTTCAGGAAATATGACAAAAAAGATTTTTAAGGGGCTCCTGGGTGGCTCTGTCAATTAAGCAGCCGACTCTTGATTTCAACTCAGGTCATGATCTCAGGGTCTTGGGATCAAGCCCAGCCTGGGGGGCTCCATGCTCAGAGGGGAGTCTGTTTTAAGACTCTATCTCCCTCTGCCCCCGCTCATTTGTGCTCTCTCCCTCAAATAAATAAATCCTTTTTTTTTTTTTAAGATTTTATCTATTTATTCGAGAGAGAGAGAGACAGCAAGAGAGGGAACACAAACAGGGGGAGTGGGAGAGGGAGAAGTAGGCTTCCCACAAAGCAGGGAGCAGGAAGCCCAGCACAGGGTTCGATCCCAGGACCCTGGGATCACAACCTGAACCAAAGGCAGACGCCCAACAACTGAGTCAGGCGTCCCTCAAATAATAAATCTTTAAAAAAAAAAAAAAAAAAAAGATTTTTAGGTTCCTTTTCCAAGATCAATTATCACTCAACTAGTGGTTACTAAATCAATATATTTAAATCATAACTTGAATAGCTAAGTTCTCAAAATTAAATACTACATACAACCTACTTTTAAACATGACAGAAATATTTTGGAATTCTTCATAATTTAAAATCACTTATACTACTAGCTTCATTTAAGTTATACACAAGAAAATTATTCTTACATTAAGTAAAACTATGACTAAATTAGTAAACAAGTCTGTAACAATTTAACCGAATATAAATCCTACATTAAATTTGGACATTATATATTTAGATGTATAAATAAATTTGAATTTTATCTGGATGATATTTTAGATGTTGATAACAAGAGAATGAATCTAGAAATTCTAAAACAAATACAAATATTGGAAGGATATTAAAAATTATTTATTTATTTCCATAATGTATTAGTTAGCAATGTGATTGATTCTCATTGGTACTTACCCAATTCTCCTAAAAATAACTTGCATCATAGAAAGAAAACAAATAATTAACACTAAAATATAGAAAGGTAATAAAGAAGACTGTGTCAATCGCAAAAAAAAATCCTGAGATGGTGCCTGCAGGGATTCTTGACATAGGAGCCAATTCATTGTAAAATTCCTACAGAAAACAAAAAGCATGGTATTAAAATCACAGATGATATACCCATAAAAGTATTTTTTATCTCAATAAAAACTAAGACAAAAGACACATTTCTTAATCTATTCACTTGTGACTCTCTATAAAGATAATAGCATCAGCAATGCTCCTCAACAAATTGCCCCAATAAATGTAAAACTGCTACTTCTTATTACCCAGTAATATGACCATCTCTAGAACCCAAAATGGTTTCAGTAAGTTTAACTATTTTTATCTGTTAGACAACAAAAAATTCAGCTGTCCAACCTCCATATCTGCAGTATCCAATATGGTAGCTACTAGGTACAATGTAGTTATTAGCATTTGAAATGTGGCCAGTACAAATCGATATACTTTAAATACAAAAAACACCCTGGATTTCAAACATAAAAAAGAATGAAATGGACTAAAGAATATAAAATAGCTCATTAATAAATTTTATACTGTTTATATATTAAAATAATATTTTAATATATTGGATTAAATAAAATATATTATTTAAATTAAATTCCTTTGTTTCTTTTTACTTTTATAAATGTGGCTACTAGAAAATTACACATGTGACTCATGTTATATTATTACTAAACAGTCCTGTTTTATATGGATGAAAGTAATTCAACTAGGACCCATTTTAAAGAGTAATTTAATTATTAAGACAGAAATCATAAAACTCTAAACATAAAGATTTTGAGTTATAAGACTCAGGATACACTTTTTTTTTTTTTTTAATATTTTACTTATTTATTTGACAGACAGAGATCACAAGGAGGCAGAGAGGCAGGCAGAGAGAGAGGAGGAAGCAGGCTCCCCACCGAGCAGAGAGCCCGATGCGAGGCTCGATCCCAGGACCCCGGGATCACGACCTGAGCCGAAGGCAGAGGCTTTAACCCACTGAGCCACCCAGGCGCCCCTCAGGATACACTTTTCTTAACACTAAGCTGAAGGTGATCAACAAGACTCTTAGTTATGTGTGATTTTATCTGCATTCTCACACCTGATCCATCTCCAACATCCATTTTATCCTTAATCCCTAGCCTGAGAAGGGAGATTAGATATGGAATGATCTCCAGAAGAGCTCTGGATGGACTATGAATGCCTGCATCCCAGACCACTGGGTTTAGAAAAAAGTTAAAGTTTCACAATGTGTCAAGCAGTAATACAGCTATATCAAAGAAGCTGCCTTCAAAATGTTTTGTACATATGATCATATGATGAATCACATCTTTTTTGTCTACCTACTAAAGTTACCAGTTCTGTAAGATCTAATTCAAATCTCAATTTAATGAATATTCTTCCCATATCCCCCAGTCTCAATCGTTCCTTCCCCATATCCCCATGGCACTTTACTTATCCCTCTGTTATAGTGCTTAATGCAACTTGCTAGTTTAAGATTATAGTCATTTTTTGTATCTCCCAGAATACCTGGCCTAGTATTCTGCACAGCCAATAAATACGTACTAACATTTCTTTAGTGGTTCTTGAAAGTCTGTCTCAACAGAAATGTTTCCTGAAATTCTGGTGAACTACAAATCCTAATATCCAGCAGACACATTTGAACATAAGGCATTAACTGTTTATACCACTCATGCCATTAACAGTATAAAAACTAACTAATGAGCGCACCTGGGTGGCTCAGTGGGTTGGGCCTCTGCCTTTGGCTCGGGTTAGATCTCAGGGTCCTGGGATCGAGTCCTGCATCAAGCTCTCTGCTCAGCGGAGAGCCTGCTTCCCCCCTCCCTCTGCCTGCCTGTCTGCCTACTTGTGATTTATCTCTCTGTGTGTCAAATAAATAAATGAAATCTAAAAAAAAAAAACCAAACTAACTAATGAGATGTCAATATTCTTAAGGACAGACATGCCTTATTCTTAAAACACCTAGTGTATTACACTGTGAGGCAAATCTAGTACCTGACATGCTGAGCAAAGCGGCACAACGTAATATCAACTAAGAAACGCTAGACAAAAGCAGCCCTTACTCCTATATGCATTCTAGATAGAGTCTTAAAGATTAAAGAGAAAGTCAGGGGAAAGGCCATCAATTATGGAGTTCTATTACCAATTTTTCTTACTTGCCTGGTAAATACCAGGCCTATATATACACCTGAAAAAGACATGGTCCCTGTCCTTTTGGAACACTTGGCCTCCTAAAGGATCCTTTTACCCCAGTAGATATCTATATATGACTTATACTTCAAAAGATTTCTCCAGTGTTTAAACACATTGTTGTGATACATCACAACATGAAATTCCATGCACAGCATCAAAAATCCCATGTAATCACAGCAAATGACAATAAGGTTCTAAGGTATATTATATGAACCAGAAAAATGTGTATTTAAATATATATTTTGTTATATGTAAGTGGACATTATCACACATAAGTCATTTATTTCACTTTAGATTTAATTATTATTATTTTTTAAGATATTTATTTATTGGGACGCCTGGGTGGCTCAGTTGGTTAAGCGGCTGCCTTCGGCTCAGGTCATGATCCCAGCGTCCTGGGATCGAGTCCCACATCGGGCTCCTTGCTCGGCGGGGAGCCTGCTTCTCCCTCTGCCTCTGCCTGCCTCTCTGTCTGCCTGTGCTTGCTCACTCTCTCTCCCTCTGTCTCTGACAAATAAATAAATAAAATCTTTAAAAAAAAAAAAAAAGGTATTTATTTATTTATTTGACAGAGAGAGAGTGAGTGAGTGAGAGAGAGCACACACAGGCGGAGAGGGAGAAACAGATTCTCCACTGAGCAGGAGCCCGATATGGGGCTTGACCCCAGTACCCTGGGATTAGGACCCAGGCTGAAGGCAAATGCTTAACTGACTGAGCCACCCAGGGGTTCCTCACTTCCGATTTAAAAAGTGCATTTAACTAACAAAAAGCATAACATTACTCGAATTTCAAAAGTCAGCTTCTAGGGGTGCCTGAGTGGCTCAGTTGGTTAAAAAGTCAGCTTCCAATGTAATCCACTATTATGACCCCAAAATGAGATTCTTTACTATGGAATAGATATCTTACTGCCCACCCCTTTTTAATGCAAGCATTTTGCTGATGTAGTGGTAAAAATTACATTGGTTTTGGGGTGCGTGGCTGGCTCAGTCAGCTAAGCATCTGCCTTGGGCTCAGGGTCCTGGGATTGAGTCCCACATTGGACTCTCCAAGTCTGCTTCTCCTTCTCCCCCTGTGATCTCTCACTTTCGCTCACTCTCAAATGAATAAATAAAATCTTTTTTTAAAAATTACATTGGTTTTTAAATTCATTTAAATCTTTAATTTATTCCGACTTTAGATTGTATCATTGTTCCACATCAAGGGAGAAAGTAGCCTTAAAACACTGTGATACTATTAAGGCATCTAATTTATAAATTTATAATTTATTAATTTATAATTTATAAAACACCTAAATGAGATTTTATTTATTTATTTGAGAGAGAGAATGAGAAGGCGAGAAGGTCAGAGGGAGAAGCAGACTCCCCATGGAGCTGGGAGCCCGATGTGGGACTCGATCCCAGGACTCGAGGATCATGACCTGAGCCAAAGGCATTTGCTGCCCCAACTGAGCCACCCAGGCACCCCTAAATGAAATTTTCTTAAAAAGAGAAAACATATTAATGCTATATTTCTTCTAGATATTATAATATGCTAAATTATTTATTTTCTAAGTGGTAGGTAATTAGGTGTTTACTATTCCTTGATTTTTTTTTTTTTTTGCTCCTTATCTTTTTTTTTTTTTTAAGATTTTATTTATTTATTTGACAGAGAGAGATCACAAGTAGGCAGAGAGGCAGGCAGAGAGAGCGAGAGGGAAGCAGGCTCCCTGCTGAGCAGAGCCCGATGAGGGACTCGATCCCAGGACCCTGAGATAATGACCTGAGCCAAAGGCAGAGGCTTAACCCACTGAGCCACCCAGGCACCCTGCTCTTTATCCTCTATGTCATACAGAGTTAGGTAAATTTATATATAATCTAAAACTTACTTAGTCATATTTAGTCCAAATTTTACTTCAAGGAATTTCAGCATGTGCCCATTTTCTTTGTGTGGGACAAACATCTGGAAGAAAAAAGGACAGTTACAACAAAGAACTATTAGCTAGGCTCACAGCAATATGTTTCTACCTAGAAATAGGAAACACAGCAAGACTATAAAATAAAAACTACAAACTAAAAATGAATTAAATAATACTTGGTATAACAACTAAGCCAGGAGATCTAGTGACCTAAGTCAATCAAATTACTTTATAGTTAATCGTAAAACTATAATGGGGTAGTAAGATTTCCACCTATCCTGCATGACTTAAGTAACTTACCCACTCTTTTTAAAACTTTTACTCATCTCAATTTACTTAATTACTTAATGTTAGTTAATTAGGTAATGATGACATTTTAAATTAAATGGAAAATAGTGTATCTTTTAAGTATATCTAGAAAAGAATTAGAATCCTATTTTTCCTATAAATATGATCATTGTTCAACTCAAAATTTTACTGTATGAACTCTATTATTATGCTATCTCATATTTCTTATTAAAATTTAGCCCAGTATATTTCATTATTCAACTTGACCTACTACATGAATCTCATATGCAGTTATTTACCTTCATTATAATGTTCAGTGTCACTGTCAGAGTACGCACCAAGTAAAAATTAATCACTTTCATTATTTTAGCTATAAAAGTTCCTTTCTTCACATTCAGCTGTGGGGGAGAAATCATGAACAAAGAAGTGAGGTATGAAAAATTAATAATTAAAAGATTCACTGCAAGAATGATAAAAAGGCAATTCTCTTTACCTGAAGGCACTTAGCAAGCATTAAGGCTACTACTAAACTCAATAAAGGAGACACCAATAAAGCTGAATTCTCAAACTGCAGTAAATATCCCAGAAAGAGAGAAAATATATAGATTTTATAAACTTCATGAACCTGTTGGGACAAAATAAGATAAATGAGAATAAAATGAATTTTATTATACATGTTCTCATTTGTTTCATTTAGAATAGATTTGACTCCAATTATAAAATAAATGCTCAATTATAATTTAGGATAGTATCCTACAAACGTTCAACCTGTATTTTTAATTTTATAGTATATAATGAATTTATTACTTTCTCAGAAATAACTCTCATAAACAAAGTAAAAAGTTTTAAAACCACAGACATCTTAATCATCCTGAATGAACCTGCTTTCACCTTGATTTAATTTTACTTTGCTTGCCCTGTTATTAAAATCCATCTATACAACATCAAACTGCAAAAATCAAAAGTCACAATCTTTAGAAGCAGTTCTGAAAAACCTACCTAATGAAAACCTACCGCCATGAAATCTAACACCAGAGACAAGTATTTTTAGATTTGGTCCATTTAACAATAAGCATAAGAAAGTTAAATTCAATGTCCTAATAGAAGATCTCCCAGGAAAGTCACATGTCTTAGAAAGTATCTTTTCTTAAAATTCAGAAATATAGTAATTTAACCTCTCATAAGATTAATTCCTTTTGGAAAAGGAAAACTAAGACAAAATATAGGCATTAGTTGGGGGGGTGGTAGAATAGAAGGCAGAGTGCTAAAGAAAAAAAAAAAAAAAGAAAAGGAAAACAGAATGAACAATATCCCTAAGAGGCCAGAGCCATTAAGAAAAGAAATACCTTACTGCTGGAAGGCTGAAGTAATGACTGGGAGAGGCCACAATGGGATCTTCTGAGTGCTGAAAATTTTCTTTTTTTAAATATTTTTTTTTCAGAGAGAGAAAGAGAAAGAGAGCGAGAGCACACACAAGCAGGGGGAGCGGAGGCAGAGAGAGAAGCAGGTTCCCCACTGAGCAAGTAAGTAGCCCAAAGCAGGACTTGATCCCAGGACCCCAGGATCATGACCTGAGCGGAAGACAGAAGCTTAACCGAATGAGCCACCCAGGTTTCCCTGAAATTTTTCTACTTCCTGATTTTGGATGCTGGCTCTGTGGATACACATATGTGCCAGTTAATGAAGGACTGTCTCTTAGCTCCCAACCTATCCCTCCACCACCTGCCTTGTAATGCTGGGGCTGGAGACTCTGCAATCTATGTTTCTGCTTTTCCAGCTGGCTCCCTATTAAACTCTGCCTGTGTGGAATGCTCGAGACAGATTACAAGGCTGGAGGAGAATGCGGGAGCTAGCAGCTTCCTGTCTGCTTTGCAGCTCCTGTGAATATCCTATTGGCAGTAATTCTTCACTCCAACAGAGCCATTCCTTCTAGCTGAAGCAGCTGAATGCAGGTGCAGTCTGTCCAGCACTTGAAGAACCAGCTTTGTCACATTCTCTTGCCCCCGAGACCCCAGGGCCAGTTAGCCAGAGCCCCATTCACAGAGGTCTGCATTGCATTTCCATGGGGCCCTTCCTTCCAGTTTAGAGACACCAGCAAAGCCAGGCAGTGGCCCCTCATTAGCAGCCTGAGTTTCAGCTCCACAGATGTCCCTCCTCTAAGTTTTGAAGTTTTAATTAATTCCAAATTCTCCCCTTTGCTTCCTCAGCTCTGGTAGTGGTACCTGCTTCCTACAAACTGCTACCTCTATGATACTTTCAGGTTCTTACTACGCTTTCAATTAACAAGATAATGACATTATATTTTATATAATTAACAAGATAATGACATTATATTAAGGATTCTTTATCTTAAATTCTCTCTATTCAGTTAATCTAAGTGTTTGTATTCATCAGGATTCTGGATCATCTAAACATACAGGATTAAGAAAAGAAAGAGCAAGAAGATCCCCAAATTTCTGGCTTGGACAACATATTAAATACTTAATGAATGTTTATAAATAAAAGAAAGATGAGAGAGGGGTAAAAAAGAAAAAGATAAAGAAAGGAACCAAATGCTGATGGGAACATTTAACCATGGCAGGCACTTACATAAACTGCTATAACCATTCTCGACAAAGGCTTAGTATTTAGTTAGGTTGAATATTCACATATCCTTTGACTTGTAATTCCACTATGAGGTATATACTCGAGAAAAATCTTGCACTTATGTGCCAGGTAAAAACGTTTACAGCAGCACTGGTTATATGGACAATAAACTGGAAAAAAATGAAATGTCCATCAACAATAAAATGTATAAATACATAAAAATGAATGAAATCTAGCTCCGCACATCATCACGGGTGAATCTCAAAAGCAAATCAGATAAAAGTAAATAATACATTGTTTACAGTGTATTTTTAAAGGACCAGCTAGATAGGTGGTAAAACTCGTAAGGAATCAGGGGAAAGGATTAACAAAATCAGGACAGCGAGCCTCTGTTAGGGAGGGAGCAGGGTGTGACTGGAAACATGAAGAGAGGGACTTCTGGGTATTTCAGTGTTCCATTTCTTGGCCTGGATGGTCAAATACTCATAATTTATTCTATACAGTATATGTACACTGCATACGTATACTCTTTTGTGCATGTTCTATATGCCACTCTTTTTCAAAGAAATATAAAGGGAAGGCAAAAGGGCTGGAAATGGAGAAGCAGCACATGGTTGACTGGTTAAGTAGACCTTCTTTAAGGGAATTTCACAGTGCTTCTAAAAGGGTGGGAAGAATGAGTTTAGCAATCTTTTGAGTAGAATTATAAATCAGAGCCTAATAAAACATTTCAAAATAAAGCTTAGAAGATAAATGATCTTAAGATACAGCACTATAAAAACATTTATTCTCTGGATTTAAAATCACAATTTCAAAATTCAAAATACCTTGTCACTTTGCTCCAGTGAAAAACTATCTAGCAAGAAAAGAGATATTGCTTGAAGAAATAAGAGATAGTGGCTGTACTCCCACATCATCATAAATGTGTAAGTTGAAGCACTCATCAATAAGTAGCAAAATCTCTAGGGAAAACAAAGAAAGAAACTAAGTATCAGTAGCTTTATTACTATAAAAATCTATGAGGTTGTTACCTCAAAGTTGCAGCTCTATCACTGGTTATACTTTAAGCTATTTAATTCTAGAAACTTTGTTTTTAAAAGTTGCATAAGTATTACTAAATCCTTATATAAACAGTAAAATCTTAAATAGAGCACACAGACAGAAATCAACGACTTGTCCTTCAAAGTTCAACATCATATTGAGAACTTCAGGATGACAAAGGGAAAAAATTCAGTACACTTTCAACTCGAAAGAGGTGAAGTAATAAATCTAAGATAATGGTGGCTTTACTAGACTTGGCTGATGGGCTTTTGTTACTGTGAAGGTAACTCCACTCACCCTAGAAAATATTTTCACTTCTGTAGTGCTTCATATTTCCCTAACAGTTTCCATTTAAATAGTCTGTTTACATCTCAGCCTATTACACAGTCATGGAAAAAAGCCCATTGCTTTTTTTTATTGCTTCTTAGCAGAAGTGTGCCCTTACCTTTCCCCAGTGCTTGTACTGTCGACCACATAAAACTCTCTTTTCCTTTGCTATGGTACTAAACACAAAGATTTCTTGCCCTTGCCTGAAAAATACCTGGGTAAAATAATTTCTGTCCTTCCAAATGTCATCTCTCAAATGATCCCTTAGTGGGAAACCAAGTCTGACAAATCCACTGTTTCTCAGCATATTTCTAACAACCTCTACTTGCTCCAGGGACCTACAATTTTATTCCCAATTTCCCCGCCAGCCATGGTGTCAAATGACTTGGTTCTGATAAGAACAGCAAAGGAGAAGGGTAATAAGGGTCTAGTCAAACCTGAGAAAACAACCATACTCTCTAAAACTTAATCTTTCAGACTCCGCTGACTATACTCAATGATAAATTTTGGAGTCAGAAACACCTCAGGCCATCAGCAGATATAAGGATTTTCGAGTATCCTGAATAAGATTAAGACCAGAGAACAAAATATAAGAGATGGAAGAAGTCTACCAGTTGGTCAAAGAATAAATACCAACTGCCAGGCCCAAAAGAGCTTAGCACTGACAGAACACATAAGCATCTGCTCCTCATATCACCACAGCTATAAGAGAAAGTGTTCTGGAAACTTCTAATGTAGAACAACCAGAACTGTAATAACAAGGCCTGAAATGATCATCCCCAGAAAAACCAGTTCCAGAAATCGATGAAGGCTCAGCTCTAGATCCAGCCTAATTAATCTACTAGACATGTGGATGTTACTTCAAGCATAATAGGAAAAAACTACAGTATAATGAAGCAAATTGCTAATTCCAAGGGTTTATTCTTAAACTATTCTAAAGAAAATGCAGCAAAATAAAAGAAATCTATGTCAAACACAATCTGGATAATTAGCTATGTTTTTCCTTTCTCTGAACATTTTCAAAATTCTGTGCACTCTGGTCTACCCCTTACCTTGCTCACTTCATTTTCAACTATGTCTTTATTGTGAACTATTTTATTATACATATTACTTGACACATTGTGTTTCAGTAATCAACCACAGATGTCTCTAGATAGCTCCAGATAATTGCACAAAATATCTGAGATGCAACTGGGACCACAAGCTCTAGCCTCAACAATAGGAAGCAAAACTACAAAATATGTGATTAAAATATACATATTGCTGTAATCCTACTCAGTAATGAAAACAAGCAAACTATTGACAGAATGCACAACTCACATGGATGTCAAGGGCATTAGGCTAAATGAGAAAAGCCAGTCTTGAAGGAAAACATACTATATAATTCCATTTGTATAAACTTTCAAAATGACAAAATCATAGTGATAGAGAACAGAGCAATGGTTACCAGAAAAATAGAAAATAGGAAGCGCTACCATAAAAGTTAACATTACAGCCATTTTTAGTCATTTGTGGTTTTTTAAAAGATTTTATTTATTTATTTGACAGAGAGAAAGACAGCAAAAAAGGGAACACAAGCGGGGGGAGTGGGGGAGGCAGAAGCAGGCTTCCTGCTGAACAGGGAGCCTGATGTGGGGCTTGATCCCAGGACCCTGAGATTATGACCTGAGCCAAAGGCAGACACCTAAAAACTGAGCCACTCAGGCACCCCTGTAGTCACTCTTTGTATCTTCATTAATATTTCCTTAACTTGCAAAGACTAAAAGCCATCAATATTACAGAAAATGGTAAATTAATGAGACAAATTAATTTTCAAAATAATATATTCTTCATATATTTGTCAAATAACTGCACCGAAACAATGTATCATCTCCTTTTTCCTTAAAATAATTTACTATCTATCAGACTAGACTAACAGCGTTATATAAATAGGACTACCTAAATATATTCTTTTTTATGTAGTAATTAGGCTTCACTAATGATTATAACTTAACTGTTAATATGATTAACTTTAGAATTTTACCCCACAGGGGCACCTGGGTGGCTCAGTGGGTTAAGCCTCTGCCTTCCGCTCAGGTCATGATCTTGGGGTCCTGGAATCGAGTTCTTTGTCGGGCTCTCTGCTTGGCAGGGAATCTGCTTCCCTCTCTCGCTCTGCCTGCCTCTCTGCCTACTTGTGATCTCTCTGTGTCAAATAATAAAATCTTTTTAATAAAATAAAATAAAATTTTATACCACATTTGCAATACACCAAAATTAATTGTGACAAATAAATTTATACCTTACCTCTCCATAAGTATTTAAGTTGCTTTTTAAATAGCCTGTAAGTGCAGCAATTTGGCATGCGAAATATGGTAGTGCCCAGTTTTCTCTTAAAGGAATGGAGTATTCAATTCTTGTTGTATCTACCCTAAAGTAAGCCATAAATGAAGAGCAAGATAGCAATATATTATATTTGTGTAACACAGAACTTTTCAAAGCACTTTCACACAATCTCATTGTTCTCTATACCAATCCTGTGAGTTAGGTAGGAATAGACAAAGCCACCACTGTCTATACAGCATCTTTGAGCAAATTAAGCATCTCATCCAGCCCCCATACTCTCCCTTCCAGGAAGACTCAGTGCTGCCATGTACTGCTTGGTGGAGAGATGGGCTTCTAGAAAAAATGAAAAAGGCACCCCTGCTCTGAGCAGATAGGCCTCATGCTAAGGCAACATAGCTTGTTGCAGAAGACACTGGATTTCAGCTCCCACTCTCTCTTCCCTTAATGAGATGGCTACCCTTCTCTAGAGTACAATCTGCATTACATAATTAGCAGGCCTGACAAACCCAAAGTTCTTATCCTCCCTTATTTAAAGAATATGAAGCTGAGAGAGGTGATATGACCTAATCAGGGTCATACAGCTAATAGGTGACGCAACTGGGATTACAGTGCATATCTTCTGATATCTTATTTAATAATCTTTTCAATCAGCAGGTTACCTGGAATTACCATTACAGTAGTCCTTCATGTGATATAACCAGAAACTTTTAAAAATTCCCAGTCACAAATACAGCATGTCTTTCCATGCTCTTCCTAAGTTTCTCCTCAATTTGCACTGACAGCAGGTTGTCTCCTGTACATATCCTCGCAAGACCTTTCCAATAATCATTAAATTTGGAATTCATACACCCAACGGCTCTTTTCCACACAGAAACAAAGACTGCTTTAAAAATTTTATGAAAATTGCTATATAACTCTCCTAAACAATGGAGGGGGATATATTTGCATACAATTTAGTTCAATTGAATTATGGTATAGGATATTACATAACAATGAAAATTAATAAACTATTGATATGCCCAACATACATGAATCTCGAAGTAATTATGTTGAATGGGAAAAAAAAAAACCCAAAAAAGCATATGCTGTATGACTCCATTACATAAAATTCTAGGAAACTAATTATAATGATAGAAACTAGATCATTCGTTTCCTGAAGACAACGGGACAGTTAGTAGAGCTGGGGTAAGAAGAGTAAAGAAGGAAGCATTACCAGGGGGGAACAAAGAAACTTTTGGGATGACAGATGTTTATTGTACTGATTTTGTTGATGGTTTCATGAGTGTGTCTAAATGCCCGAACTGATCAAACCATACACTTTAAATATACATTTTATGTCAGTTGTACCTCAATAAAACTGTTAAAAAGTATTTTAAGAAAACTTGTCTTCTACAAATGTATATGTGATTGAATACATATATATGAAAAAACAGGATCATATGTGAAGATCAAATGAAATAAAAGCTGTAAAGAACTTAGCAGTGTGTCTACAACCTAGTAAACGATATTAGACTGGCTCTTTTATAATTCCGTAATGAACTACTTTCACTTAATGATATATTATGATCATCTTTCCATAACTTACGTATCATTAAATACACTTAAAGAATATTTAATGGTCATGACACATCATTATATAGATTAATGATAATCTAACCAACTTCTATTGTTATATACTTATACTGTTTCTGATACTACGTTTTACAAAGATTTTCAAAACATGAACCAATGTTAGCAGCTCCTTCCGCCCACAGGTCCTGTCCTTGTGCTTTAATAAAAACACTTTTTTTTTTTAAGATTTTATTTGTTTATTTAACAGAGGGGGAACACAAGCAGGGGGAGTGGGACAGGGAGAAGCAGGCTTCCTGCTGAGCAGGGAGCCCGATGCAGGGTTCATCCCAGGACCCCAGGATCATGACCTGAGCTGAAGGCAGCCACTTAACAACTGAGCCCCCCAGGCGCCCCTACCTTTTGCACCAAAAACACCACAAAAAACATGGACCAATGTTTCTGTATAGTAATTATTGGTTTCGCTGTTTACTTTTAATGTTAATCCATTTGGAGCTTATTTTAGTATCTGTATTTTCCAGATGATTGTTCCAATACTATCAACTGAACATCATTTATCCTAAAGACCATCTATTTTCATATAATATCCTTGAAAAATTTATGAAAGTTAACTCTTTACAGACAAATAGGAGATTTCTCGTGTCATGAGGCAGGAAGTAGGGAGGAAGGAGAGAATTCTCTATTCTCAATCAGGATTCCACAAGCCACTCCATCAGCCCAGAATTGGGAAAATAGACCTGACACTCACCTCTCTGAAGGTTCACTCACTACCCTTGTCCAGGTCACAGATCACTGCAGGGAAACCTTTAAAACTCTGCACTGGAGAAAGGAAGTTATTGCAACAAAAACTGAGTAAGATCTCTGTCGGTTATTCTCTTCACCAGGACAGGCCTTCCCATTGCTACTTTCCGAACACCTGAGCTACTCTCTTGCCTTCACCATGCTTGGCGGTTGTGAGGACCAGAAGGCTAATAGTAAGAAGCAAATCAAATTGGGTCAAATGAGACCCAATTTTTCTCCCCAGTGGCAGAGTCTAACAGCAGCACAAACCAGCAGTTCAAGTAACTAAAATCACCTAGGGTTCATAGGCCTATAGATACATTCACAGAGATTAGCAAGCTCTGAGTTTAATTTTAAGGTTTTTTTGTTTTCATTTTTGTTTTAAAGTAATCTCTACACCCAACATGGGGCTTGAACTCATGACCGCAAGATCAAGAGTCACAGGCTCTACTGAGCAGCCAGGAGCCCCCTGAGTTTTCATTTTATACACATCATAGTATAAGCATAATCTGGATCATCTGGATGACTACCTTGTAATTCACTATTGCCAAAAGATTTCAGGGTTCACTTCCATGTTTGTGTTAACAATCTAGCTGGCAACGCAGGACTACTTCAATTGGCTTGAGTTAATCAGGAAAAATAAAGAGATGATTATAATACTAAATGATGTATTGCCAAATAAAAACAAAATGATGTCTTGATCACTGTGGTAAAAAAAGATTTTATAGTGGACTGAAGAGAGCAACAGGATGAAAAGTGAGTCCTCTCACAGTACCCACCTGTGCAGGCTTGCCACACTCAAAAGAACCTCCTGGAAGGGTAGCTTATTTATGCTGAGAGTAGAAATCTGGTTCTAGCAAAATATCATTTTCACATTAATCTTTTCAGTTACTATTTTCCTGGTTGATTATTTCATTAGTAAATTGGTTTCGGTTTTATAATACCATAAGCAGCGTAAGCATTCAGAGAATTACCTAGTTTTATACATAAACAGCATTATAATTCAAATTATTTAAGTAAATACATGGAACCCATGAAAATACAGAACTGAAGTTTGAGAAATGTTGAGTTGGATAACATATAAAACAGTTTGGCATATCAATGCATAACGTGTGAAAGTTAAAAACCATTTACATAGGGGCGCCTCAGTGGCTTAGTGGGTTAAGCCTCTGCCTTCAGCTCAGGTCATGATCTCAGGGTCCTGGGATAGAGCCCCACATCACGTTCTCTGCTCAGGAGGGAGCCTGCTTCCCCCTCTCTTTCTGCCTGCCTCTCTGCCTACTTGTGATTTCTTTCTCTGTGTCAAATAAGTAAATAAAAATCTTAAAAAAAAATTTACACAGTATCAGTATAACTTCTGATGGCAGCATATTGCCTTGCACTGATGTATCACAATTTACCTAACCATTCTCTTCTATTTAGATGGTTTTCTAATTTTTTGTATTATTGTCCTTTTCTGGATTACTGCCTTGCAATAAGATAGAATTCCTGGGAAAGACTATCACCTATATTGAAAAAGCTTACACATGCGTGAGTATTCTGAGTATACCAATAGCATCACAACAGAACCAGCATGATATGTCACCATTATTTTGTTAGCTACACCTTTAGAACATGTGCATTTCCTCGCATCTTACCTCTTTATTATTACTAATGAAAATTATTTTGGGGTGGGGGCCAAAGACTAACTTTATTTTTTTTTAAAGATTTTATTTGAGAGAAAGAAGAGGCAGGAGGAGGGGGTGGAGGGAGAGGGAGAAGTAGGCTAACCACTGAACAGGGTGCCTGATGTGGAGCTTGACCCCAGGACTCTGAGATCATGACCTGAGCAGAAGGCAGACTCTTTACTGACTCAGCTACCCAGGCGCCCCCAAAGACCAACTTTAATATACACTTTTAATCATGCACTTTTTTTCTTTGCCCTTCAAATACAAAGATGTTCCCACTGAAATGATACCCAGATATATATTTGTAGATTAGGAGATCAGCAGGGACTGTTCCATATTGTTTATATGTGAAGCCAGGTCTCAGGTGAGCCCATTTTTGTGATATATCTGTTATAAGGGAGTAAGTTACTCCTGATTTTTTTCCCCCACTACTGTCTATACAGTGTGGTTTCCTAAAATTTCCTCGAATTTTCTAGTATGCCTACATCTTTTGGTTTTATAATCCTGCTTTCCCCTTCTGGTATTAAGGAACATGTAACACAAAATACAATTACCAACACCAATAATATGACGGAATGACTAATATCTTTTTATACTTTTCTAGACATTCATATATAAACTCCAAAGCTGGTGCATAGGGGTGCCTGGGTGGCTCAGCTCAGGTCGTGACCTCACGGTGTGAGATCAAATCCTGTATTGGGCTCCACACTTAGTGTGGATCTGCTTGGGACTCTGTCCCTTTCCCTCTGCACCGTCCCCCAACCTCACTCACATGCATGCACTCTGTCTCTCTCAAATAAATAAATAAATAAATAAATAATCTTAAACAAGAGCTGGTGAATAGAAAAAGCATATTCTCTTCCATAGCATCAAAATATATTTTGCAGCATAAAATATATACCAATGAAAAATGAACAAAGAGCAAAACAAATAAAAACTACTTGCTAAGAATGTTTTAATTGCCAAAGGATACATTTTAGTAGGACATATCAGGTTAATTTTTCTACTAACTCCAGCTCTAGCTCCCCAGGATACACACTGTACAATGAAATAAGGCAATTTCCTTCTAATTCTAAGTGTCTCTAAAATACTCTATTTGACAAGGACTCCTATTATTCTTTAATGCTGTTATTCTTACACGGAAAAGTTGCCTGGGCTTCCTCTTCAAACTTCTGATAAAGATAAAGTCTAGAAATTAAACAAAATGAACATTAAAAATTCACTACTAGGGTGCCTGGCTGGCTCAGTTGGAAGAGCATGTGACTCTTGATCTCAGGGTCCTCAGTGTAAGCCCCACATGGAGGAAATGGAGCCCACCTAAAGAAAAAGAAAGTCTGCTGCCTGTAGTAGCCAGTTTCCAAGATGGTCTGCAACGTATTAAAATCCTGTGTAGTTTCTTCCCACAATGCACCAAAGTCAGTGCATGATCAACAGAACATGGCAGAGTAATGTCCTAACATTTCTGGTATTAGGTTATAAAAGAGATCTCACTTCCATGATGGCACACTCACTCCACACTCTTTTGGATCACTCATGCTAAAGAAAGCCAGTAGCCAAATTGTGAGCAGCTCTATGGTGAGGCTTATGTGATGAGAAACTAAGGCCTTCCAGGTCAACAAAAGTCACATGAATGAGCTTGGAAGTAGACAGTTCAGGCCAGTCAAGCCTTCAGATGACTATAACCCTAAACAACTTTTTTTTTTTTTAAGATTTTTTTTTAAAGATTTTACTTACTTTTTTGGCAGAGAGCAGAAGAGCACAAGCAGAGGGAACAGCAGAGGAAGAGGGAGAAGCAGGCTCCCAGTTGAGCAGGGAGCCCTCTGCGGGGCTTGATCCCAGGATTCTGGGATCAAGTGAAGGCAGACGCTTAACCATCTGAGCCACCCAGGTGCCCCATCCTAAACAACTCTTGACTGTACCCTCAAAAACGGGTCCTGAAACAGGACCACTCAGTTAAACCACTGTGGATTCCTGATCATCAGAAACTGACATAATGGTTATTGTTTTAAGCTGTTAAGTTTTAGGCTGATTTGATATGCAGCAATAACTAACACATCACATAATCAAGAAAGCAATTCTTCAATTATTGTAAATGCCAGTTTTGTACTAAATAAATTTCATTCTAAAAAGCAAGACTTCCTAGACCTAGTCTATGAGTTCTGAAACACTTTGAGTGGACTATTAAATTTCTAACAATGAATCCTAATAGAATTTTAGAAAAGTGCACGGCAACTTAAAATATTCTCTAACAAGCACTTTTCTGATGTAACAAGAAATCATCTTATCCTTGTAGCATCTACACTAGATTCTCTAATATTAGTCTATACTAAAAGGAACTAAAGCTCCATAGAGAAGTGACTAATTCCAAATCTTTCACAGGGAATGTATAAGCTGATCCTGCTCACCTTGTTGAGCCAGAAAACAATAGAGCTTTCAAAAATTAATGAAGATGTGGTAAAAGAACAGCAGTTAGCCTGAAAGGACTTGTATTAACCAAAGCTGTAAGAACTTGAACAACAAAAACATTGGTGGTAATGGATTTAGCAGTATTCAATCAATGAAAATCCCAACGTAGAAAAACATGCTTAAAAAAGAGCATACCAATGCTCAAAAAAAAGAAGACATACTGGCTCAGTCAGTAGAGCACACAACTCTAAATCCCAAGGTTGTGAGTTCAAGCCACATGTTGAGGGTAGAGCCCACTTTAAAATACACATACACACACACACATATATACATGTGCATATATATATATACATAACTTATTAAATATATAACTATATTAAAAATATATTTTTTAAAGAATACCAGAAAGTTTGCTTTATCACTATATGAGGCAGCCATTAAACAATTTCCTAGAAATGGGTAAAGTGAAATTAAGCATTTTTCTGACTTTCTAATAGTAACTGAATTTAAAGGTAACCAAAGAACCCTGGTTAATTAAGAAATATTCTAGGGATGAATACTCTAGGGACGCCCGGGTGGCTCAGTCAGTAAAGCATCCAACTCTTGATCTTAGGATTTTGAGTTCAGGCCCTGTGTTCTGGGGATGGAGCCTACTTAAAAAAAAAAAAAAAAGAAAGAAAATAAAGAAAAACTCTACCTTTTAAGAATGAAGAATATAGCTAATGAAAACAGAAAAATGTAATTTAAGGGGCACCTGGTTGGCTCAGTTGGTTAAGCATCCAACTCTTGTTTTTGGCTCAGGTCATGATCTTGGGGTCCTGGAATTGAGCCCTAAGTTGGTCTCCCTGCTCAGCAGGGAGTCTGCTTCCCCCCTCTCTCTCCCCCGCCTCTCCCCCTCTTATTTGCACTCTCTCTCTAAAATAAATAAATCTTAAAAAAAAGAAAAATATAATTTAATAAACCCTGATGTAATCACTAATTTCAGCAAAGATTAGCAACGGGAGTTACAACCCTTAGGTAAATGGTTAGTGTTAAAAAGGACATTCATGTGGTACCCCAAAGCACCACACAAATTATATTCTAGTCATGAAGAGATCTGTCATCGCCCCAAACCAGCAGTCAATCTCAGACTCTCTAGAAGTAGGCCACATAAATACCATGTAACTTTTAATATCATGGAACATGAAAAACCCATCATCTATGATTTTTTTAAATCTATGATACATTCTAACTAGAATTGTTCTCTTGAATTCATCAAGCCTTTGATATAACTTCCAGATTATAGAAACACAAAGAGGAAAGAACTAGATGACACCACAAGAAAGCAAAAAGAGAAATCCCTAAGGTGGGACATTCTGTAGGACAACTAACTGGTCTCTTCAATTAAAAAAAAAAGGGATTATGGAGGGCTTAAAAGAATTAAGGAGGGGCACCTGCTGGCTCAGTCAATAGAGCACTGGATTCTTGATCACAGTCTTGAGTTCAAGTCTCACATTGGGCCATACAGCTTACTTAAAAAAAAATTGGGCAGGGCTCAATCTCATGACCCTGAAATCACAACCTGAGCTGAAATCATGAGTCAGATGCTTAACCCAATGCTTAACCGCCTGAGCCATCCCAGTGCCCTTAAAGAAGATTTTTAAAAAATCCTTTATATCAAATTACTGGCAACATGTGACTCTAAATATAAACAAAGCCCAGTAAGAGCTATAGATCTTAATGCTGAGTCTCAATAATTTGAAACAAGTGTATTTTTTATTTAGCAATTGCCAAAAGAAAATGTTGTAACAGAATGTTTCATTTTTAAAAATTTAGTCATGGTAAGTATTAGGGGAGAAAAGTATAATGGAAAGAAAGAATATCCATCCTTTAAAACTAAACTTTAGACACTGACCAATGCCAAGAAAATTTTTATGTCTCAAATCAGCCCTCCATTTCTAAACACCCACTGCCTACTCTCTTTTTACTCACAATTAAAGAAAGGGGGATGCTTTGATTACCAAAAGGGATGGGTTTATTCATTCAGAGCACTCTGTGATAGATTAATATAGAATCCTTATCTGTGGTGATTAACTTAATAGTGATATATGTGATGCCTCTCCTTTTCACAAAATCATGTCGTCAGTTTTAAATAAAAGAGGAAAGAAAAGGCACATCCATGTATACCAATGTTACTATGTCTGATAAAAGAGAGATGTAAGGTAGATGTATTATACTTCAGTCGTTGCATGACAAATGACCACACAAGTATAGACTTAAAACAACATAAATTTATTAGCTCACAAACCTATCCCAGTATTTCTGAATATTCTGCTCAGGGTCTCCCTAAGCTAAAATCAAAACATCAGTCAGGGCTGCTGTTCTCATCCCAGGGCTCGTGGTCCTTCCCAGGGTCACTGGTTATTGGCAAAATTCATTTCCTCCTCACTTCACAGCAACAGCGCAGCAATCCATCATCTCATGCTTCAAATATCTCTGACTTGCCCTTCTGCACCAGATGTAAAAAGATCTCCAACTTTAAGGGCTCATATGATTGATTAGATCAGGTCCACTAGGAAATCTTCCTACCTTAAGATCAACTATGCCATTTAACATAACAATCACAGGAATAATATCTCATCTTATGCACAGGTGGGGATTAGGGTGTGAAATATTTGGGGGGTGGCATTTTTAGAACCAAATACCACAGCCATAAAAAAAAAAACTGTAAAATTTAATTTAAAAACCATTTCTTACCTGTTAATAATGAACCATGCAACAGTAAGCATTCCTGCTAGCCATGTTCCACTCATAAGCCAACTTGTAACAAATAAAGCAGTAACATATATTCCTTGCAATCCAAAAACAATGCCAATATAGAAATAAACTGGCTCAATAATCTCCTAATTGGGGGGAAAAAGAGGAGATAATACAGTGACATTACATAATTTTAATTATTTGCAAATATGTAAGAAAATAAATATTAAAGTCAAAAGAAAACATACATTGCTACCAGTTGCTTGATATAAAACACTGGCAATAAGTTCTGGATACAGAGACATTTGCTGCACTGCATTTATAGTCTTCAGAGATACAGTTTTGTTATTGTGTGTCAATTCATAAACACCTAAAGACAGAAAAATTTTTCTCCAGATTATTTATTCTGCTTTACAATAATTAAACATGTCATTCACAGATCATTAAATATTTTAAATATTTAATAATTACAAAGAAAAATCTCAAAGTAAGATACACTGAGTGTGCCTCATTTTTCCAATGCTTTTATTAAGTATAAGAAAGAATAATACTTGTACTCTAATACAAATCTCCAAATTCAAGGGTTCCCACATAGTAGAACAATGTTTTATTTTAGAGAAGTGTTGTTATTAAAAATATAAATGTGCAGGGGGCGCCTGGGTGGCTCAGTGGGTTAAAGCCTCTGCCTTCGGCTCAGGTCATGATCCCAGGGTCCTGGGATCGAGCCCCGCATCGGGCTCTCTGCTCAGCGGGGAGCCTGCTTTCTCCTCTCTCTCTGCGTACTTGTGATCCCTGTCTGCCAAATAAATAAATAAAATCTTTAAAAAAAAAAAAAAATATATATATATATATATATATATATAAAAAAATGTGTAGGGGCACCTGAGTGGCTCAGCTGGTTAAGTGACTGCCTTCAGCTCAGGTCATGATCCTGGAGTCCCAGGATGGAGTCCAGAAATCGTACCCCTGCTCAGCAGGGAAGTCTGTCTCTCCCTCCAACCCACTCCCATCCTGTGCTCTCTCTCAAATAAAATAAAATCTTAAAAAAAAAAAACAAAAACAAAACAAATGTGGGGGGTACATAGCTGGTTCAGTTGGTAGAACATGAGACTCTTGACCTCAGGGTCCTGAGCTTAAGCCCCATGTTGGTACAGTTAAAAAAAAAAAAATACAAATGTGGTTATCATACCTCTTTCAAATGAGGGCGCTTTTAACATATCTTTATAATAAGAGTAATAAATGGCACTGTCACCTTGAAATGTGATTTCTCGTTCAAGTTCCTAAAAGAAAATGAAATGATTATTTAAATACTAGTATCCTAAATTTCACCTGCAATCTTCTTTCTCTTCATCTTCTAAATTAATGCTATTTATTTATCCTTTTATTCAAAGAAACATGCTTGAATTTTCCTTTAATCACTAGTGGCCACATTAAGGAGTTAAACTTTTCAATAATCTGACAATTATTTTAATGAAACACCTAAGGTTTGGGGCACCTGGGTGGCTCAGTCAGTTAAGTGTCCAACTCTTGATTTGGGCTTGGGTCGTGATCTCAGAATCCTGAGACTAAGCCCTGCATCAGGCTCTGTGCTCAGAGACTGAGCTCTTTGCCTTCTCTTTGCCCTTCTCCCTGCTCACATGCTCTCTCTCAAATAAACCAATCTTAAAAAAAAAAAAGAAAGAAACACCTAAGGTTTAAAATGGATTGTAGCTCATAAGGCATTTACCTATTATATATAATGAAAATCTAGAAGGAAAACCAGAAAAAATGCCCCAAGGACAGAAAGAATAGTAAGGCAGGTAATAAAAAATGATGGTTGAGGGGCGCCTGGGTGGCTCAGTGGGTTGGACCCTCTGCCTTCGGCTCAGGTCATGGTCCCGGGGTCCTGGGATCGAGCCCCGCATCAGGCTCTCTGCTCAGCGGGGAGCCTGCTTCCTCCTGTCTCTCTCTCTGCCTGCCTCTTTGCCTACTTGAGATCTCTGTCTGTCAAATAAATAAATAAAATCCTAAAAAAAAAAAAAAAAGATGGTTGAAGTGTTAAAGTCCATAATAAAAAAGAAAAATTTAAGAAGAAATCAGTATTTTTTATTGCTTTTCCACTTCCTTAAATATCCAGAACAACAAGCCCTTAACTCTTTTCCACAGCAAGAACAACTAATCAGTGCTTTTCAAAAGAAATTCCAGAAATAGAGGCAAATCTTAAGTTCCTAAAATTGAGTTATACAGGGTACCAGAGTTGCTTGGTCAGTTAAGCATCTGACTCTCGATTTCAGCCCAGGTCCTGAGAAGGCTCATGACCTCTTAGGGTCAGGAGATTGAGCCCAGCTCCACATTAGACTCCACGCTCGGCAGGGAGTCTGTGATTCTCACCCTTGCCCCATCCCCCAACTCATGTTCTCTCTTGCTCTCTAAAAATAAATAAAACTTTTAAAAACTTATTATTAAAAAATTGGGCTATATAGGTAATTAAAAAACCATGAAAAACCTTGTGCATTTCATGATAAATCAAGCTTTTGTAAATCTATAGTCTCTGAAAATGAAACTCCTTTATTTTCATGCATAACACTTATCAATTAATGTAAAAGATATCAGAGCAGTTTTTCCTAAGTTTGGCTAACAGAATTTCCTGAGATATAAATGGGTATTACCCAAAGAGTTCTATAGTTAAATAAGTTGTGCAAAGGCAGCATTCAAGAAAATGGGTTTCTTTAGGACTTCCCAGAGTACCAGTATACCTTATGCAACTGTGAATCTCTAGGAAGAAATCTTTTCTAGATCTATTTGACCAGTGACTTTTTTCCCCATTTAGAACTTATTAATCAAAATAAATTTCCTTAACAACAAAAATCAGATAAATTTCCTTAAAATGATTCTTTATGAATGGAAACAGATTTGTTTCTAGGATTTCAAAGATATAAACTTTAGATCACTGCTTCTCAAATTTAATGTGCATATGAGTTTCAGACATCTTATTAAAAGATCTCTGATTAGCGGCAACTGGGTGGCTCTGTGGGTTAAGTGGCTGCCTTTGGCTTGGGTCATGATCCTGGGGTCCTGGGATCGAGCCCCGCATGGGGCTCCCTGCTCAGTGGAGAGCCTGCTTCTCCCTCTCCTTCACCACTCTGCATGCTTGTGCTCTGTCGCTACCTCTCTGCTAAATAAAAAAAATCTTAAAAAAAAAAAAAAAAAAGATCTCCGATTAGATTTTGATTCTAAAGTAGGGCCTGAGAATCTGCAATTCTAAAAAAGCTCCCAGGTAAAGTCAACGTTCCTAACTCATACAGTCTTAAAAAAAACACAGTATTTTTTGATGCATGCCTTCTATATTTTCAAATCTTTGGTTGTTCTCCATGCTGCTTACCCAACAGAATTGCTTGGACATATTTTAAAACACTGATCCTAGACATTTCCTGCTACCCCACCTAAGAATATGTGAACTTTTTAAAAGCTCATCAGATGGTTCTATTGTACATCCAGTATTATCAAGGAAATAGGATATGCTACAGTAATAGCTTTTGTCAAATCAATACAGGCAATTATTCAGCTAAATGTTTTGGTGGGATGAGGTCAATGGCTGCTCAAAAATAAGAACAACAACAAAACAGTTTGGACTAAAAAAGAAAACAAAACTCTTTAGAGTCAAGTGGTACTCTGTGAACCTTATCAATCCATGAAAGGTATATCTGATTGTGAAGGAAAGTCTGAGAACAAATTTACTCAAAGGCTAAATTATGAATTATCTAAGTAATTACAGTGACTAAAGGGTCTGTGGAATACACATGATTTAAAACCAGACATTAAACATACTAATATGAAGAGACATCTTAATAAATACTGTCACGCATGTTAATCATTTCCATGCCCCCAAAACATTCTAATCATGTAATCTAAAAATTAAAATATTACTGCTGAAATGTTTTTGAAATGTAAACTACCAAAATTAGTAAAAGTATGACTAAACTTGGTAACATTCACTGTCATTAAAAGCCTCTGATAGGGGCGCCTGGGTGGCTCAGTGGGTTAAAGCCTCTGCCTTTGGCTCAGGTCATGATCCCAAGGTCCTGGGATCGAGCCCCACGTCGGGCTCTCTGCTCAGCGGGGAGCCTGCTTCCTCCTCTCTCTCTCTCTGCCTGCCTCTCTGCCTACTTGTGATCTCTGTCTGTCAAATAAATAACTAAATAAAATCTTAAAAAAAAAAAAAAAGCCCCTGATAGATTAGTAGCACAATAAATAAAAAGCACCCTCATAGTTTTTATTCCATGGCCTGGAAACACATTGTATTACATTTTTCAAGGTTGATGTTTTGACTGTGTTCTCAAAACAGCTCCTACACCATTTTGTGTCTAATGACTGTACATAAGAAAGCACTTGTCATACTTATCACACATATAGTTTGGCTCCCTGAAAAACACAATATTTAGATTAAAGTTAAATACTCCGCAAACAACTTCCATATGCTCAAAATTCTTTCTTCTTACCTGCCTGTTGGAAAACCAGAATTTCCGTTCATGGTATGCTGATAAATAGAGAGCATACATCATACCACTAGTAACTGCTGCAAGACAGCCAATGAAAATCTTTGCAAAGCGCTGAAATAATACATCTGAAAAAGCATATTAAAAGTAATCAGATGTAGATGATATTTATATTAATGCACTTCTATTTTTAAAAAGTAATTAAAAGGTAGTATGTATCCTTGATGTGAGGAAAATGGCATTCTAATTCTGTGTTCTTCCTCCCCAAAACCTATATCCCCAGTCTAATGAGAAAAAAAACAGACAAATTCCAAAAGAAAGACATCCTAAATATACCTGACCAGTATTCCTCAAACTGTCAAGGTCACCAAAAACAAGGAAAACCTAAAAAACTGCCACACCCAAAAGAGTCTAAGCAGACATGCCAACTAAATGTCATGTGGAATCCTGGAACTGCAAAAGGAAATTTGGTAATTAAGCAAATCTGAATAAAGTATGGATCTTTTTTAAAAATAGTATATTACGGAATACTATGCAGCCATCAAGAGATAGGAAATCTTGCCATTTGCAATTACATGGATAGAACTAGAGGGTATTATGCTAAGTGAAATAAGTCAATCAGAGAAAGACAACTATCATATGATCTCTCTGATATGAGGAATTTGAGAGGCAGGGCGGGGGGTCATGGGGGTTAGGGAGGGAAAAAATGAAAAAACATGGGTTGGGAGGGAGACAATCCATAAGAGACTCAATCTCACGAAACAAACTGAAGGTTGCTAGAGGGTAGGTGGGGTAGAGACAGGGTGGGTGGCTGGGTAATGGACATTGAGGAGGGTATGTGCTATGGTGAGTGCTGGGCAATGTGTAAGCCTGATGATTCACAGACCTGAACCCCTGGGGAAATAATACATTATATGTTAATTAAAAAAATAAAAAATAAAAATAGTGTATTAATACTGGTTCCTTAACTGTACCAAATATACCATACTAATACAAAATGTTAATAAAAGGGAAAATTCTATGTGTGGGCAGAGGGAGGGTGTAAGAAGTGAACTCTGCACTATCTGTCCAGTTCTATAAACCAAAAAAGATTTCAAACATTAAAGCCTATTACTCAAGGAAAATAATAAAAGGTATGTACTACCAAACATCTAAAGAAAAAAATACAGGTTCATTCAGAATTACTATCAATAGCCGTTTCCTTATCAAGGAATTTTTTTCTTTACTGAGGAATAATTTACATAGTACAGATTACAGCCATTTAAAATATATGTAATTCAATAATTTTTAATGTTTATATATTTAAAACATCATATGCAACTATTATATATATGTAACTATTTCTTGATGAAATAACATAAGACACATGTGAATTTTCTACACACAGGATGATTTAACCCTGCTCTACCCTAGCTATTAGGTATAACAAGCACAGGCCTAAGGGCCTAAAGCCCAATGTTTGATTACTGAATGACTGACAGATCTGTAAAACTCAACTTGCTGATTTATGAGGTTAGCTAAACTAAAATCTTAGCCACTAGTGGCTTACAAAATACAGGTTTATTTCTCACTTATGCTACTTGTGGGTTTGGGGCCCATAGTGACTCTCCACCCAATTCCACACTTTAGATTAGCTGTGGCTCTTCTTGTATCTTCTTCAGAGTCCCAGATTGGGGTCAGTGGCTATTCTCATGAAAGAGGGTAAGAGCTGGAGAACTGGACGCCTGGATGGCCCAGTCATTCATTTAAGCATCTGCCTTCAGCTTAGGTAATAATCCCAGGGTCCTGGGATGGAGCCCCACATCAGGCTCCCTGCTCTGTGGGGAGCCTGCTTCTCTCTCTCCCTCTGCCTGCCACTCCCCTTGCTTCAGCTCTCTCTCTCTCTCTTTTTCAGTCAAATGAATAAATAAAATCTTAAAAAAAAAAAAAAGAGCAGGAAAACAGGCAGAGAATACAATGCCTCTTACAGTTTCTGGTCAAAACCAAAACATGCTACTTCCACAAACAGTCCATTGGTCCAGGCGAGTCACATCAGTAAGCCTGACAATGAGGGAACAAAGTATACACTGCCTCAGAGATGCACTCCAAATGACATGGCAATGGGAAGAAATGGATAACTCACTTTAGGAAAAGGAGAAAACACTTGCAAATAAAAGAGTCTATCAGGGTCTGCCCCATTTGTCACAAATACTCACTTCCCTCCAAAGGCAAACCACTCACTCCTTCTCAAGAAAGAGACCCTAAGAACAGCTTATTCAGCTTGTTTCCTGCATGTATATATCATTTTAAGACCTGAATAGTTATATCCTTTTTAATCTAGGCTGGCAGTTCTTTTAACGGTACATCTCTCCCAAAAGCTTAGCAGGCAATTCTCTTCGATATTCACTTAACAGAAATAAAAACAAACGCCCACAAAAAGATCTGTAGAATTGTGGTCACAGAAGCCTTATTCTTAATAGCTAAATACTGAAAATTAGGGCACCTGGTGATCTTTGTCAAATAAATAAATAAATAAATCTTTAAAAAAAAAAAAAAAGTGGTTGTCTTTGGGGGTGGGGGGTACAGGGAAAATCTGGAAGAGGGTACAAAGAAACTTTCCGGGGTAATGGGAATGTTCTGTATCATGTTTCAACTGTACTCCTATGTCAAAACTCATTTAATTAAATACCTAAGAGTCTGTGCATTTTACTATAAGCTAATTATAGAAGTATACCTCAGAGATGGTACAGGTTCACTTCCAGACTACTGCAATAAAGCAGATATTGCCATAAGCGTACTAAGTGAATTTTTTGGTTTCCTGGTTATATAAAAGTTAAGTTTACACTACACTGTAGCACTATGTCTTAAAAAAAATACATATCTTAACAAATAGTTCATTGCTAAAATATACTAACCATCACCTGAGCTATCACTGAGTCATAATTACTGACCACAGATCACTACAACAGATATAATGATAAAGTGTGAACTACTACGAGAATTACCAAAATATGACACAGAGACAGGAAATGAGCAAATGGGGTTGGAAATGGTGCTGTTAGACTTGCTCAACACAGTGTTGCCACTAACCTACAATTCATTAAAAAAAAAAAAAAAAAAAAAAAAAGGATACCTGCAAAGCACAATAAAGTGAAGCACAATAAAAGGAAGTATGCCTGTACCTTAATTTTTTAAAAGTAAATCACTTGTTTTTATAAAGAACAATCTTGTCAGCTTTTTACCTACTTGATTCTAGTCAGTTCCTCGTTCCAACAACTATACAGAAGTCCTCCCCCACCTTGTGTGCGGGGGATAACGTTCCAAAATCCTTAGTGGGTACCTGGAACTGTGGATAGTACTGAACCCTAGTTATACTATGTTTTCTGATGCATACATAACTGTGATAAAGTTTAATTTATAAAGTCAGACACAGTGAGAGATTAACAATAACTAATAATAAAATACAACTATAAAAATATGTTGTAATAAAAGTTATGGGAACATGGTCTCTGGCCCTCAAAATATCTTATTGTATTCACCCTACTCCTTATGATGATGTGATATGATAAAACACCCACGTGATGAGAAGAAGTGAGGAAAATGACATAGGTATCCTGAGGTAGTGTTACACTACTATTAACTTTCTGACAACACGTCAGAACGTGGGATTATCTGCTTCTAAACTGTGGTGAACACAGAAAACTAAAATGATGGAAAGTGAAACTACTGGATAGGAGGGACCATTGTACTTAGAATTTTTTTCCTAGACGACTCTCGGAAAAGTTTAACTACATGTATTTTGAGCTTATTAGGCTACTGTGGAACCACACGCTGTGTTATTTTCCCTGAGTACTTTGTCGAACTAAAAAGATTTACTAGGAAATATCTACATCTACCCATATATTTTAACAAACTCTGCGACAGCCTTACCCTGAGGATTCATCTTAGTCATTCACCTTTATTGTCAAGGTATTTCTCAATTTTCTGGATTTTGCTAACTAAAATAGACAGTTCTAACTCAACACTACAAGTCCCAGAAATTCTGGATCCTCTATTTTCCTCTTTATTCCTGCTTGCAAATAGGATAATTCTGTTCTAAATTCACCTCTTTAATCAAAGAGATGTAATCAAATGTAGCTGATAACCAAGGCCCTCTAGTAACATCCTATTTTACAATCTTGTTACCTAAAATAATAAAAAAGTAGTATAAAAATTGCAACAAATTCATAAGAAATGGTTTCATAAAATGTTTTATCACTGAATAATATGGATTATTGTTTTTCTAGCTTCCAAAAAAATTTCCTTGCTGCGAGCCCCTGAACTAGCTCTACAGATGATCTACTGCCTTTATCTTACTTGAGAAATATATATATAAATGGGCCTTCAGAGGCACCTGGGTGGCTCAGTCAGTTAAGCATCTACCTTTGACTCAGGTCATGATGCCAGGATCCTGGGATCAAGTCCCACATCATGCTCCTTGCTCAGCAAGAGCCTGCTTCTCCCTCTGCCTGCTGCTCCCCCTACTTGTCTGCCCTCTTTCTCTCTCTCTGACAAATAAAATCCTCAAAAAATTTAAAACATTTTTTTTAAAATGGGCCTTCAACTCTCTACTCAGCGGGAAGCATGAGAAGGCTTTCAGCCTCTAAGGATGGCATGTTCTCCAGAGCCATATTCATACACAGTTCAGTAGTTTAATAGAAAAGGAAGGACCGGGGCGCCTGGGTGGCTCAGTGGGTTGAAGCCTCTGCCTTCGGCTCAGGTCATGATCTCAGGGTCCTGGGATCGAGCCCCGCATGGGGCTCTCTGCTCAGCAGGGAGCCTGCTTCCTCCTCTCTCGCTCTCTCTGCCTGCCTCTCTGACTACTTGTGATCTCTGTCAAATAAATTTAAAAAATAAATAAATAATCTAAAAAAAAAAAAGAAAAGAAAAGGAAGGACCTCCAGAGGGTGGAGTCAAGGACCACAGAGAACACTGAACTGGGAAGCTACTTCCAAGGAAAACAACCAGGGCTTAATAAAGAAACATCCCTACCCCGGGATAAGGAGCCCTCATATTTATCCATAGCAGTTACGAAATTTCGTAACTGCTATGGATCAGTGACTGTTATCTCTCTCACTCTTCTTCTTTCTGAATGGAAGCATTTATTTTGCTTATCCTGTCCCTGTCCAACAATATATCCTGGGAGGGGGACATGTGCAGAAAAGCTAACATAGCAGCCCTGCAACTGCCTTATGGAGAAAGGTCTGCTTGCAAGGTAGGGCCTTTGTTGGAATCTGGGAACTTGGATTTCAGGAAGGCTCCCACCATTCTCTTATCAGTTAGTTTACTGTACCTGACCTATCTGTACAAACAATGTGGTTTATGCTCGCTACTTTCCTTCTGGGGATCCAGTTTTGGTATGTGGTAGGTAAAGGATACATGACCAGCCACCAATAAAAACTCTGTGCAGGGGGCGCCTAGGTTGCTCAGTGGGTTAAAGCCTCTGCCTTCAGCTCAGGACACGGTCTCAGGGTCCTGGGATCAAGCCCTGCATCAGGCTCTCTGCTGAGCAGGGAGCCTGCTTCCTCCTCTCTCTCTGCCTGCCTCTCTGCCTACTTGTGATCTCTGTCTGTCAAATAAATAAATAAAATCTTAAGAAAAAAAACAAACAAACAACTCTGTGCAGGGGCGCCTGGGTGGCTCAGATGGTTCAGTCTCTGCCTTCAGCTCGTGTCATGATCTCAGCGTCCTAGGATCAAGCCCTGCATTGGGTCCCCGACTCAGTGGGGAGTCTACTTCTCAGTCTCCCTCTCCCTCTGCGTCTCCGCCTGCTCATGCTCTCTCTCACTAAATGAATAAATAAAACCTTAAAAAAAAAAAAAACAACTCCGTGCAGTCATTAATAAGCTTCCCTGGTAGACAAAACTTGACAAATGTCCCAATTTGACGCTGAAGGAGTTAAGCACAACCTGTGTGAATCCATTAATAATCAGTGAAGCTTATGCCTAGTTTCTTACAGACTTTAGCCCTAGGCCTTTTTTCCTTTTGCTGATTTTCTTTTATACTGTTCACTGTAATAAATCATAGCTGTAACTATTCTGAGACCTATGAGTCCTTCTAGCTAATCACCAAACATGGGGGGTGGTCTTGGAGACCCCTCACACAGAGCACATAACTTACCTTTGTAATTCATAGGTATCTGGACCAGAATGATTGATACCTGGCCCTGATGTAGATAGGATGACCTTGGGCCTCAAGACTGCTTCCAGGACTAGTAAGACTGAGTATCTTCCTTGGGGTCAGAGAGGTAGTGAGTGTATTTTGTTTGAGGGAGAAAAGTAAATATTTATGACCAAAAGGAAAGAATGTGATAGAGAGTTATATTATTATTCCCACTTATTTTGTCCTTTCTTACAAAATGATTATTGATCTCTCTCCCCACTACCATGTGACTTGCAATGCCTCCCTGTAGTCAGGGTATACTCCATTTCACTGTCTGGATTGTTTATATGCTTCCTTGGGTCAAGAGAATCTGAGTACAAGTGACTGTCAGTTCAGCAGAAAATTTAAGAGTCATTGCATGACTCTGCCTATTCTCCTGCTCTTTTCCTCTGTCTTAAAAAAAATATTCCAACTAGGGGCTGTTCCTTCATGACACATGAAGCTACACCAGCCAACCTGAAGCCACAACATGGAACATTAGTCAGAAATAAACATTTTTTGTAAACCAGTGAGATTTGGGGTTTGTTCTACAGCAAAACCAAAGCTGGCTGATAATACCATGTAATTAATCTCAAAACAGGTATACACATTTAAAATATTAATATAAAATATAATACCTAGCATACAAAAAGCCATTTTTACAGTAACACAAAAACTCCAAATTTATCTAACTTACGTTTTGGAGCTCTTTCAGGAATTGGAGTGTCACTGATTTTCTCTTCTTTAACAGATTCCTTATTTTCTGAAGACTTCAGCTTTTTTCTTTGGCGCAGTTCTACTGTTGGTCCTTAAAAAATTTAATATGTTATTGCAAAATGTGTACCAAGTTGTTCTACTCTATAACCCAAACCAATCCACTTTTATTATACTAAGGCAAAAGTCACATGGAGACCTTTTAGTATCAAAGATTAACTTTTTTCACAATTAAATAAATTATTCATTTAGACAGACTGTCTTTCATACAGAAAGAAATTTAGGTTCTGCCTTCCACCTGTGCCTTCAGAGTCCTACTGATAAATCAACAAGCTCTAATAATGTTATTTTCAAAATATTCCAAAATAAGTAAACCCCCTCCCAGAATGACTAGGGAACAAGATATTATTTAACATATTAACATAGGGGTGCCTGGGTGGCTCAGTTGTTAAGCATCTGCCTTGGGCTCAGGTTGTGATCCAAGGATCCTGGGATCAAGTCCCAAGTCAGGATCCCTGCTTGGTGGGGTGCCTGCTTTTCCCTTTCCCACTCCCCCTGCTTGTATTCCCTCTCTGTCTGTCTATCAAATAAATAAATAAAATATTTTGAAAAAAAATACATTAGCATATTATTCTAGTTACCTGAGTACCACACTCATCATTCAAGGATTAACAATTTTTTTTAAATCTGCATATAACAAAATATATTGATCATAAAACTATACTTCATTTTTAAAACAATCCTGCAAAGGGGTGCCAGGGCGGCTCAGTCGTTAGGCATCTGCCCTTGGCTCAGGTCATGATCCCAGGATCCTGGGACTGAGTCCGGATGCAGGAAGCCTGCTTCTCCCTCTTCCATTCCCCCTACTTGTGTTCCCTCTCTCACTGTGTCTCTCTGTCAGATAAACAAACAAAATCTTAAAAAAATAAAGTAAAATGGAAAAAAAAAAGTCTTGCAAATTCTGCAGAATTTCACAGTGCTGTAGTTTTATCACTGTACAGTCTTATAGATTTAGATATTTGAAATAGGCATATCCCTATATGTGGAAAACTGTCAGAAAATTTCCCAGTATTAGACTATCGTTTTATGTCTGATAAAAAATATAAAAGCAGAGGGACGCCTGGGTGGCTCAGTTGGTTAAGCAGCTGCCTTGGGCTCAGGTCATGATCCCAGCGTCCTGGGATCGAGTCCCACTTCGGGCTCCTTGCTCGGCAGGGAGCCTGCTTCTCCCTCTGCCTATCACTCTGTCTGCCTGTGCTCGGGAGCTCTCTAACAAATAAATAAATAAAATCTTAAAAATATATATATATAAAAGCAGAAAGTAGCTCCAAACCAGTAAACTAAATTCCAAATGAAACAGAAATTTATATATTCGGGCACCTGGGTGGCTCAGTGGGTTAAGCCTCTGCCTTCAGCTCAGGTCATGATCTCAGGGTCCTGGGATCGAGTCCCCCATCAGGCTCTCTGCTCAGCAGAGAGCCTACTTCCCCCTCCCTCTCTGCCTGCCTCTCTGCCTAGCTGTGATTTCTCTCTCTGTGTGTCAAATAAATAAATAAAAATATTTTAAAAAGATTTATATATTCAACCTAAATACTTTTCCTTCCTAGAGTTAATTATCTCTTTTTAAAAAAATATTTTATTTATTTATTTGACAGAGAGAGAAAGCAGAAGCAGGGAGAGCAGCAAAGGGAGAAGCAGGCTCCCCACTAAGCAGGAAGCCCAATGTGGGGTTCAATCCCAGGACCCCAGGATCATAACCTGAGCCAAAGGCAGATGCTTAACCAACTGAGCCACCCAGGTGCCCCCTCTTTTTATTTTTAAGTAGGCTCCACACCCATCATGAAGCCCAATACAGGGGCTGAACTCATGACCCTGAAATTAATACCTGAGCTGAGATCAAGAGTCAGATGCTTAACCAACTGAGCCACCCAGGTGCCCCCAGAATTAATTATTTTATAAGGTAGACTATGACTGTCTTGTTGATACAAACTGTCCTACCAAGCTTATAATGTGGTTCAAGAATTTATTTCCTCCTTACTAGAGTGTTGGAGAGTTTTCTTTTTTCTCTTAGGGATGACTTCAGGCTATGAATTGAGTCTAAAAAGAGGAGACAATAAAGGAGAATGAACCTGCTGCTGCTGATCAGATGAAGGATTCTAGGTTTATTGTGGAAAATGAAAAACAAATATATATATTTTTAATTTTTTTTGTAATGTCTACACCCAGTGTGGGGCTCAAACTCATGACTGTCGAGAACAAGAGTCACATGTTCTTTCAATTGAGCCAGCCAGGCTCCCCCACAAAAAGTACATATTTTTAAATAGCTTCAAAGCAAATTCAGGTTTGCTAAAATATCTTTAAAACTGGCATCATGATTTAAAAAAAAAACAACTGTATATTTAGTGGATTCCATCCATTTCTATACTATCATTTATTTTGTACTTAAGTACTAAAGCCAGGGAACAGATTAGAAAAATGACATTATTATTAGAAGAGCCACACCTCAGATTTTGAGGGTTTTTTTTTAATTTCAGAGAGAGAGAGAGAGAGAGCATGTGCACATACATTGGGGGACTGGCAGTGAATCTCAAGTGGACTCCATGTTGAACGTGACTCACTTCCATGACCCTGAGATCACAACCCCAGCCAAAACCAAGAGTTGGACGCCCAACTGACTGTGCCATCCAAACGCCCCAAATTTTCAGTATTTCTGCACATAAATCTGGGTCAATTAATAGATATTACTATATTTCTTTTTCATGACACTTTTTAACTTTTCTCTGCTCTGGAATAAAGCAAAAGTTAAAAGTACCCAACAAAAATGAAGATTTAGGGGCACAAGCATCCCAATAATTATCACAGCAATGTCTACAACAGCCAAAATATGGAAAAAGCCCAGATATCCATTGATGGATGGATAAAGAAGATGTGGTATAGGGACACCTGGGTGGCTCAGTTGGTTAAGCAGCTGCCTTCGGCTCAGGTCATGATCCCAGCGTCCTGGGATCGAGTCCCACATCGGGCTCCTTGCTCATCAGGGAGCCTGCTTCTCCCTCTGCCTCTGCCTGCCATTCTGTCTGCCTGTGCTCGCTCTCTCTCCCTCTCTCTCTCTGACAAAAAAAAAAAAAAAAAAAAAGAAGATGTGGTATATATATATATATATATATATATACACACACACACAATGGAGTATCACTCAACCATTAAAAGAATGAACTCTTGCCATTTGCAATGACATGAATAGAATGACAGGGTATTATGCTAAGCAAAATAAGTCAGTCAGGGAAAGACAAATATCATATGATTTCACTCATATGTGGAATTTAAGAAACAAAAGAGATGAACACAGGGGAATGGAAGGAAAAAATAAGATGAAATCAGATAGGGAGATAAACCTTAGACTCTTAACTACAGGAAACTAACTGAGGATTGCTGGAAGGGAGATGGGAGGAAGGATACAGTAACTGGGTAATATAACTCCAAGTTTATTTAGTTATCACACTTGTAAGATAAACACATTGACAGTATTAATTTTTTTCTGAAAATTTAAATGGATAATTTCAGAAAACAAGCTAACAAATCTATTAAGGTAGTTTACAAATGGGTTAGGTAGGTCTTTTTTATTAGAGGAAGGCTAAAAGCACACATTTAAGATAAAGATAGACTGGGAAGGGGGTATCACACAAAAAGTGACCTTTATAAAAAATTATCATTTTCCTTTTTAAAAAATTTCCTCATAAATAACCACTTTACAGAGACATTAAATTAGTCTTAGTACATATAAATGGATTTTATTTACAGTAGAGCTTATACAAAAATTTTGCACAGATTTCCAAATGATACATAAAGTCATTTCTTTAAGAATCTGTATTAGGAACAACAAAGGGCCATACAAATAAATTATTTATAAAGGATCTATAACACTATAACTTCTTGGTTCTAAGATGGTATACGTTTTAAGATACTGAGCAAGTATCTTGGGGGTTTTGGTTTGTTTGTTTGTTTTTAAAGATTTTATTTATTTGAGAGAGAGAGAGAACAAGCAGGAAGGGAGGGCAGAGGGAGAGGAAGAAGCAGACTCTTTGCTTGATCCTAGGACCCTGAGATCATGACCTGAGCAGAAGGCAACACCTCAATGAACTAAGCCACCCAGGCACCATTTGTTTGTTTTTTTTTAAGTAGGATCCATGCCCAGTGTGATAGGAAAACTCTAGGATAGAATTTAAGTTTCCTTTTCTTTCTTACATCTTTAGCATTATAAAGAAAAAGTCAAACTAAATGAAAATGATAACATAGCCACAAAAATAACCTGCCATTTCAGGCTCTGGTCCAGTGATCTTCACATGAGATAGTTAGCAGAGCTACAAACAGGCCTGCAAATGTCCATTCAGACAACACACAGCAATTTCCAAATGAAGTGTTAATACTGCTCTACTCAAAGCTGTCACTTCTCTCTGCTCTAACATTTATTTCAAGAAGGATAAGTATGAAAAACCTGACCCTCTGCTGCGACAATGAAGACATTTTTTGTAAGATGAGATTCTCAAAAAATTATTTACCTGGAGCAACAGCAGGACAATGAAAAGGACCCAAGTGAATGTGAATGGTCAGCAAAAAGGGGGTATAGGGAACATCTAGATACAACTAAAATAGACCATTTAGTCTAATTTTAAGATAATATGTATTTTGTGGGTTTTTTTTTTTAAGCTTTTATTTATTTATTTGACAGAGGGAGAGAGCACATGTGTACAGGCAGGGGGCACAGCAGGCAGAGGGAGAGGGAGAAGCGGGCTTCCCGCTGAGCAAGGAGCCTGATGCAGGGCTGTCTTCCAGGACCCTGGAATGGTGACCTGAGCCAAAGGCAGACGCTTAACTGACTGAGCCACCCAGGTGCCCCAGATAATATGTATTTTGAAAAAAATTTATAGAGTGCCAAATAAATGTAAAGCACTCAGAATCGTGCCTAGTACACAGATATGTTTACTATAAATATTATTACTAGCATTATTATAATAAGACTATAATTACTCATTTATTGTTGATTATTATATCCCAGCACCTAACACAGCAGGCACCCAAATGTTTATGGAATTAAAAAGCTGCCAAATGAAACTATATTTTAACAAAACTTCAATACATTAATTGTTCCATATAAGATATATTTGCTTTTGGATTATCAGTAATTCTACAACCAAAAATCACTTTTCATTTTATATCCCATCAATAAATTTTACAAAATGGTATGGCCTTTTTAATTAGTTCCACATCACACTAATTTAATTAAGTGTAACAATAATCTCCTAAAACAATCTCTCATTTTGCATGATGTATAATATTAAAGACTTTTAGTATTAAGCTATTAATTTTTCATGCTTTAGCTTAAGCGTGAAAGTGTTCATACAAACACAAAAGCTAGTTTATCAACCTACTCCACATATTTGAAACTACTCAGAAAAAGAAAAAATATAAAGAAATGTCTTAAACTACTGCAACAGAAGATAAAACCAAGGTAACAAGTGGAATTACACTCTTCCTTACCAACTAAAAACAGCGTTGGTTTTGACCTTTTTAGGTAGTCTTTAGATAGCCTTTAACACTCTGAAAACTCATGAAAGAGGAGTCAAATATGAAACCAGTGTGAGCATAGGGACAAGGCAGCAAACCAAAGAGCAGAAAACACTTTTTAAAAAATTGCTTTCCACTGCATTCTTGAAATTCCCTCTTTGCATTCTTGGTTCAATAAGATTTAAATCTAGGGTCGCCAGGGTGGCTCAGTCCTTAAGCATCTGCCTTCAGCTCTAGTCATGGTCCCTGGTTCCTGGGCTGGAGCCCCACCCCCATCGGGGCTCGCAGGTTGGCAGGAAGCCTACTTCTCCCTCTCCCACTCCCCCTCTTGTGCTCCCTCTCTCACTGTGTCTCTCTCTGTCAAATAAATAAAATCTTAAAAAAAAAAAAAAAGGTTTAAATCTAAATGAGATCACATTCACAACTGCACTCAAGAAGGTAAGAAGTTATTTTTCCCACCAGAATTCAAAATCTAACTGCTCTGTCAAGCAACACTACCAAATATATCTGTTCCTAAAACTAGCACGGGTATCAATGATGAAGTTATTATGCCATGAATGTTTCCTGTAATATCTACCATTAGCTGATAAGTTCCTCCAACTCCCCACTTTTCTCTCATACCTATCATTTTCTATGAATAAATATTACCGAAGAAATTAATTTTCTTAGCACGGGCCGTGTGCGGGCATGGGAAGCTTTCTCCAGCTCATCCACTTTCACTCTCAAAGCACTCCTGGCTTCCCAATCCTCCCAAACTTCCTACATCGCTCAGCCCTTTGCCATCTCCCCCTAACCTATAAACGAACTGGCCTTCTTCAGTTTCCCCTCCCAATTCATCTTACCTCGTTAACCCCAAATTCCTGCCTCTTTCCAAACCTTCGGCGTGAGGGTGCTCCCCGCCCCCACCCCCGGACCTCGTATTTGTCAGTATACCCAGACCCCTGAAGAAGGCACTCAGAGTGAGGGCATTTGGTTAAATACTATCACTTTCAAATATGCACTCCAGCACCTAAGCCTCCATCTTCTAACCCAAACTGCGCCTCCCACCCCATTAACTGTCTGCTAGAAGCCCTCCCCCTCGGGGAGTACCCCCTTCCCTCCGCAACACACGAACACAGCTTTTTCTCTCCCTACCTCATTCCCAACTTTAAGCTCCACCTTTGCTTCCCACTGAGGCGGACAAAACTTCGGGCCATTCACTCCGCTCCCAAATGTCCCCTCGCCGCCGCCGCCCCGCTCCTTCGCCGCCCCCACGCAGCCACCCCTCGCGCAGCCGCGGCCACTGACCGCCCGCAGCCCAGGCCTCTGGGCCCCTCGCGCCCCCGCCTCCCTTTCCCGAGACCACGAGCGACAGTTGGCGCGCTGGACCCGAGAGCCCTCACCTTCTTCCTCCGCCATGTTCTCCGCGGAGGCCCGGGTGCCCCTCCGGGTCCCGCGCGGCCCGGAGTCTCCGGCCCTCCGCGTCGCCGAACCCCTCGGCAGCCCCAAGACCGCTCCCGGCCGCCGCGCCCCCACTTCCTGACCCGCCCCCCTCCGGTGTCTCGGCCAACCGCGTCCCGCCCGGCGGCCCAGGAACCAGAGAGCCGGGAGCGGAGGGCGGCCGGAGCGTTTTGCTGGCGCGCCCAGGCCTGCGCGGGCAGGAAGACAAATCGACCGCGCGGGCGGCCCCGCCCACGGCCGGCGCTCCCGGCCTCCTCTTCCCCGCCTCCACCTCCCGGCTCCCGGCACCCTCCCCCTTCGCCCGGCCCTTCCTGAGGCTGGGCGTCCAGCGGGGGTTCCGCGGCGTTTGTCGTTCGACTCAGAGAAAATCATCAGTTTCATCTTCCAGACCCAGACCACACCCGCGCCCCGTTTGACCGAGAGGAAGCTAAGGGCCGACGAGGTGTCAGACACAAAGCTGGCGCGAGTTAGCGCTGGAGCGCACGGCTCGGGGCTCCCCTCGGTGCTTGCGCGCTACGCGGCTTCACGGAGGGGCGGAATGCTCGCGGTTGGCGCTGTGGTTTAGTGGGCCACTTTAGATGACACGAGCATTCCACGAAGGAAGCTTCTACTTCGCACTCAGTGTTTATAACGTCCCAGACTGGTTAAGCACAGACATTCGCATTTCGTGATACTATTAAAAAAAAAAAAAAAAAAGAGTAAAATGCGGGGGCCGGGATGCATTTAGATAATTCCACGGCGGCCGACCATAGTTTCAACTTACTGCGCTATGTGTACCCGATCTTGTGTTATTACATCGGGCATTCTCCAACAAACACCAGAACTTTCCCCCAACAGTATTCGGAAGTAGATTTAGGAACTGACAAAATGCTCATGTTATTTTATTTTTTTTTAAAGGTTTTATTTATTTTATTTGACAGAGATCACAAGTAGGCAGAGAGGCAGGCAGAGAGAGAGGGAGGTGAAGCAGGCTCCCCGCCCGAACAGAGAGCCCGATGTGTGGCTTGATCCCAGGACCTTAGGATCATGACCCGAGCTGAAGGCAGAGGCTTTAACCCACTGAGCCACCCAGGCGCCCCCAAAATGCTAATTTTAGAGAGAGAGAAAAAAAGGACCAGAACTCGCTGAAGTCACGGGGTAATTATGGACGTCCCATTCTTAGCAGGCAGCAAGATTCTCCTAATAGCACCTTTGCCAAGTAAGGATATTTGGAGAGAAGCTATCGCTTTTCAGTGCTGTGCAAAAAACAGTTCCAGGAACGCTTTTTATGCCTTTGATTGCCTGTAAATATGTCTCACCCTTAAACAACACTGCACCGGAAGTTAGAAACACAGTGGAGGTTGCCAGTAGACCAGAAAAGACCCGGATCAACGCAGAGCAGGAACAGAATGTGTGGACCTTGAAAACCACAAGATATGCGAGGACCCAGTGTAATGGGCAGTAGATAGCAGAGTATCCTTATCAGATGACCCTTACTGCAAGGGCTCCACCTCCTGGGGAACAATACAGTGGCCACTGAGGCCCACTGTTTTCCAACTCAAGAGTCTTAAGGTGATGCCCACTCCTCCTATAGTTCCTTCATAATCACCTCAAGGTGACTGATGGGCTTAATTGCCAATGTGCCTGCTCTGATGGGCAGAGAGGAAAAACAGCCTCTTAAACTGTAAAGGGAATCATGAAAGGAGAAAGATCGTTATTCAATCTTTACATAGAAATCAATGGAATCATGATTGTGTTCCATAGTAGAAACACTGTTCTTCCCTTGAACCCTGAAACCTCCACATAAGGATAATGAGAGTGGAACATTTTATTTCCCCTCAATCTCTCATTTTGCTCTGAGAGAAATAGGCCTTTTTTTGGTTTTTCAAAATGTATACATGATCCCAAAAGATAGAATCCTAAGTGCTCAAGATGTTGCCTTGCAGCAGGCATTATACCTGAGTTTTCAGTTTCCATAATTCCCTAATGATGGTCCAAATGCATGGTCCAAAGATCACTTCTGATGATAACTTGATTATTTTACCACTGCAGTCATGGACTGCTAGTTTCCAGTCCAAAATCTGAAGGTTTGTTTCATCATCGTTTGCCTCACCTTGACCTAAAGACCTCTTATTTTCTTAAATGGTCTTTTTTTTTTTTTAAGATTTTATTTATTTATTTGACAGAGAGAGATCACAAGTAGGCATAGAGGCAGGCAGAGAGAGAGCAAGGGAAGCAAGCTCCCTGCCGAGAAGAGAGCCCGATTCGGGGCTCCATCCCAGGACCCTGGGATCATGACCTGAGCCGAAGGCAGGCGCCCCTCTTAAATGGTCTTTTACTTGCAATATGCTCTCAAAGAAACAGTATGATTTTCTGCCACCTCTGGAAGTTTGAGGATCCCTTCTGTATGCAATGGATGTTTTTAGGGAGTGATATAAAATGTTCTTTGCTTTAAGAAGTTAAGTCATGGAAATGGAGCTTAGGAGCTACAGTAGTAAATTGGGTGAGGAATAAAGACTTGGAATAAGGGCATCGAAATAAAAATGTTCAAGAAGAATGGACTCAAAGGATGCTGGAGAGAAAATCTATAGCACCTGGTGACAAATTGGTTGTGATACATGATGAGCTGAAGATGATTCCTGAGATTTCTATCTTGAAATTAATCATGTGCTTTTTATATAAAAGCCCCTGATGACTTACCTACTTGAAATAAAATGCAAAGTCTATTTTTTTAAAATTCTATCAAATCTTTCATCTTATTATTAGTAACAGAACAGAATTAGTAAATCTTTGCATCAGTTCAGCTTTTCTTCTATTAAATATAGGGAATTTTTAAAAAGTGATTTATTTATTTTTTAAATTTATTTGACAGAGAGAGAGATCACAAGTAAGCAGAGCAACAAGCAGAGAGAGGGGAGAAGCAGGCCCCCTGCTGAACAGAGAGCCCAATGTGGGGCTCTATCCCAGGACCCTGAGATCATGACCTGGGCTGAAGGCAGAGGCTTAACCCACTGAGCCACCCAGGTGCCCCTAAAGGTAGGGAATTTTTTATCTTCATTATGTAATAAAGCCTTAGTTATCCATTGGTTAAAAACACATTTATAGGGGCGCCTGGGTGACTCAGTGGGTTAAAGCCTTTGCCTTTGGCTCAGGTCATGATCCCCGGGTCCTAGGATCGAGCCCCGCATTGGGCTCTCTGCTCAGCAGAGAGCCTGCTTCCCTTCCTCTCTCTGCCTACTTGTGATCTCTGTCAAATAAATAAATAAAATCTTTAAAAAAAACCATATTTATATTATTCTCAAACACCATCTCCTTTGTGAAGTCCGAACCATATATGATCAATTTGTTTTTGAAAACATGTGACGCACTTACTGCCATTATATTCTGGCTTGTATTTTGGTCATGTTTGATCCTCACACTTTCAAGTCTTTGAAAACAGACAAACACTATAGACAAATATTTTGAGAATTGAATTAAAAGTTGATGATAATAGCAAGTATTAGCTGTAGGTGGGACTTAGAAGACCAACATAAATCTTATATTCTGTATCACCATCAGAACTATCCCTTGATTTGAAGCTATTTTGTTCACTAATTCTGGTTGTGATTTTGGATTAATGTGGGATTTTCTTCCCTTTACCTTTTCTTTAAAAGAGGAATCAAGGTTTAGACTGTCAGTTGCAACTGCAGTTGCTTCTCAACTTGTTCCTCACTGTTCCTCATTGTTTGAAGCTGAGCTTCCATGCCTACTGAATACATTTTCCCTATTGTCACTCATCGTAAGGACTTACTGTCCTTTTCCACTGACTGGGAGAGCAACAATCATACAAACCAACAAGGTCAAACTGTGAAATATATAATCCTCCCAAGTGGGATAGACTAAACAATGTATGTTCTAGTTAGGGGCGCCTGGGTGGCTCAGTTAAGCATCTGTCTTTGGCTCAGATCATGATCCCAGGGTCCTGAGATCAAGCCCCACAGTTGAGCTCCATGTTGGGGCCTCCCTGCTTAGCAGGGAGCCTGCTTCTCCCTCTCCCCCTCCACCTGTTTGTGCTCTCTCCCTCTCTCTCTAATGGATACAATCTTTTTTTAAAAAAATGTGTTCTAGGGGCGCCTGGGTGGCTCAGTGGATTAAAGCCTCTGCCTTCGGCTCAGGTCCAGATCTCAGGGTCCTGGGATGGAGCCCCGAATTGGGCTCTCTGCTCAGTGGGAAGCCTGCTTCCCCCTTTCTCTCTGCTTGCCTCTCTGCCTGCTTGTGATCTCTCTCTGTCAAATAAATATATAATATCTTTTTAAAAAAATGTGTTCTATTTAAATATTTTAAAAATTGAACATATTAGACATCTTAGGAGATTTTCTTTTTTTTTCTTTAAAGATTTTATTTATTTATTTGACAGAGATCACAAGTAGGCAGAGAGGCAGGGAGAGAGAGAGGAAGGGAAGATGGCTCCCCGCTGAGCAGAGAGCCCAATGCAGGGCTCCATCCCAGGACCCTGGGATCATGACCTGAGCTGAAGGCAGAGGCTTTAACCCACTGGGCCACCCAGGTGCCCCTAGGAGCCCCTAGGAGATTTTCTAAAGTTCAGTTCTTTTCTAGAGTTAAAACTCCTCTAGAAAGAAATGTTTGACCTAATGGGTCATGTGAGACAATACTCATTAATAAAAGCAAAATGGGTGTCTGGGTGGCTAGATCGGTTGAGTGGCTGCCTTCAGTTGAGGTCATGATCCTGGGGGTCCTAGGATGAAGCCCGGCATGCGGGTCCTTGCTCCGTGGAGAGTCTACTTCTTTTCCCTCTACCTCTTCCCACTCCCCTACCCCCATGTAAAATCTTAAGAAAAATAAAAGCAAAACTTTATTGGAACTTAGTGGTCTATTATCGAGATTTTCCCAGCAAAGCGATTTTAGTAAAGACACAGGTTGCTGACTTTGTCCCAAGATTGTTTCCTCTCTTCTTTCAGGTAGTAAGCCCTCTAAATATTTGTGAAGTTGAATTGATTTGAATTATATTAGAGTTGCCAGATAAAATACAGGACGCTTTAGTATAACTATGTCCCATATAATATTCAGCCATATTTAATACTAAAAATTATCTGTTGTTTGTCTGAAATTTCCATTTAATTGAGTATTTGGTTTATTCTTCAGTTTGGCTTAGTGTTTTGTTCATTTTTGCTAACTCTGGCAGCTCTATTTATATGAATTCAGACTGCCCCATTCAAAGCCACCCAACACTGATTGCTTTCAAGCCTTCTGGGAACATGTAATTAACACATTAAATTCTTTCTTACGATAGAGGGAAGGCCGTTAGATAGCAGGCAGACTCTGAGTATATCAGTTGCACAAATTCAGTAACAAAATCTGTCATTTCTAAAACCCTAATGTATGAAGTTGTTTCTGCTGTTTTGCCATGCTGTAAAGGACTCGGGCAAGACCTGCATTGGCCCAGTACAGCCTCGGAGTGACCACTGAATCACTTCTCAAGTCATAATTTATTAGACAGGAGCACCTGGGTGGCTCAGTGGATTAAAGCCTTTGCCATTGGCAAGGTCATGATCCCAGGGTCCTGGGACCGAGCCCCACATCAGGCTCTCTGCTCAGCAGGGAGCCTGCTTCCTCCTCTCTCTCTGCCTGCTTCTCTGCCTACTTGTGATCTCTGTCTGTCAAATAAATAAATAAAATCTTTAAAAAAAATTTATCAGACATATCTAGACCTGCCATGTTGAGAACTAATCACACTTGCAAATTATAGGGATCTTAAAACCAAAAGAGCAGAATGATTTGGGGGGGGGGTTGTTTCCCACCAAAATTGTGACTTAGCAATGTAACAATTTATGTGTAATAGGGGAATTGGCATAACATTTATTTTTAAGATACAGTAAAAAATCAATTATGACATGACTTAGATATAGATACAATTTAAAAATCCTATTGGAATTTTAGATATCTAATCTAAACTGGAATCTTAGAATAGGACCCCGATGAGCCAGTAGCACTACATGTCCAGTAGATGGCAGAAGCAGCCAAAATCATCATGCGTAGGTAAATTTTATACCAAACTGTCTCCTTGGATGTGTATTTCAATGTAAAAAGTATACCATTAATAACTGGACTAATGCATTTTAACATCTTTAAAAGATTGTTATTTTTTTTTAAGATTTTATTTATTTATTTATTCAACAGAGAGAGATCACAAGTAGGCAGAGAGGCAGGCAGATAGAGAGAGGAGGAAGCAGGCTCCCTACCAAGGAAAGAGCCCGATGCGGGGCTCGATCCCAGGACCCTGGGATCATGACCTGAGCTGAAGGCAGAGGCTTTAACCCTCTGAGCCACCCAGGCGCCCCTAAAAGATTGTTATTTATTTGAGAGAGAGAGCAAGCACAAGGTGGGTGCAGAGGGAAAAGCAGACTTCCCAATGAGCAGGGAGCCCAATACAGGGCTCGATCCCACCACCCTGAGATCATGACCCCAGCCAAAGGTAGACGCTTAACTAACTTAGCCACCCAGGCACCCCTCATTTTAACATTTTTAATGGTGTTAAAGAAAAACAATTTTTTTTCTGTTTAGCAACATAAAAATTTATGAAAATTCTGAAAGCTGTATGTAATTATTATTATTATTATTTTTTAGAATCACATTAGTTTTCCCCTTCAGGAATGAACTTAAACTTGTTCATTCAACAAACAGGTATTATGTATAAATATCCCAAGCAGGGGCTAGTCACTAAGGATACAGTGGGGAAGGAGTTACACATTGCTCTGATGAAAGTTACAATAGCTAGGAAGCTGATTATAGGGAGATCTAGGGAATCAGGAAAGACCTTCCTCAGGCAATTATTTCTGCATAGCAATTGGTCAGTGAAGAGAGGAATAAGAGGGGAAAAAAAGTTGTTTCAGACAAAGATGGCAAAGGACTAGAAAAAGTACAACAAAATGTAGCATATGAGATGAGTGTCTTGGATAAAGCTCAGCAAGTAGCAGGAGGCAGCCCATGCAGTATCACGTGGCCATACTTGGGAGGGGTTTTTCCTGCAGCAAATGGGAACCTTCAAAAGATTTTTTTTTTTCCTTCAAAAGATTTTTAAGAACATGTAATCATTATGTGTGTTATTATCGCACACATATGAAAAACAAAGAGGCCAGGAGGAAACTTTTGGAGGGGATGAATGTTTGTGGCATTGATTGTGGTGATGGTTTTCACCTGTGTAAACTTAACTCAAACTTACTGAGTTGTTTATGTTAAATATGTGCCCCTTTTTGTATTTCAGTCAGACCTCAGTAACTTTTTTTTTTTTTTTTAAGAACATACAGGGGTGTCTGGGTGGCTCAATCGCTGAGCATCCGCCTTCCGCTCAGGTCAAGCCTGGGATTGAGCCCTGCTTTGGGCTCCCAGCTGGGCAGGAAGCCTGCTTCTCCCTCTCCCCCTCTCCCTCCTTGCTATCTCTCGCTGTCAAATAAATAAATAAATAAATCATTTTTAAAAAAAGAAAGAACAGGGCACCTGGGTGGCTCAGTTGTTGAGTGTCTGCCTTGGGCTCAGGTCGTGATCCCAGGGTCCTGGGATCGAGGCCTACATCGGGCTCCCTGCTCAGCGGGCAGCCTGCTTTTCCCTCCCCGACTCTCCCTGCTGTGCTCCCTCTCTCACTGTCTCTCACTCTGTCAAATAAATAAATAAATTCTTAAAAAAAAAATAAAAAAAGAAAGAACATAATTGGGGGCTCCTGGGTGGCTCAGTTGGTTAGGTGTCTGACTCTTGATTTCGATTCAGGTCATGATCTCATGGTCATGGAATTGAGCCCCGCATCTGGCTCCATGAACAGTGCAAGTCTGCTTGAAATCTTCTGTTTCTCCCTCTATCCCTCCCTGTCGTCCCCCGACCCTGCACAGCTCGCACTCTGTCTCTCTCTCTAAAATAAGTAAATAAAATCTTTAAAGACCATGTAATCAGATCTGTGGTAATTAAGAAAGGGTTTTTAAAAAGCATTTTGGCAAGAGAAGCAAGCAGAATTTGATAGAGTCCAGTATTGAGGAAAAAACACGTGAAAGAGGAAGTTAAAGAACTTTCTTAACTTTGGCATCCAGGGGTATGTGGCACTGCTTCCTGAAGTAAACCGAACACAAGGAGTAGCACATCACAGAGATCATAGAGAGAGAAGTTCTATTTTAAGCATGTTGAATTTGAATTGCCAGGGGAGATGTCCAGTTGGAAACATTTTAGTGTTAGGTACAGAAGTCTGTAGCTCCAGCAGAGGAGTGTGGAAGAAAATGAGTTTGTCCAGAGACTGAAAAGAAGGAAAAGGTAGCTGAAGAAGGAACTGGGAGAAATAACATCAAGTAGGGAAGATAACTCACCAGGTAGGCTAGAAGCAGAACAAGCTGAGAATTTCAGACGAATTTTTTTTTTCCTACTGTCGCCCCGGGGAGGGGCGGGTGTACGGTTCCTAGAAGTGCTGCAGTACCAGGCTGATGTGTGGAGTGGATGGAACAAACTCCTATTCCAGGTGCCTTCTCTGAAAGTCCGTTTAACATTGTCCTTGGACAAAGACAGCAGATATTAAACTGATAGGACCAGATACTATGCTTGATCTTAGCCAAATGGCTGAGAAGCGGTTCACACTGATTTTATTTTTTTTAAAAAGATTTTATTATTTATTTGACAGAGAGAGATCACAAGTAGCCAGAGAGGCAGGCAGAGAGAGATGGAGAGCAGGCTCCCCAAGGAACAGAGAGCCCGATGCGGGGCTCGATCCCAGGACCCTGAGATCATGACCTGAGACGAAGGCAGATGTTTAACACACTGAGCCACCCAGGTGCTCCTGGTTTTAATTTTTTAAAGATTTTATTTAGTTATTTGAGAGAGAGGGAAGAGAGGAAGAGAGAGAGAGAGGGAGAGAGAATCTTAAGCAGACTCCACGCTGAGTGCAGAGCCCATCTCAGCGGGGCTCGATCTCACGACCCATGAGATCATGACCTGAGCCAAAATCAAGACTTGGACACAACCAACTGAGTCACCCAGGTGGCCACACATTGATTTTTTTTTTTTTAAGTTTATTTATTTAAGTAATCTCTGCACCCAGAGGCTCGAACTCCACTGGGTGGAGTTCGAACTTGCACACTCCACTGAGCCAAACAGGAGCCCCTACATTAATTTTTTAAAATGTGTTTTTGGTGGGGGCGCCTGGGTGGCTCAGTGGGTTAAAGCCTCTGCCTTCAGCTCAGGTCATGATCTCAGGTCCTGGGATCGAGTCCTACATCAGGTTCCCTGCTGAGTGGGGAGCCTGCTTCCTCCTCTCTCTCTGCCTGCCTCTCTGCCTACTTGTGATCTCTCTCTCTGTGACATACAAATAAAATCTTTAAAAAAATGTGTTTTTGGTGTTTAATTCTACTATCATACAGGTTTGGGTTATAAAACATTGGCTCAAATTCAAATGTGTAGCCAGAAGCTTTGTTACCCATTTATCTACATTCACTTTTAGAACAGAAACAATATGCAGCTACTGAATAATTCAGGGGCTGAATTAGAGGCATGCTGGCAATAAAGTAGAAAGGCAGACCCAAGGAACACTCTGAAGCCCTACTTTGTGACATTGTAAACAACAAACAGTATTTGTGCTGTGCTCAGAAAAAGAGCCAAGTGGATAAAGGAGCAACTAGGAGAATATCAACCACATTACCCAGTCTCCAAATCTTATTTTCCAGGTCCCTCCCTTTACTTTCTGTGCAGCTGTGAGGTTTTACTTGACCGATGCTTCCATTTTCTAGTGTCATAATGGCAGTACCTGCTATATAATAGGTTGTTGTGACGATTCATTTAACCAATATAATGCTTGTTACTGTTGGACATACATGTTCTCCGTGGTGGTTTTGTTGTTCACAGTATATTCTTCCCATGTAATGAGTTCCAGCTTGGTTTTTGGCTCCACATATCTCTCCACATTCCACATAATGGAATTGTGTTGGACTACAGTGAAATTAGGACAAAATTTAAGTCTAAGATAGGGGCAAGTCAAGTAATTTGCTTCTGAACCTTTTTTCCCTAGGCCCACACATTGGGGTCTTGGCTTTTACTATGTCACTCAGCACAAAGGAAGCAGTGTAGAAAAAAGTTTTCTATTTTTTTCAGTGTAGAAAAAACGTGTAGAAAAAATAGTTTTCTCCCTAAGGCACCCACGTAGTGCACTTATTCCTGAATTTCATCCTGATGGCCTTTGGTTTTCGAAGTTTTCTTATTTATGTGTTAGAAACAGAGAGAGAGAGAGAGAGAGAGAGAGAGAGCACAAGGAGGGGGAGCAGCAGGCAGAGGGAGAGGCAAGCTCCCCACTGAGAAAGAAGTCCAATGCAGGACTTGATTCCAGGGTCCCGGGATCATGACCTGAGCGAAAGGCAGATGCTTACTAATTGAGCCACCCAGGCGTCCCTGGTCTTCAAAGTTCGGATCATCTCCTGCCTAGTCTGCGTTTCCTTGCATTAGCACATAAGACTACAGCATGAACAGATCAGATTTAACCTTGAACTAAAAGCATCCATAAACAGAGAATTTCCAATAGTCCAATTTTTTTTACTTGGGACTCAATCCCAGGACCCTGGGATCATGACCTCAACAGAAGGCAGGGGCTTAACCAACTGTGTCACCCAGGCACCCTTACCAATTTAGTTTTATTCTTCTACTCTTCTCAAGAACATCACCTATTATAGTGGCTTAATTTTTTTTTAAGATTTTATTTATTTGACAGACACCAAGAAAGGGAACACAAGCAGGGGGAATGGGAGAGGGAGAAGCAGGCTTCCCGCTTAGCAGGCAGCCTGATGTGGGGCTCGATCCCAACACCCTGGGATCATGACCTGAGCTGAAGGCAGACGCTTAATGACTGAGCCACCCAGGCGCCCCAGTGGCTTTATTTTAAACTTGGAGATCTCTTTATTTGTTTTATTTAGTCATATCTACACCTAACACAAGGCTCAAACTCATGACCGAGATTGGGCGTCCCACACTCTTCGGACTGAGCCAGCCAAGCACCGAGGATCCATTTTAGACTTGACCCAAAGGATTTCGTTCAAAATAATACAATGGGGAAAATGGAAAGAGATATAAAGCAAGATGGGCCTGGAGTTCATCATTGTTGAAGCTAGGTAAAGGGTGCAAAGTGTTCATTATTCTACTTTCATATGTCCCCAATAGCTGGGGAAAGTAGGGCAAAGAGAAATTGTGCAATCAACTATAAACCTGAGAGACGGAACTTTAATGTCTTATACATATTCTGGTCCTCTTTGTGCTCATTTTTTTCCTTCCTTTATTCCACACCCAGTTTTTTTTTTTCTGCCATGAGATCAGCCACATGTGTGCCATCTCAGGGAGGTAAATAGAAAAACGAGTTTAGCACGGGCAACTTTTTGGTTACAGCAAGGAATATCCCGGGCAATGTTAAAAGCCTGCCAGGGACAGAATGGGGGTCAGAATCTCAGCTTGCCAGAGATCTCTGCCAGCTCCTTGCAGATGATAGCAGACACCCTAAGGTGAAGTACAAACCGTAAAGGACTCCATTTTTGTAAATGACATTAAGGACTGGGACTGAAAGAATTTCCCAGGTGAATTAAACTTCCTATCCCATGAATGCTTCACAAGGGCTGAGTGACTGCAAATGTGCTGGACAGAGAAAATACAGGTATACTTCTTACCCGTGAGGTTATAATCCAAATTCAGAATTGACATACTCGAGCTCTGTAACAAGATTATGTATGCCAAGTGATCCCGACAATATAGGACAGCTCTGAAATAGAACTCAGCCAAGCCTTGACTGTACTCCTGAGGAACAGATAAAATTCAGATTTGAGAATATTGTGGAAATCCATATGGGCAAAGAGCAATTGGAATAAAGACTGTGTGGAATTCAGAAACAGAGTGCTCCATCTTCTCAGTTTTCTGTGGCTTATGCAGGTTTTTAGATTGTCAAGTAGAGCACCAGTAATAAAATGCAAGGACAAAATGATCTCACTGTTGTCACAGTTAAACATTTCAGAATGAAAGTTTCAGTGATTTATGCTTTAAAGGATGGCTGTTTGGGAGGCACCTGGGTAGCTCAATCAGTTAAGCAGCTGCCTTCAGTTCAGGTCATGATCCCAGGGTCCTGGGATGGAGCTTGCTTCTCCCTCTCCCTTTCCTTGCTCCCAAATAAATAAATAAATAAATAAATCTTTTTACAGGGGGTAGGGTTGTTTGACCTGTACCTGGAGTGCACTTATCCTTGGTGGCTTTTACAAACCCTTATGGCAACCAGGGAAAAACCTTACCACTTTGGAAAAACATGGCTTACCCATGCTCTCCCATCATGACCCTAACTCTTCCAGGAATAAAAAAAAAGCACACATGCTTTGAGATTAAACAGGCGGGTTTTATTATCAAATGTAACAATTCTACGAAAACTCTAGTACCGTGGTTAAGTATTACTTTCTATCTTAAAGTCTCTCAGAGCTTTGGGCCGACAGCATCTTAAGGCATCAAGTATAAACAACTCTTTTTCTGATCTTAAGTGCCAGTTGTCACCAATTTTCAGACCAAATGTTGTGTTTTGCTTTGTTTTGTTTTTTCCTACTACAGTTAGAGGGCCATTGCTGGTCAGATGAAGAGGGAATGTTTGGCTCTCCATTCAAGGTGTCAATCAAAATAATGCAAAGGAAATAAAAATAGCCACAGAAGCCTGCAGGGCACTGCATCAAAACCAAGGACAATAGGAGTAACTTAAAGACACATGAGCACTTAATCAAATCCTGTTTTCCTCTTTGGAGTTGCACAAGGCAGCAGTACTAGCTAGCTAGTGTCTAATATTGCACTTTTTAGCATAAACACAGCTAAACACACAGTGCTAAACACTGACAGCATCAGTACCTGCTCTAGTGGCTTCAGTGTTTACCTCTCAGTCCAGCATGCTGACTATAATCCTAGGCTTTTAAAAAGTTTTAATTATTTGACAGTTAAGGCATTAGAGAGAAAGTTTTAAGGCTCTATCTTAATATATACAAGCATTCACTTCAGTTAGTATATTGCTTTCTAGAATACACTGTTCAAATATTCTCATTTTACGATATTAAAAACTATGGAATTTCTCTTATTAAAGTCCAAACCATCAGTAATGGGCAAAGTACAATATAAAATAATACATATGAAGCCACAATGTTCAGTTACAGTTTAAACTAGAAATTACTAACTACAGATAGCTGCTTCATTTTTGGTTTCGCATTTTGGCCCCTAGTTCATTCTTATTTACAACTGGTACCTGATGAGAAAAAAAGGTGAAACTTTGAAGCTAGGAGTGTTTGGTGGTGGGTGCAAGAGGTCTTCTGATTTATCCCAAGGTGTTTAAAAAGGCAGTTGCGTTGGTTTAACTGTAAGACTTAAGGATTCCAAGACCTTATTCTTGAATTAGTAAGAGGGCACACTTGTGCAGAAGACATGGAGAAAGAGAATGAAAAATAGGAACAGCTTCCATGACACAGTTCCTGATGGAGATGGCAGACACTAGTATTTTTTGTCCAAGACTTAAAACTTAGAAAACACCTACGATGCCACATTAGCTGGAAGTAATGGAGTCACCTGATTTCAAATTCACATTTTAAATGCCTATTTGCAATCAGCAAGGAGCCAGGCGTGCTGCTTGCTATAAGGATTTGGCTTCACTGGCTCAAGTTTTTTTTTACTCTACCAAATGACTGGGCAAAAGCCCACTGTCCAATCATGTTTGCTGAAAATACTGCAGCCTGAGCGTAGACAAACTTCCCCTGAAGTTGCTAGAAGTTGTCATATCTGACGGCTTCAGGATCACCATACATCTTTTAAACACTGAAACAAAAAAACAATGAAAGGAAATATTAGTCTCCAAATTTTTCAATTATTGGCAGCTATAAAAAAATTATTTTGAATGACACAAGGTCTTAAATTTTAAAAAAGCCTTAAGGTAGTCCAAATTTTTATTTTACACAAACATAGCTGGCTTTTACATGGCAAGTTTTCAGGGAGTACAATGCTGGTAAATGAAGTTTCTGTGGTAACTGGCATTTCCACAACTCCCTGCCCTGTGTATTACAATGCATGATCATGGGCATGCTGTCACCTCCACACTTCACTCAGCTCCCTTGTGGAGAGTCCGTTTTACAATGCCATAAGCACACTGACATTCCTTAGTCTGGGTTCCCAAGTTACCACAGCATTCTTCTGATATTAGAGGCTCAAAACCATTGTTAAAACCATGAAGACAATTTTTAAAAATTAAATTCTAACATAAGAAATTTCAAATAAGGTGAAGCAAAAATATCCGAGTAAGAAGCAATGAGGCATGACATTATAGGAAACATGAACCCTACATGTCAGTGACTAGCTGATGAACAACCTTGATGTGGATTAATTCATTTATCCACACAACCATCCTGTAAGATTACCATGTTATCCCCATTATACAGATGGGGAAATGGAGGCATAGAGCAATTAAACCAGTAATAAGCAGGTCCAAAATTTGAACACAGATTGGTTCTACTAGGCTATTTCACTTAATTTCACTTATACACCATACTTGGGCTCCATGCTCAGTGGGAAGTCTGCTTGAGATTCTCCCTCTCCCGCTTCCCTTGCTTATGCAGAGTGCTTTCTCGCTCTCTCTTAAACAAATAAATAAAACTTTAAAAAAAATTACTACAGGATGCCTCCCACTTCCCCTGCTCATGCTCTCAAGAGTCTTTTCTCACTCTCTCTTAAATAAATAAAACTTAAAAAATGACTACAGGATGCCTGGGTGGCTCAGTTGGTTAAATATCTGCTTTTGGCTCAGGTCATGGTCCCACGTTCCTGGGATCAAGTCCTGCTTCGGGCTCCTTGCTCAGTATGGAGCTTGCTTCTCTATCTGCCTTTCCCTCTGCTTGTGCTCTCTCTCTGACAAATAAGTAAATAAAATCTTAAAAAAAAAAATTACGACAATTTGAAAAAAAATTACAACCATATGAGAAAAAATTACAATTTGGTGGCTTAAAACAACAGAAACTTATTCTCTCACAATTCTAGCAGCCACAAGTCAGAAATCAAGGTTATCATCCAGGATGCACACTCTCCAGAGGCTCTTGGGAACACTCTTTGCCTCTTCCAGCTCCTGATGGCTGCAGGTGCTCCTTGGCTTATGTTGGCATCATTCCAGTCTCTGCCTCCATGCCTGTACTGCCCCCTCTCCTTCTGCCTTTTTTCTAACTGCTGTAAGGGCCCACCCAGATAATCCAGGATAAACTCCTTCTCTCAAGATCCTTAATTTACATTTTTGGCCAGATAAGGTAATAGTCACCGGTTCCAGGGATTGGGATACATATTTCGGACCACCATTCAGCCTACTACAAGTACTTACTCTGCCATGCTCTTATTTGCTCAATGGAAAAGAGTATGAAGATTGAAACTAGAAGTGATGGATCTTTTGTTCAGCCTGGTCATAAGCTGTAGGACTCTGAAAATTACCCAGCTTCCTGGGTTTCGTTTTCTTATCTGTCAGATGGAGCCGTGGGGACACCCACCCCGATGCCCCACAGTGCCGTGAGAAGACTCACATGGCATTGGAGGTATAAAATGCTTAAACAGCATAAGGTCATCTACAAGTGTAAGAGATGACTGGTTTTGATAAATCCGACTAGTAATATAGATGAACTGAAAACAATATATAGTCACACTATAAGGTTAAGGGGAAAAGAAATTAGGTCCAAATTGCATGAGGGTATACACAAAAGAAGCTGAAAGGAGACATTCGTTGTGGTTATTTCTGGAGGGTGGAATTATTAGAGACTTCTTTGTACCTGTCTATATGTTCCAAAATCTCTAAAATGAGCACATAATACTTTTGTGATCCTTATATCCCAGGGTTGCTGAGATCATTAAATATCTTATAACTTAGGCCAAGTGTTTCACACAGTAACTCCACGTGACTTTAAAAAAAAATCTCAATATAAAAAGCATATTAATCTGATATTATAATAAAATGCAAAAATCTGGGTTTTGACAGAGCAACTGATTTGCTATTCTATCCTGACTCCAAGCATAAGATAGAATCAAAGCTGAGTAGTGGCTATAGTCAATTTAAGATATTTCTAATGTAATAGCAAAAAGTTTCATTTCTAATTTAATATGTTCCTTTTTCTATATAGATCTTTATTAAGTTCATAAACAGCATTTAGAGGTTGAATAAAGAACACTTCAAATTACAAAGTATGGACCAAAAAGAGTATCAGAAAGTTAGATTAATGTCTCCCATCATTGTGAACTAAACTAGAAAACACCCCACTTCCCACTGCAAAGTATCTGGGCATGATACTCTTTGGTACCCAAGAGATCTTGAAACCTCACAGAAAATGGCAGAGAATCATCACCTCCACCCCAAAACTGAGGTTTCTAAAACTTCAGAAGGAGAGCTAAGAACCCAACTGTCATTTTTCAAGGACAACAGCATACTATTGGTAACCATATTTTCCAATTTAGAATCTATATGGTTAAGGCCCATAGGCTCCTCAGCCATAAAAATGGTAACAAAATCTGAAGATGGTATGCCAGGAAAACCAATTTCAGCAAACTCAATAATAAAAAAATGAAGAAATTAAGCCACACCAATTCCTGACCATGTCCCCAAAATATATTCTCTTCAGTCTCACAAAGAAAGTCAATATCCTTTAAGAAAAGGTTATCAATTAAAAAACTAAACTATCAGGGCTCCTTCCCTCCAGACTTAGACAATGAAACTTAAAACATTATGTTAACAGAAATAAGCTAATTATGAGAGACAAATATTGTGTTATTTATGAGGTACTGAGAACAGTCAAATGCGTAGAAACAGAAAGTAGAAAGATAGTTGCCAGGGGCTGAGGGAAGAGAGAAATGGGGAGACCCAATTAGAGAAGATGAAGCTAGATGGTGGTAATGGTTACATAATCATGTGAATGTATTTAATGCCACTAAACTGTACACCTAAAAATATTTTATGTTATGTATAGTTACCACCATTTAAAAAAAAAAAAAAGGAAATGGAAAAAAGTATACCCAACTCAACAGAATTACCATAGGACTCAGTGATTCCACTCCTAGAAACATGACAAAGAATTAAAAACAGGTATTCATAAATATTCATATCAGCACTATTTAAATAGCAAGAAGGTGGAAATAACCCAAACGTCTATCAGTAGAGAAATGAACAGATGTGGTATATCCATACAATGGGGTAGCTCAGCCACAAACAGGAACAAAGTACTGAGACATGCCACATCAAGGATGAACTTCAAAGACATGTGAAGTGAAAAGCAGCCAGACATGAAAGAGTCACATGTTGTAGGATCCCATTCATATGAAATATCCAGTATAGGCAAATGCATGCAGACGGGAGGCATACTGGTTGCCAGGGTCAATGGGGAAGGAAAATAAGGAGATACTGCTTAAAGGGCATGAGGTTTCCTTTTGGGGTGATTAAGAGGTTTTGGAACTAGATAGAGATGGTTGCACATGTTGTGAATACACTAAATGCCACTGAATTGTAGACTTAAAAACGATGGATTTTGTTATGTGACTTTTACTGCAGTTAAAGCAAAACCAAAAAAAAGCATACCCAACCTGCATTCCACACAAAATACAGCAAATGGATTTCCAAATGGAAAAGTTTTCCCTTAGCCCAAAATAACATACAACTATTATCCATAAATGTTGCTTAGATACTGTCTTTTTGAATGACACACGGAATTCCAGTCTCCCATTTCTTCCAGGATTTCTGACCCTCCTACATCACACCGAAGAAAAGGGAAAATCTCTCACCCAGCTCATAAGAAACACTTTCAAATTCTTGATCTCTATTCGTTTTGGCCCTTTATGATTAAGCTTTCACATCATAGTGCCTTACCTTCTTTTCTGAGGATGGTCTAACTGCTGGGGCCCTTAAATACAAACCCATTCTTTGGGTAGAGTCCTGGCCTGGTCATTTGTGTGTACAAGTCCATCATCGGCTGCATACTAAAATGCAAGTTAGAACAAACAGTATCAAAAGATGGACAAACTGCCACTATGGATTATTAGTATTTCAACTGACTAGATCTACCAACAGTATTACACTCTATTTAGACTGGAGGAAACAAGTTAAAACTCTTGGTATAAGCCACATACATAACCACAAATGCCAAGTTACTATATCCTATTTAACATGTCTAAATACCATAAAACTTCCTTCCTTTCTTTTTTTTTTTTATTAAGCAGTTTAAAACTTCCTTTTTAGGAAGTTTCCTTCCTTCCTTCCTTCCTTCCTTCCTTCCTTCCTTCCTTCCTTCCTTTCTTCCTTCTTTAGGAAGGAAGTTTAATTGAACACAGGGAGAAGAAAAGACTGTGACACAGTCAACACCAAACCTTTCAGATCTTGCTAACGGTACAGTTTCCATGATACCACAGGCACGACTAGATACAAAGGAGTTGAGTATCAACTATTTGCAAAGTACTATACAATAAGCCCAGCGTCTGCAAACAACTCTGTGAACTTTAAATATTAGCTGTTACTTGGAAGATCAGCCTAATTCTTCAGGTGGACAAGTAAAAATATCAGCCATGAAAGGCCCCAAGAGATACTGATTAAAGCCAGTATTTTTAGAGGAAACAAAAACTAGCACTATGGAAACTGCAAAGCCTTTAACAGTAAAGGGTAAAGCACAGAGCAAATACAGTTAAAGGAATTATGTAAGAATACCAGAGTCCAGAATAAGAGGCCCATCAACTAAAATATAGATATGGGTTTATTTTTATTTTTTTAATTAAAATTTTTTAAAGGTTTTATTTATTTGACAGAGATCACAAGTAGGCAGAGAGGCAGGCAGAGAGGGAGAGGCTCTTCACAGGCTCCACGCTGAGCTGAAAGCCCAATGTGGGACTTGATCCCAGGACCCTGAGATCATGACCTGACCCGAAGGCAGGGGCTTAACCCATTGAGCCACCCAGGCGCCCCTAGATATGGGTTTATTTTCACAACCAGGACATTCTCCTGACCAAATATTTTCACGGTAGCTTGTCTTCATATAATCAGTTCTCATTCTATTAATTTCATTCATCAAAATGGACCCAACCCAGGCACTTTCACTTTGTAAAATTACTAAATTTTTCTTATGTATATTTTTTAATCTCTATACCCTATGTGGGACTCAAACTCATGACCCGAAGATCAAGAGTCACATGCTCTTCCAACTAAGCCAGCCAGGTGCCCCTACAAATTAAAGATCGATAGCAGAAAACATTTCCTGCATTGTGTTTTAGCCACAAGAATTCTTCCCTTTTTGTAAATCCTTGCCCTTTCTGGCTTCACACCCCCTCTCCAAGTATAAAGTATAGAAAAATTAAATTGAAGTACAAGGAATTTTCCTAATGGTAGGAGAAACATACATCTAAAAATAATATTTAAATATAATGTTTATAGAAAATGACACAGGCCATTATTACCTCGACTTTTTTTAAAGGCAGAATCAGAAACTATCAAGCGATTTCCTCCGCTCAACCAATTATTACCACGTATTTGCTTAATTATGACTATATTACATAACCATGTAATAATCATAAATAATCAGAAAAATAAATGAAAACCTCCCATTAAATAACAAACAGCAAGAAATACACCATAAATAAAGACAAACACAGAATTCACAGTTTTTAATCATCCTTCACTGATTTTGTCTTATGGTAAAGCTATACTTAAACAATCTGAAATCCTATAAGTGGCTTATTATCAAAATAATGGAGTACGGGGTCCGCGGGTAAAAAGACAATATGAACTCTCAAAGCCAGAAAACATGAGCCTTTATGGAAGAGCGATACAAAAGATTTTGGATGCATGCATGTTACTGCTTTAAAGCTAAAATTACTGAAGACACTGGAATAATCTGATATACTCAATTGGATAAGTGAGGTTCCTATGTAATCTTTAAGTATAAGCTGTAGGCCCAACATGAGGCTTGAACTCACACTCTGAGATCAAGAGTTGCATGGTCTTCCAACTGAGCCAGCCAAGCATCCCAGGTTCCTACATAATCCTAATTCATTGATCTACTTCATAAACTTCAAGCACTTCAGCAGTGAAGGTCAAATGCCTTGAGATGAAGTAATTTGCACAATCTTCTTACTTCTGATTATATCAGATAACTCTAACCTTTAATGATTCTCAAGAAGCTAACAGAAAATAAACTACTACAAACTTATTTGATCTCAACTCTGAAGCAGGTCAATCTTTTAGCTATCAATCTAGAAATAACTGCTTTTATTTGTTACTGGTAGAATACCTACAAAAGTCAGCCATAGAACTCTTCATAATAAGAGCAAATTTGCTTGGGACGCCTAAGTGGCTCAGTAGGATGAGTGTCTGACTTTGGCTCAGGTCATGATCCCAGGGTCCTGGGATCAAGTCCTGCATCAGCGTTCTTAGTGGGGAGCCTGCTTCTTCTGCCTGCAGCTCCTTCTGCTTGTGTTCTCTGCCCCTCTCTCTCTCAAATAAAATCTTAAAGGAAAAAAAAAAAGAGCAATTTTGCTTCATGTCATAACCAGTTTCTATGTATATGACCACTTAATTCTATTCAGTGTGAAGGTGAAAAGTTGATTAGTCAAAACAAAAAATTAAACTAATTTGGCTGACCCCTAAAACCTGACACTTTGCTTGTAGCTTTCTAGAACTGGGGAACATTGGGAGAAAAATAAAAACTCCAATGTTTATCTTGGTCACATTAAATAATTTCTTCAATAGCTTTCCCTGAAAGTCTCTATTCCTTTCATAACCTCACAAATCTCACTATGAAGTTTAGAAAGTAACTTTGTTTAGCCCTGCAAGAGCTCCCAATAGGTAGTATAATAGCTTAGGAAAGAAACAAAGCATCTCCAATAGTCCCCCTTACCAGGAGTTTCAGTTACCCTCCACGGGAAGCAGAGGGTCCTAATGCGACATCACTATCCCGAAGTCTTTCCCCTCACTCCTCTCACCACACAGGCATTTTGTCTTCTCACACCATCTCATCACAACAAGGGTGAGGGCAGTACAGTAAGATATTTAGGGAGAGAATGACCACATTTACATCTCTTTCATTACAGTTGTACTTTATTATTGTTGTTAATGTCTCACTGTGCCTAACCTATAAATTAACATAGGCACGCAGGAAAAGAAAAAAAAAAGCATATATAGGGTTTGATACTATCTGCAATTTCAGGCATCCACTGGGGGTCTCAGACTATTTCTCCCATAAGGGGGAGATGAAGCATGAGAGACTGTGGACTCTGAGAAACAAACTGAGGGTTTTGGAGGGGAGGGTGATGGGGGGTTGGGTGAGCCTGGTGGTGGGTATTAAGGTGGGCATATGTTGCATGGAGGACTGGGTATGGTACATAAACAATGCATCTTGAAACACTGAAAAAAGAAAATAAAGTTTAAAAAAAAATGTTTTTCCCATAGATAATGGGGGAAGACTCACTGATTTCTGAAGAATATCTTACCTCTAGTAAGAATGTATTAAACCAGGCAGTAATAAAAAACAACTCTGTCCAACCTTCATTAGATTTTCTTCATTTGTCAGAAAATATTCTGTTAAAAGCCCTTAAGACAATTAGAGTAACTTGGTGGGTTTGTGGTATCTCCACTGAGATTATTTTAGCTGAGCTCCACAATCCTCCATGATTCATGGATGCCAAGCTTGTAAACCCATTCTAAGAGCGAAAACTGTACAACACTGTACCATAAACCTTCAAGGCCTATTTTAAGATTTGACAATTATGTCTATAAACGCTTTTCAACTCTGGAGAATCAAGCAAAGCTCAGCTCCAAGAAGAAAGGTAATTTTTGCTATTGATGCAATAAAACAGGTCAGGATATTGATTTTTAGACAACGCAGGAAAGGAATTTGGGATCTAGGTACTTATGTCATTTGTGGAAGGAAAGGTTGCTCAGATGTGATGGCATTGAGGAGACTTTGCTTCCTGCTAAAGAGCTCTTATCAAGAAACGTGTCATTTTTCAGCTTGAGTCAGAAGACAACTGATGGACATCAGCAGTGGTAGAAAAATCCAGTAAGACTGAATATTCTTTTTACAAGAATTACAGCAGATCATTTCATAAAAAGCTAATTATCCTACAGCTCATTTTAATAAGTTAGCCTTCTAAAGATTCCTTGAGTCTCCTTTGTTTTTTCCAGGTTAGGCAGAGAGGCCTCTAACCATTTTTAAGATACTCAACTTCATGTTTAAGAACTTTTTTTTTCTTGTTCATCAAGAATTTGAGGAAAACTCCTCAGCAGCCAATCCTATTCTACATGAAAGACCCACAATGCTGTGTGCTCTAAAGAGCTTTCTCAAAGGAGCCCAATTTTCAAAAAGAGCACCAACAGACTATATTGAGACAATTAGAACAGCACGGAAAAACCCTCATCTTGTCAAAGGGGTGAGTCTGAAGTGAGCACTCACATAACTAGTCCCTCTGACTTTGCCTCGGGTTCTTTTTGCCCCTGTTGCAAATCTATCAGCACACATACACATGAGGTTCCGAGAATCTGCTTCTTTCCTGGCTGCTGCATTTTTCAAGAAAATCAACTTAAGTAATAAGGGCACTGTGTATTTTTCTTCTTCAAGCTACTGACCTGGTAACCTTGGAAGAAGTTAAGAATTTCCTTAACTCCAGTATTGTAGGCCAGGCCCTGCATTCTGACCACCGTGCCAGGCTGTGGAGGGACACCGCTAAGATTAGCAGCTGTAGGGAAGTAGCCAAGACTATTGGGCGAACCTGGGGGGCTAAAGGGAGAGAAAGCACAGTGAACCAACAGGAATAGACAATGTCCAATATTTACTCTAAAAACATTAGTTATTTAAGGAAACTGACTTTCTTAAGATGATCTTAGAATTCTCACTCATCTCTCCCAAGACAGGGAAGAACACCATAGCTGATCTGTCCCACACTTCCAGGAAAGTCAAAAGTTGAAAAGTAGAACAATTAATAAGAGTTAAATACAAGGCTTCCCCAGAGATCCAGGTCTGAGATTCTTAAAGGGACAGTCAGGAGAGAATTAAAGCTTCATAGTCACACAACCACAAAGCACCACTTCCAAAGCCCAGCTCGCTGATGATTAACTGGCTAGTTGCCAGAATAGTAAGGCATGAAATTCAAAGGACTTCTAGGAACCACAGCCACAGTGACCAAAAATATCCAAAGTTATTGCTCCAAAGAATAAACTGTTCTACCCATATGTACAAGCAACTGTACAGCACAAAACACAAAGTACCATAGCACTCATGAGTTAGTTCTTCCAACCTGACTAGGAAAAAAAAAAAAAAAAAGGGTATTGAAGTGGATAAACTGGAAGGCACACATAACAAATTTAAATCAATCACCATTAACACAAGGGGAAAATTGATGATTGTGTCCTCTTGTTTATCTGCAGCAATTACCTCCAAGGAGAAAGCCAAGTGAATACATAATCATTCTTCATGTGGCAGCTCAAGTGATTACCATATTGTGAAATTAGTTTCACCCTGTCTCCCACCCAGTTGGTTTTCTATCACAATTAGTGGCCAGATACTCATACTTGAAAATACATAGGTGGGAATTTTTTAAGGACCTTATTAGCTTAAAGAGGAATAAAGACCTCACAGTTATAGATTATTAAATCTTATAAATCTAGGTAATTATCTGATTTCAAAGACCAGCAAACACATAACGGAAGGGACTAAAAATCTTTGAAATTATTTATCCTATATAATCCTAACTGATGGGTTAATGGGAATGGCACCAGATGTGCAAACAGTTCCAGGTTCCTTTTTTAATTTATTTTTTTTAATTAGCACAGTAACTTTGTGTAAGTCACTTAGATTCTCGGAACTTCAATTTCATCATTTGCAAAATAGGCATAACAGCACCTTTTTAGTTTCACAGAATTGTTCTTCAGTTCAATGATACAACATACCAAATTACTCCATAAATCACAAAATGAAGTAATTTGTTATTTCCATAACCATCATTCCATTTCATCATTTTTAAAATATCAGAGCCTGAAAATATCACTTGACATCAAGCTGCCCTTAACCTTTTAGGTGCGTATAAAGCAGGGATCCTCAACTTGTTTGCATAGTAGAGTCACACACGAGATGTTTACTATTCTGTATGATTAGAACCTATTTAGAGACTAACAGTCAATCCACGTGCAACTAGGAGAGCAGAGTCCAAGGTAATGCTGAACTTTACACCTGAGGAGAAATTTAGCCATCACTCAAACACACCTCATTTTTACAGAGGTAGAAACAGAAACTAAGAGTTAAATAATTTCCCAAAGTTCATACAACCAGTTAGTTCTTCACCAAACCAGAACCACCCAGATGTTTCAGCCACCATTCATCATTCAGAGACCATATTTTGCTCATGTCAAATGCCTGATAAATACTCTAATTCTCAAGGACCACCAAGCTTTCTCTGTGTAACTGTGTTACTAGGTTTCCATACTGACTATGAGCTTCAGATTGTTTCCACAGTATAGAGCTTACTACCATGATTCTGTCCTGGCACATTCTAGTCCTTCAGCTAAAGATCTCTTATAAATTAAATCTAGGTATCTCGTACATTCAAAATACAAACAAGACAAAACAGAAAAATAAAAGTTACCAACTGGAAATGTAAGGTTTTAAGTGACAATTATGTTCGACATCTATAAGGTAGCACCTATTCTCATGAAGCCTAAACGTGGAATCATATCCTTGTTTTTTTGCAGCAGGATTCCTGATATACACAAGGCATCTTAAGGAAAATTAAACAATTGTATATCTACCTGACAGGACATAAGAATTTTCTAAACCTAAATGCCAAAGTCTTTCAGATTATTGAAATAGGAATCAACAAAAAGAATTTATAAAATAAAAGTGACAAGATATAGACAAGGTAAACCTCTAAGTAGAAAATAACTAAAAAAAAAAAAAAGCTAAAATCAAAAAACCAGTTAAGTATAATTTGTAAGATCCATACATAAAATAGATAAATTTCATTTTTATACACTACAGTGAAAATACAAATATGACATTAAGAAAGTAATTCCAGGGTGCCTGGGTGGCTCAGTGGGTTAAAGCCTCTGCCTTCAGCTCAGGTCATGATCCCAGAGTCCTGGGATCGAGCCCACCTTAGGGCTCTCTGCTCAGCAGGGAGCCTGCTTCCCTTCCCTTCTCTCTGCCTGCCACTCTGCCTACTTGTGATCTCTATCTGTCAAATAAATAAATAAAATCTTTAAAAAAAAAATTCCATTTACAACAGCATAAAAAAAAAAACCCACTTAGAAAGAAATAAACATAGAAATAGCTAGATCTGTACACTGAGTTAAAAGACATTGCTCAAAAATAAAAGATAGTCTAAATACAAGGAAAGACAGCCCACGTTCATAAACAGAAGATTTAATATTGTTAAAATGACAATATGTCTAAATTCACCTAAAGATTCAATTCAATAGTATCAAAATTCCAACTGGTTTGTTACAAGAATCAAAAACCTAAACCTAAAACGTACAAGGAAATGCAAAGGACTCAGAAGAACCACACTCCCTTGAAAAAGAACAAAGAGTTACACTTACTAAATTTAAAACTTACTATAAAACTACAGTAATCGGGGCACCTGGGTGGCTCAGTGGGTTAGCCTCAGGTCATGATCCCAGGGTCCTGGGACGAGCCCCACATCAGGCTCTCAGCTCAGCGGGGAGCCTGCTTCTCCCCACCCCCCTACCCCCCACCTGTCTCTCTACTTGTGATCTCTGTCAAATAAATAAAATCTTAAAACAAAAAAACAAAAAAACAAACTACAGTAATCAAGATAGTGTGGTACTTCCATAAAGATTGGTAATGATCAGTGGAACAGAACTGAGTAGCCAGAAATAAACCCTAACATTTATGGTTCATTTGAGTTTTGACAAGGATTCTGAGACAATTCAATGAAGAAAGAATACAAAAGCAAACCTTGGAGATGTTGTGGGTTTCCAGACCACTGCAATAAAATGAGTAACACAATACAGCAAATCCAATGAAGTTTCTGGTTTCCCAGTGCACATACAGCATTTGTTTAGACTATACTGTAATCTCCTAAGTGAGCAAAAGCTGTAGGCCCAAAAACATAGTGGATACACCTTAAAAATATTTTATGTTAAAAATGCTAAGTGCCACTTAAACTTTCAGCTAGTTATAATTACTGATCATGGATCATAACATAATAAAAAACTATGAAATATTTCAAAAATTGCCCAAATGTGAGAGAGAAAAGGAGTAAATGGGGGCGTCTGAGTGGCTCAGTGGGTTAGGCCTCTGCCTTCGGCTCAGGTCATGGTCTCAGGATCCTGGGATCAAGCCCCCCATCTGGCTCTCTGCTCAGCAGGGAGTCTGCTTCTCCTTCTCTCTCTTCCTGCCTCTCTGCCTACTTGTGATCTGTCAAATAAATAAATAAAATCTTTAAAAAAAAAAAAAAAGAAGTAAACGCTGTGAAAAAGATGGTGCAGGATTGTCATAAACCTACGATTTGAAACAAACAAAACCCCAAAAAAACCCCAAAAAACCCAGTATCTACAAAGTGCAGTAAAGCAAAGCACAATAAAACAAGGTATGCCGGTTATCTTTTCCATAAATAATGCTGGGATAATGTACAAATGCCAAAAGAATGAATTTAGACTTCTATCTCATTGTTGGTTAGAAATGTAAAATGGAGGGGTGCCTAGCTTGCTCAGTCAGTATAACATGTGACTCTTGGTCTCTGGGTTGTGGATTCCAGCCCCATGCTGGGTATAGAGATTGCTTAAAAATAAAACCTTTAAGAGGCACCTGGTGGCTCAGTCAGCTGAGTGAGTGTGACTCTTGGCTTCAGCTGAGGTCATGATCTCAGAGTCAAGAGACCCTCACGCTCCAAGCTGGACAGAGAGCCTACTTGGGATTCTCTCTATGCCCCTCCCCAGCCCAACTCTCTCACTCTCTCTCTCATTCTTTAAAAAAAAAAAAAAAAAAAATTGCCGTACAAAGAAAGATATATGATAATACTGGGGGCCAAGGTGCCTACCATATCAGACCACTCATTATACACATTATTGAAAACATGCCTTGTAATATACTTCCTTCATGTATTAATTAAAACTACTAAACATTGGTAATACTAATCAATGTTATCAATGACATTCAACACAGAGGTAGTGGTAGTGTGACAACATTCATAATTTGAAGACTTACCATATTTCTCTGGGAAAGAGAGAATCAAAGTATTATCTAAGCTAAAGAAATAGGTTAGGCGAAAAGATTAGAGAACTACATTCTCCCCTCTGATGAGTTACAACACATTAACTTAGGAAACACTGCCTTGCAAAATTATTGCAGACTGTTTGTATTAACATTAATAACACCATAGTGTTACAAAGACTATGTGTTTGGAAAGTGACTGGAAAAACACTGTTTGAATCCCAGTTAAGTGTAAAGGCTGGAGTCAATTTTCATGTAGGAACTTTTTAAAAAAGACTTTATTTATTGGGGCACCTGGGTGGCTCAGTGGGTTAAGCCTCTGCCTTCGGCCCGGCCCGTCGGCGCAGGTCATGATCTCAGGGTTCTGGGATCGAGCCGCGAATCGGGCTCTCTGCATAGCAGGGAGCCTGCTTCCCCCTGCCCCCTACCAGCTGCTCTGCCTACTTGTGATCTCTCTCTGTCAAATTAATAAATAAAAATTTTTAAAAGATTTTATTTATTAATTTGACAGAGATCACAAGTGGGCAAAGAGGCAGGCAGAGGGAGAGGGGGAAGCAGGCTCCCTGCTGAGCAGAGAGCCCGATGCGAGGCTCGATCCCAGAACCCTGAGATCATGACCTATGCCAAAGGCAGTGGCTTAACCCACTGAGCCACCCAGGTGCCCCGAATTTTTTTTTTTTTTCTAAAGCAGTTTTTTTCCCCTAAGCTCAGGGGGCTCAACATGGGGTATGAACATATGACCCTGAAATCAAGAGTCAGCGCTTAACAAACTAAGCCACTCAGGTGCCCTTAGAAACTATTTTGAAAGTAATATTGTTGCTTAATTGAAAGCACAAAATAACAACATAACTGATCCTCTTAGATGTTTAGAAGAAAAACTTATTTTTTTAAAAGATTTTTGAGAGAGTGTGTGTGCAAGAGAAAGTATAGGGTGACTAGGGGGTGGGACGGGTTGTGGAGGGGAGAGGGGCAGAGGGAGGGGCAGAAGTAGGTTCCTCACAGAGCAGGCGTCCAACTGGGGGCTGCATCCCAGAACTCTGGGATCATGACCTGAGCTGAAGATAGATACTTAATGATTGACCCACCTAGGCACCCCAGAAGAAAAAAATTTGAGGGGTGACTTGCTGAGGGACATGTCAGTAGAGCATGTGACCCCTGATTCAGGGTTTTGAGTTTGAGCCCCATGGTGGGTATAGAGATTACTTAAAAATAAAAATATTTAAATAAATAAAAGAACTCATAAGGAAAGTCAAAATAAATCACTAACCTAAAACGTTAAAATTCATAGACAAATGTCAATTCTTCCTTTAGGCCTCCTTCAGTGTAATCTCTCAAACATATACCAAGGAAATGTTTAAGGCAATAAAGGTAAAATAGGGTTATTTTATCAACACTGACATATGTGTTTTACTAAATTCTCCTGCTTTACAGTCAGCAGTGTTTTGAGAATAAGGTGCTTAAAGATATATTTGGCACACAAATAGTAGCAGGTGAAAGAAATGACCTCTAGGTTTTCTACTATAAAATGTTTGGGGTGGGGGGCGGTCGGCGGCGGGGAAGGATGGGGCATGTGGCTGGCCAGCTCAGTGGGTAGAGTGTACAACCTACTTAAAAGAAAAAAAAAATATTTTTTTAAATATTTTCCTTATTTGACAGAGAGATCACAAGTAGAGAGAGAGGCAGGCAGAGAGAGAGGAAGGGAAGCAGGATCCCTGCTGAGCAGAGAACCCGATGTGGGGCTCGATCCCAGGACCCTGAGACCATGACCTGAGCTGAAGGCAGAGGCTTAACCCACTGAGCCACCCAGGTGCCCCAAAGAAAATATATTTTTAAAAATTTCCAGGATAGGAGTATAGCAGGGTAAACTGAAACAGATGAAATAATATTGTCACAAGTAGGGAGAAGATGCTCTCTTGACTTTGAAAATTTCTATAATAGAGTTTTCTTAATGCTATTCTTGAAAGTAACAGGATACAAATTTTTTAAGAAAAAATTCTTAGAAAAACAAATTTACAAATCAGAACAAATTGTATCAGGTGTTTTGAATGGTTATTTTTCCTTGATGTTCACCACACTATAATTTTCTGCCATGCTAAAAAGATTGTTAAGCACATTTGCATTTTAAATCCCTGAACTGCTCATTACATGAATGAAGTCTTCAGCCTAGCTGATTACTACTTTGGCTTTATTACTATGAAAGCTATACTGAATTGTCACGGACAGTAGAGTTAACTGCCCACAGCAGTTCTTGCTTATGTGATTTAGAACTGTCATCCAAACTGAAAAACTTTAGTTATAATCATTCCTACCAACAAAAATTATCTGACGCTTCTCCATTATTACAACATTGCTTGATACTCTACTACTACAGTATTCTGGTATCACTTCATTGTATGCTGAATTCTAGCTTGTATTTGTAGCACTAAATATTTAAGTTATCAAAAATTATTGTAATAACCAAGAAAAATATAACCCCATACTAAAGATACATTTTATCTTTTTTTCCTAGTCTTTTGGAAAACTTTCACCAAATAAATTAGAAAGTAAACTGGCTGCCAAATGTTACTATTGGGAGAAACCTGGTGAAGTGTATAGGAGATCTCTCCTCACTATTTGTTACAATTGCACAGAAATGAAATTATACTTAACTCAAAAGCTAGGCACTGAAAATACAAAATATAGGCATCTCTCAGAGGGTTGGTATTTTTTTGGTTCAAATGTGAAGAATTTCAAAATAGAATACAGTAATGCTATACAACAAACCAAACAGTGCAGAATGCCTCAATATTACTACATATACATATTCATTGCTTAGGTAGAATAAGCTGATTGAATAATGAACGGAAACGAAGCACACTCATGAATAAAATATCCCTTGCCCTCTTTCTTGATTCAAGGTGGTATGTTACTTATTTAGTGTCCTACCAAAGGTAAGGTGATGCATAGAAAGACATGTATGTGAATCTGGCTTTCCTTAAATTGGATGGCACAGAACTGAAAAATCAACGTGTTTCACCTATGCCACAGGTTTGATGCAAAGGAGAATATACTTTTCTAGGAAAAATGAAAGGGGAGGATAAAAGGTAGGACTCTCCTTTTGAAGAGAAAAGGTATGATAGATAAAACGGAGTTCTCAGTGATAAGCAGGATGGGCATAAATGTATCTGCCCTTCTAATTCCTTTGCATCCTAGGCTAAGAGCTAGGATATTGGGTAACTCAAACTGTCTTCCAAAAGGGAGAGGAAAGTCCATAAGCAGAAAATGAAACCACATATGCTTTTATTTCACTTACTCTTCAAAATGTTATTGTCACAGCCACACATTTTGGCTGCTAAAAACTCCTTTAATAATAAATGGTTCAAAAAAATAAATAAATAAATTGTTCACATTTTCTCCTTAAATGTTCCTCAAGTAACCCAAATCCTTACGATAAAAGATGTCGTATCTCAGAGCAGTAGCCACTGGAGAGTTTATCTTCAAATTTTTAAACAGACCAAATTAGAGATAAAATAAGGACAAATGCCCTCCAGCTGAAGAAGACCTCTGATGTCACTGACTTAGCACAGGGTCACACATGCATTCTGTCAGCCACTCTATACTAGGAAGAGTCTATGTTTTATGAATCGTATTCCCAATAGATCTCACATTTGCTCAGTTAAACTGGAAGTTAAAAACAGTTAAAACTGGGGTGCCTGGCTAGCTCAGTCAGTAGTGCATGTGACTCTTGACCTCAGGGTGGTGGGTTTAAGCCCCATACTGGGGATAGAGATTACTTTAAAAAATAAATAAATAAATAAAATCTTAAAAAAAAAAAAAAAAAGTTAATCACTTCTTTTCGAGGTGACATGCTTTAAAAAAGGGGGGGGGGGCCTGGGTGGCTCAGATGGTTAAGCACCGGCCTTCAGCTCAGGTCATGATCTTAGAGTCCTAGGATGGAACCCCACATTGGGTTCCCTGTTCACTGGGGCACCTGCTTCTCCTTCTCCCTCTGCTGCTCCCCCTGCTTGTGCTCTCTCACTCTCTCTGTCCAATAAATAAGTAAATCTAAAAAACAAAACAAAAAACAAAACAAAAAAAAAAACTGCAAAATAGGGACATCTGGGTGACTCGGTCAGTTAAGTGGCAGCATTCAGCTCAGCTTATGATCTATCTCAGGGTTCTGGGATGGAGACCTGCATCCTAGGGCTCTGCACTCAGCAGGGAGTCTGTCTCCCTTTCCCCTGGCCCCTTCCCCCCTACTGGTGCTCTTGCTCTTTATCAAATAAAATCTTTCAAAAAAAAAAATCTGCAAAATACATTAGCATTTTAACCTCTTAAAGAACACACTGAATTAATCTCAAGTTACACTGACATATTTCATTAAAAAGGAGGGAATTTTAAATCCTTTAATCTTAAAAGAAACAAAAATCTAGAGTGTCTGATTAATATCCTTTTCTGCCTCACAGACACTCTCTTAAGTCTTCCCCATTATGAGGGAATATGGTCAAAATATACTTGAAAACTTATGCAGGAATTTTTCAATAGCCTCAAATGCCTTTTAGTCAGGTCAGGTTAGAAAATTAGTGGTATTCTGCTATTTTACAGTTTGGAATTTGTTTTTAAATTATTCTAGATTTTGCAGTATAAGAAGACATTCCCGTGTTTAAACACTTTGTGTGGATAATCTTACTACAATTAGGGAAATGTCAATTAAAATAATGAAATATGTTAGGGGTTATTTGAAAGTATTAATTTTAATTTAATTCACATAACCTCCAATTAAAATTTTCATTTCTGGGGCACCTGGGTGGCTCTGTCGGTTAAGCAACCTGACTCTGGATTCCGGGTCAGGTCATGATCTCAGGGTCATGAGACTGAGTGCCACATTGGGCTCCATACTCAGTGGGGACTCTGCATCTCCCTCTCCTTACTTGCACTCTCTAAAAATAAGTATTTTTAAAAAATCCCTTTCTGTGAAATTGTTCACAGAAATATAAGTACTTAAAGATCAATATGAGCTTTGTTTAGTAAAGAAAAACTTTTTTAAAATTAGAGGTCTAAAAATAAAGGAATTGTTAAATTCTGATGTATTTTTACCCTTGTGACATCATGTGGAAATTGCAAGAATGAGGTGAATATATATTCCTTAGGGAAGGTGTCGATGGAAAAAAAAAAAAAAAAAACAACACCACAAAACAAAAGGGACAAATGAGCAGTACATGTTAAGTATGCCATATTATTCAGAAGTACACATGTATGTCTTTATTACCAAACCAGTAATAGCGACTGCTTCTAGATTTAGAGGTGTATAAAATGGGAATCTGCTTTTACTCACTATACTTTTTTTTTTCTTCCAAATTTATTTATTTGACAGAGACACAGTGAGAGAGGGAACACAAGAAGGGGAGTGGGAGGGGCGCCTGGGTGGCTCAGTGGGTTAAAGCCTCTGCCTTCGGCTCAGGTCATGATCCCAGGGTCCTGGGATCGAGCCCCACATTGGGCTCTCTGCTCAGCAGGGAGCCTGCTTCCTCCTCTCTCTCTGCCTGCCTCTCAGCCTAATTGTGATCTCTGTCTGTCAAATAAATAAATCTTAAAAAAAAAAAAAAAAGGGGGGGGGGAGTGGGAGAGGGAGAAGCAGGCTACCCGATCAAGTAGCCAGATGTGGGGCTTAATCCCAGGACCCTGGGATCATGACCTGAGAGAAAGGCAGAGGCCTAATGACTGAGCCACTCAGCCACCCTTCACTATACTTCTATACTCTTATATGGAACAACGATGACCTTAACAACTTTAAGACTACTAGAAAATATTTACCTATAGCCAAGGGTCCAAAATAATAGGAGCTGTTAAACCATAAATGTTAGTTCCTCTTGACTTTGGGGCTTTAAGACTGGAATTCACATCTTACCATGTTAGCTGGCTATTTCTAAGGGATTCCTTCTTTTTTATTTTCATTTCTTTTTTTTTTTTAAAAGATTTTATTTATTTGACAGAGATCACAAGTAGGCAGAGGTAGGCAGAGAGAGAGGGAAGCAGGCTCCCCAAAGAGAGCCCCATGAGGGGCTCAATCCCAGAGTCCTGGGATCATGACCTGAGCCGAAGGCAGAGGTTCTAACCTGCTGAGCCACCCAGGAACCCCCAAGGGATTCCTTCTTTTCATAGGGTCTATATTACAAGGCAGCGATGGAGTTGGATATTCAGAAAATATATTCTTGAGTGGAAAAACAGCACCAGGCACCCAGAGGATCAATGCATTTCACTCCTGACATCCTGAGGTATAAGAAGGGTAATCAAAGATCTTTCTTAAACCAGAGCCCACAAGTAGCAAGTGACTGTCATAGGGTCCAGAGTAGGTGACAGACTGGGACTGGTCCAGATGCCTGACAGAGTGCTCAACCATGAAAAATGATTCATGCTTCTGAGCCTTTACAAACCTTCAAAATATGGCCAACTGACGATTATTGTGGCCTTCTCCCTATTCTTTCCCAGGAGAATAAAGAATATGTACAACAGCATTTATGAATGTTTTAAATATACGTAACAAAGTAATAAATGTAATTAACCGAGGCCTCAAGCTTCACTGCTACTGAGATTTTACAGTTTCTGCTCCCTTCTAGAAAACTAGATGGAGAGGGGAAAAAAAAGCTACAATGTGATATAGCAACTGTGATGACTGGATAGATTATTTCCAGATTACTCATCAAAAAACCTCACTTGCATATTGGTGGATGTACTCAAAACATGTAGTCAAAATAGTTGGGGAAGGAAAAATAAGGCCTGGTGTAATTTCTAAAATTTTGAGCAATATTGCTTGCACCAAAGTAAAATTGTGTTTTAATAAAAATGCATCTTAATAAAGTTCGAATTTTAATAAAATAAAATAAGTTTTTATTTTAATAATGAACCAGTCACTGGCTAAACAGATCTTTTTGAAAAGCAAATTTGAAAATGAGGGCATTCTACATCCAAGTTAGAATTACAAGCAATCAGACCTAGAAGGGACTTCCAAAAATTTGGCCAATCTCCTCATTTTATAAGAATCAGAAAGGTTAAGTGACTTGTCCCAGTTAGACTAAGAGCTCAGAGTAAATCTCAGGTCTCCCAACTTTCAGGCCAACAGCTTTCTCTCCATCATACCTATTGCTTTCCAGAAATTGAGCACAACCAGAAAGAATAAATCAGATTGAAAATACGTTGATTCTAACAAAGTACTGAATAATCTCATCTTGGACATGTTAGACTGATTGAGCGGGGGGGAAGCATGGAAGTTCTATAAAATTTAAAACCGTATTTATTACAGGTGAACATGTGAATTGATGCTACTTTAGACTATAATGGCTCTTATGGATTTTCCTGTTTTATAATCTGTTCACAGGATATTGCCACGCTGTTACGATGCCTACTATGGCCCCGTGACAGGAGAAGGAGAAAAAGAAAGTTGTATACATATGTAACCTAAGAGATTCTGCTGTCCAGATATGGTTAAAAAACAAACTTAGTTTGGTCCTGAAATAGCCTTCTTGGTCAGAGAGGTAGGACAGAAGCAAGATTGCCATCCCAATCTTCAGTGGCAGACAGTATTCTTTTGTGAATGCAGGTACTGCCTATCAAAGGAGTCCTTTGTTTCTATCCCTCATTTCCACTTCCATCAGAGCCTTACCTGGGATAGTATGCAGTGTAGTTCATGAAGAGCTGAGTGCCCGCTGGGTAGTAGGCTGTGGTGGGCTGCAGTGCTCGTGGATTCAAAAGCACAGAGGGCTGATAAATGGCAGCTTCGGTAGGAATTACTGCTGTAGGAGCTGGAAATGTGTAGGAGGGAGGAGACAGGCCTAAATAAGCAAAGAGAGAGACTTTGAGATATACTGTTCCCAAAGGACAATTTTTGCTAGCTCTCAAGTCATGATGTCACTGCTCCACACATACATTTTAAAAAGACACCAGTTCTTTATCATCCCAAACAACTTCTCTTTATTGTCTATAATTAGTATTTTCTGAAATTTTTGTAACAATGTGAAATTTCTCAAATGTAATCTTAAAAGTTTGAAGACAATTTTTTTTAATAGTGGGTAATTTTTTGGTGAATTTTTGATTGATCAATCATTGAATCCTTATCTTCCATATGATATTTGATTAAAATTTCCAAGCAACTTCCTTTGATTATATAGATTAACACCTAAATATAATCTCAAATCCTGAAGACCTAGAAATTGGGGAAAAAACCATTTTCGTGACATGTGATTTTTTGTTTTCTACTCCTAAGTGCCAGTTACCACAAACTAACCCTTTGAGGAAAGAAACACAGGACTGACATTTAGTATAACTTCACACTAAAAGCTGGGTGGTTTGTTGCTTGAGAGCTATGCTTCTCTTTCACCTTGTTATCTACTCTGTAGTACAATGTAAGATGAAAATGGTAAGGATAAAAAATGATTTCACGAGTTCTATGCCAAAGCACAGATGGGTGCCATAGTGAACTGACCTAAGAGTAGATTAACGCTGCATTATTTCCACCTAAATGAACCCTAGAAGATGGGCTCTGAAGCTCAGCTCCATCTTTGGACCTGTTTTGAGAAAGAAACAACAACCAAAAAAACCCCACTCCCCAGCCTGAAAAATAACTCAAGAAAAACATGCTCAAGCCTTCCTGAGAGTCGGCTGATAAAAAGCTGACTGCAGTTGAAGAGAAAACAGAAAGGATGAAATTCTATTATCTTCTAGTTATTCAACATCTTCCAGGCCCCATAACTCTTTAAGTCATACTAGTTACTGCTCAATAGCCGTAACACGTGGGATGAACAACTTTCCAGGCCGTCCGCGTTCAATAGAACAGAACAGATAACGGAATGGTTGCCTGAATTTAGAATTCTTCAATTTTTTAAAAAATATTTTATTTATTTATTTGACAGACAGAGATCACAAGTAGGCGGAGAGGCAGGCAGAGAGAGGAGGAAGCAGTCTCCCCGCCAAGCAGAGAGCCTGATGTGGGGCTCGATCCCAGGACCCTGGGATCATGACCTGAGCCAAAGGCAGAGGCTTTAACCCACTGAGCCACCCAGGCACCCCAAATTCTTCAATTTTTTAACCTAGATCTATCTAATATATTTTGCAAATAGCAGAGGCCGAAGGGATACCTTTTCACAGGAAAATCTCTACTGTCTCGTGTGTTTCTTAGGAGTTTCTACATTTGTATGGAGATGAGTGAGAGAGTCTGCTGCACAGGGCTACATAAACCAAAGACCAACACAGCAATCTCATATTCAACTTTTAGGTATCTCCTTCATAATTCACCAAATTCACCAAAAACCGTGCTGCACATTCGATACTTAATGTAGGTAAGTTTTAAAATGAAAATTCCTGATCTTAAAGACTCCACAAAAGGGCAAGCAGAGCAAACTGAGGCACCTAAGTCATACAGAAAATTATAAAGCCTATGCCTGTACCTTGCTTTTAAAACTATCAAGTAATTTGTTACAGGACAATATAAAGAAAGGTTGAAATTTTGGATAATAGATTAGGCTGCCCACGTTTGGATACTCCTCAAATGAAAGGACAGCTATTCTTATACTCTTAAAGAATCAGATGTATATATTTGTAGATTACTTTAGAAGAGTAGAGTTTACCTTCAAATGTTCAACTTTTTGAAAAAGTTAAAATTTCAATAAACAAAGTTTAAAACTTTGAAAAACACTGAGACTACAGCAGCATTTCTTTCCCAGATTTAATAAGAAACTCCTCAGGGGGGATTAAGCAATCGCTCTTTTAACTTTTTTAGTTGTTGAGAGTAGATTAAAAAAAATATGCAATTTCTCTAAGTTTTTTGGTTGCTGTAAAAATGGGAAATCACCTCAAATGAGTTCGTAGGTTAAAAAAAAAAAAGTCCAGTTGAATACACATAATATTAACATGTGTCAATTGGAATTCTGACTTTTTTTTTAAAAATGAGTGAATTCTTCTGCTAAAATAGCAAGCGGTCAATTTTGGTTAAGATTTTTGGGGGATATTAAAATACATGGACATCTATTTTTGTGTGGAAAAGCATTTTAAATTTTTCTATTACCTTAGGGTGAGAGGAAAGGGGAAAAAAATGAAAGTCTTCTGAAGAAAGTCTGTAATGATCAGTTTTCACCAGGAAGAGACAGGTAAAAGAACCATAGCAGAATAATTTGGGTTACACAGCATGAAGAAATTCCCTTATCTCACAATGCTTGATAAGATTATCACTCAAGGAAATCATAAATGTTACTGATATCATCAGTTGTTTATGAACAGAATACACAGGACTAAGATCACTCTAAGACACCACTTAAACCCAATCATAAGTTTCCAGAACTTGACATTCATTAGTCATAAACTCTTAGATATTCACCAACAGCAAGCAGCAGATGAATGGAATTATTAGCATTTAAGAAGTCCAAGGGGAAAAAAAAAGGATTAAGCCCCACTGAATGTTCTATATGAAAAATACTTTATCAAATAGTTTTATTGCTACAGATCCCTCTTTACAGAAAGTGATGTCCTAACACACTCCATTTTATTGGGATCAAATACATAATCCAGTTAGCTTTCTCCATTATCTTTGGACTATATCCCAAGTGCTACATTCTTTAAACATACCCAGCATTGCTCCTAACAAGGTATGTCTTACTCAAAAGTGAAAATTGTGTCAAAAAGATTCAAGTTTTAACATCAGATCCACAAATGTTCCTTAGTCACGAACCACAACATGGTGTCCAGACTAAAGGGCTTATTCCTCTCACACAGGATTCCAGATGGCTTGCACCCAGTAGCCAGTGAGCAAGAGCATGGCTTGAAATTAAGCACTGATCCTGCGATCCAATGGGAACTTTGGCTAATTTATTTACGCATTTGTATTTTATTACTAACTAGCTCTTTCAAGATATCCTGGAGAACAAGAGAAGTGCTCCCCAGATTGTCCTCTCCAAAGAAATACTTAATGCTCAAAAAATTAAAAATGCAAAATGGATAGCAAATCACCCTTCCAAAAAAAAAAAAAAAAAAGTAAAAGAAAAATGATCTAGCCATACTTATTTTACCTTTAAATGCGTATTAAAATATCTACATAGCCAGGTTGCCTCCCAGAGTCAGTGCTTATCTTGAGCACACTAAGCTTCAGAAATCAAGTGCTTATCACTGGAAAAGCAAGAATATAATTTGAAAGGAGGTATTCGTAGCATCTCTAATTATGGGTGTCCACAACCAAGGTCTTAAATGATTACCAGATACTACCGATTTCAGATGGGAAAGCCTTATATAACCCCTCACCTGCCTGAGAAAGAACCAGGGGCACAGAAAGTTATGAAAGCAGCTTAAGCACCTACCAGCATACAGCGTAGAAGAGCGCCAAGACCCAAGAAAAACTTACATGGTAACTTACATGGCGGTGGGGATAAGCCATTTCGATTTAAAGTGCCCCCCATTAACACAAAGTTCATCTCCTCAGCTGAACACTGAAAGACTTCAACATATCTGTCCTTCATGGTTTTTTTATGACACTTCTGTGCAGCCATAAATGCTCTGTCCGCAGACTTCATCTGGATAAAGGCATCTCCTGATGGGCGGCCCTGAGCGTGTGGGGGAAGAATAAAAACAAAAGGAGACTGTCTCCTTCAACAAGGAAATGGTTGCTTACAAAACATGCAAAGTGACAATCACCCACAGTACAGACATTTTAGCCACAAAATCTGGGTGACAAGTGTAGTCTACGGATATCTAACTTGCATTTTATCACCTAATCACCAGAACCACCCACAAAACTCTGGAGAGAGTTTTGAGAGCTCATAGCTGAAAACAATCCTTTCTCATTTCTGCTAATTAGTATCAGATTTGCAGGGTTTTGAAAGGGTCTCCTTAGAACTGGTTTCAAAGTATAGGACTGTAGATTGGGTTTTGACTTTCTGAAAAATCCAATTAAATTTTATTTGATTGACAAGTAGGAACACCAGATAAGAGTTTTATGTATGCTCCTACATGAAGCTGAATAAACCAGTGTTCTGTGTTGGCTCTCAGCTGTCCGTCACTGACCTACAAGATCCCTTTCCCTTCTCCCTGAAGCCTAGATTGGGATGTGGGCGTAGGAACAGAGAAAAGGGAGAAGGAAATGGGAACTGCAAAGCACAGTGAGGGTAGGTGAAAGCTGTATCATCAGCCTTGCTTACGAGTCCTCCTCTCACCTCTTCCCTGGCACCTCCACCTTAAACCTTAGCCAGACAGGTGTTAATAGACATTTCCTCTATTATAAATTGCTTGCTAAAAATCCTGTTTAAAACCAAGCTGACAGACCTCTGTTTCACAGAATCAGAACATGTTGGGTTTTCTTTAACATGGACATTTTATGGGGGAGAAAAAGACATGATCAGCTTTTAAGACTCCTTTCCTTTTTTTATGGATTTCTTTAAAAGTCTCTAAGGGACTATTTTGTGCAAATTATAACCATGCAAGTTACCATAAGAGTTACCATTTCAGGGAAATGAGGGATACCAGGGAAACCCAATCCAAGATGGAAACCTAACATCTTCAAGGTAGCTAAAAGCTTGTCCATCATTCAAGAAGTATTTTTCCCAAATGCAATCACAATAGGTCATCTGGGTCAATAACAGGCAAATATGTCCACGGTGGTTAATCAAAGAACAAAAATAGCCCCTAGATTATTAGAAATGGTGCTCAAAGAGAAACCAAACAATTTATTGGCAATGCTGAATTGTAGGGAAGTTTTCTTCAAAAGGACTCCCACCAGTGAAGCATGCTGAGAGGGTACATAGATTAAAAGTTGCAGAGTTTAATACGGACATGAGAGTTAGAACGAGCATGTGCTGGTGTGGAAAACCAAGCCAGGGACTCAGGAGGTTTGCTGGTTCCTCATACCCAGACTAGTAATTTAGAAAAATGTTGGTATTTTCAATACACACCTATATCCAACCCATAACGCTCAGAGAAAACTTAAAAATTAATGCAACCTTGCTTTTAAGAGTTCCAAAATTTTAATTGGACTCACTGTGGTTTACAGGTTTTTAAAAATTCTCCGCTCACCACAGCATACAATGCTGGTGACTTATTTAGCAAGTAATAGGATTAATTTCATTTAACCAAAAATCAGGAGACATCAAGACAGAGCTACTTTTTATATGCTTAGAATATATATTTGTATACCATTAGAATTTGGTTCTCCTTTGATGGAGGCTCCCCAACAATTCATTAACACGTTCAAGCATCTGTTATGATCACCTACTGTTTCAGGTGGTACAGATACAAATCCTAACTAAGTCTGTACTCTACTAAATATCACTTAATGTCACATATATAAAATAAGCGAGTTCTAACCAATCTATAAGTAAAAAAGAATCTGGACCACAGACACGCTCTTTGGTTTATATATGGTCTAAAATCACTTTCAAGCTACAACAGCGAAGCTCAGTGGGTGCAACAGTAAAAATGTCGTATTAGACAGATAATGTGTTTGTATTGTTCCTAAGACTATGGATAACCTGGTAGATACAAGTGATGGTGCAATCAGAGCTGAATTTAAATTACCATGCTGATGATAGCACTCTTTTCTTTCAGCATTCATCTGAAAGACCTCAGGCATCTACAGTTAAAGCTTTCCTTTAAGGAAAGGTATTCCTTTCAATACCACTGATGAATACCTGTACTTTTTTTTCTCTTTTTTAAACTGGAAGAGGGCCTTTGCCCCTCAGAACAAGCAAATCAGTTTTCTAGTAAATTACTCCTTACCTGGTGATTCAATACCATGTGAACCCCATGAGTTCGAATATCTGTGGAAAATTCCCCCAGAAAGTCCAGGATGTCCTCAATTGTGGCCGCATAGGGAAGACCTCGAAGGCGTATACAGTCTCTAACATTTGTAGGGGGCACAAATTGCTGAGGTAGTACTGGAATAATGGGAGGGGTTGGAAGTGGAATAAGAGGGGCCGAGGAGAACCGATTCAGGACCTGTACTCGAAGCAAAAGAGAAGTGATTTAGAGCCCTGCTCCTCCGATGCAATCTGCAAACCAGAACACAGCACTGTGGAGCTTGTTAGACATGCAGTGTCTCAGTTCTGCCCCAGACCTAGGAAACGTGAACCTACATTTTAACAAGAGCCCCAGATAATTCATAAACATATTCAAGCTTGAGACACTCCTATGGGGAAAGGGTTTCCTACTGTTCAGTGGGGGAAGGAGACCCCCCGCTTTTGTCAACTGCAGCCTGAGTCACATGCCACACACAACACAATGAGCTCCGATCAAGGACTGGTCTATTGGACAAGCATCTCATAGTCTCAGGACAAATATCCTGAGAAGTATGCTGCTTGTGTAACCCTCCGGACATATGGCTAAATGTGAACTTTTGTAGCAATCTATTAGATTTCATCTCATGAAGCACGGTGTTCCCCTTAATATTGTTATCACATTCTACCTCCAAACCCAAGCAAGAGAATGACACTGTAAAGGAACCACAGGTCAAACAGCGACTCTGGATTATACTAGAATACAATGCCACATTTATAACAATGTATAAAGCCCAAGACTGAATGGTTGGTAATGTAAGAATGAAAAAAACTATTTGGTGACCACAGAATAATCAGTCTTGATGTGAATTTGAGATAGTGGAAAGACAGAGCAACTTGACTGTTTTGTTTTAAAGTCCTGGAATTCCACTATCTTGAAAATGAATGAGAGGTTCATTATACTTAGGAGAATGGATTACTCCCAGGCAAAACTCTATTATAAAGTTCTGGTCTATTTTTATAAAAAATAAAAAATTGAAAAAATTATAAAGGGGCACCTGGGTGGCTCAACCGGTTAAGTGTCTGCCTTTGACTCAGGTCATGATCCCAGAGTCCTGGGATTGAGCCCTACATAGGGGATGAGGGAGGGTTCTCCTTCTCCCTCTTCCTTTGCCCCCCGCCTGCCCTCATTCATACTCATTCTTTCTCTCAAATAAATCTTTAAAAAATATATATAAGGTTCCAGTCTACTTTTGCCTTCGTATAGAACATACCTACCAGTTTATACTACTAGGAGGTCCTTGTGCAAACAGCATGTATGACAACCCTAAGTTTTCTGAACTTACTTCTGTAACCTTAATCATGCCATAAACTGAAAATACAGAATCAAAACCCTCCCCCAAACTGCCCTAATTTCCTCACTCCCACCCTGTTCAGTTGCTAAGTAAGAGGTAACAGAAATCAAAGAACAAATACAACACAGCCAAAGAAACCTAAGAGACAGCAAGATTTTAAGAAAAAAAAATTATATAAATAATCCAGACACAGCACAAACATTATGGAATGAACACGAACGGAAAATAAGTGTTGCTGTAGACAAACAGCACAGAAATGGTCAAGCACCTTCTGATACCTGCCAAACAGGAGATGAGCAGGGAGTTACAGAATGAAATGATTATTAGGAACAAAAAGATGACAGTGTAGAGCATGTGATTAAGCATTTCTTAAGTAAATCAGTAGGATGGGGGCTGGAATGGGAGTTCATCTATCACCCAAACCTCACTGCAGTGAGGTCACATAGCGGCAGCATACGCTATACCTAAACCAAATCAAAACACAGTAGCCGGGCGCCTGGGTGGCTCAGTGGGTTAAAGCCTCTGCCTTCGGCTCGGGTCATGATCCCAGGGTCCTGGGATCGAGCCCCATATCGGGCTCTCTGCTCAGCAGGGAGCCTGCTTCCTCCCCTCTCTCTCTGCCTGCCTCTCTGCCTACTTGTGATCTCTGTCTGTCAAATAAATAAATAAACAAAATCTTTAAAAAAAAAAAAACAACAACACAGTAGCCAAGGCCCCTGAAGTAGTCTGTTTTGGGCCAAGTTGCCATAAAACTGTTCTTCCAGTTAAAGATCTAAGATTTTATTTCCCCCCCCTCTGGTTTGGCACTGATGTGTTTAATGTTTGAAGCCTCAAGCATATTTAGCATATGTTAGAAATTCAGAATTTAGAATACTCATTTTTTTAAAGATTTTATTTCAGAGAGAGAGAGAGAGAAAGCATGAGAGGGGAGAGGGTCAGAGGGAGAAGCAGACTCCCCACGGAGCAGGGAACCTGATGTGGGACTCTATCCCAGGACTCCAGGATCATGACCTGAGCCGAAGGCAGTCGTCCAACCAACTCAGCCACCCAGGTACCCATATGATACTCATTTTCAACAAGGTACAGAATTATTTAAATTCTAAGGATGTTCACAGTTTAGGGTTCAAGAGCACTAGAGTACATCAGGATGCAGAACTAGCTTAAAATGTCATGTATGTTTATTCAAGGTATAAAAATCATGTCGGTATCCTACCAGGTGAGAGATTCTTTTCAACTCTGAGCAATTGTTTCAAATCACATACACAATGGGCTTTGCAGAAAGAAGCTAGACAAAATCATTTTATGAACTCACAGGAATGATAGTCAAGTCAGTGTCCTAAACTGCTTTTAAAAAATGAAATGTATCATTAAAGTTGCTCTATTCTACTAGGGGACCCAAACAGATTAAGCTGGAAGAGCCACATGTGAAGCAGACTGCATGATTTCAGATACAAAAGAAAAATGTAGAACCTTAAAGGTCCTTCAGCTGGTAATTCAAGAATACCCAAAAGGCTTGAAACCCTACAGATGGCTTTATGTCTGGATCATTTTGGGCCAACTGATTGTCCCACCTGTGCCTCAAAAACATTTCTGAATTCTGAGAGAGTAACAGGACAAAAGGACACTTTATACCATTACCAGCAGTATAGAACTGATCAGGCCTTTTGGGAAATAAATTTGGTAAGATATTAAAAACCTTAAAAGCTCACTCCATCCAGTTCTAAAGACGCAATCAGAAATTGAGAGTTTCATAAGCATGTTTATCTAGAAATTTCTTATAGATGAAAAAAGGCCAATTTAAATGTATAATAGATTTTCTCAGTAAATTATGTACGTAACATTAAAAATGAAATTTTTTAGACATGGTTAAACTTGCAAGATACATTGTTTTAAAAAAATATAAAATGTATCTATAGTAACAGTCTAATTACATAAAAACAAACACATTTTCTTTGGATGCATAGAAAATAACAGTGGCTATCTTCTAATCACAGAATGAAATTTTTCTAAATGCACCTATACTTTCTGTATTCTTTAAGTTTTAACACCATAATGTAGGGTTGTTCTTGGAAATAAACAGAAAATCACCCAGAGCCACCAAAATGCGCTTAAAAACCAACCTGCTGTACTTCAGCTGCTGTGCTCCTGAAGAGTTCAATGTATCTTTTACCCAACAAGTCCTTATGCTTCCTTAATGCATTCTGTGCATATTCTTCACAGGCAAAGAGGACAAAAGCATCCCCTGTTGGCCTACCATCTGGGTAAGTAACAAAGAGGATGCCTTCCTTCCCGCCAGTAATGGGGCAATGCTGTCCAAAGAAGGCCACCACTTCATCTGCTGTGGCTGTGAAAGGGAGCCCCCGCATGCGGACAATGACTTGATTTTCCTTGGAGAGAAACTGGGCTACCTCATTGGATGTACCTAGGGAACACAAATACCAGGAAGCATGGGGAGAAATGGTTAAGACATCAACTTCACCCAGCTTAAAATGGTAAAATTCTTGGCAATGTCTTGAGTTTATCATTAAAACTCATACTCCCACTGAATTCATGACAACATTCCAGGAATCGGTTTCTCTCCCAATAAATTCGAACCCTGGCCCCCCACAATTTCATAAAACACCTAACTTGGGAAGGTGGCCAGACAATTAAATCATGACCAATCACTGTACTCTTATGGAGAGGCAGTAAATCATCATGCTAGGTAAGAGCACAGGTCAAGGACCTAGAATGCCTGGGTCCAATCTTGACTTTGCCATTTACTAGGCTATGACTTTAGTCAAGTTTAACCTCTATATTTTAGTGTCCTCATCTGTAAAATGGGAGTAAAACTACCTACCTCATAGATTTATGATAATAAGTTACTACACACAAAGCACTTTGGCAATTTATTGTTTTCCTGATTACTTTTTATTAAGAAAGTTTCAAACGTAAGGGGAGTATAATGAACACGGCAGCCAGTTTTGAGATTCATTACCATTTTATCATCAAGCATTTTGTATAATATTGCCACATAGCAAATATTCAGAAGCATATCCTTCAAGCTCATATACTCAACATTTTCCTTTATTATTTTTAAGTAGCTCTATCACTAACATGGGGCTTGAACTCACAAACCCTAGATCAAGAGTTGCATGTTTTACCTACTGAGCCACCCAGATGCCCCCGTAACATTTTCCTTCAAGAAGCAAACTCTCATACTACCCACATACTATGAAATCCCAGGATTAATGCAGGAGTTAACTTTGCCATCTATCATGGAACCTCAGAACCATAGCAACTCCAAATATATTTCATCCCCAACCAATATCAAACATCACTTTATGATTTTGGAAGCAATCTTGAAGCTATACAAATTTGGAAGCCTTCATATCTAACGAATTAAGTGTCAAAACGGAAATATACCAGCAAATTGTGCAAACAAGATGTTTTTGCTACAAGTTCAACAGTTCCAGGGATTTTAACCAGGGCTATGTATTACCAAGATACAAATGTTCTCTACAGTTACGGTGAAAGTCACCCTAGCATATATTTGGCAATAGTATATTTTCAAAAGTCTTTTAGAAGGTCTACCTGCATTCTTAGATGTAGCTATCCTAATTTTAGAGGTATCCTAATGAGTGGCACTTACAGAGATACAAGAATATTCACTGCAACATATTTAGGGTGAAAAATTGGAAATGAGTTATAAATGTCCAACAGGGTGTTTAAAAAATGTATGATACATAATACTGTATATTAATTAACATTTAAGAAAATTTGGTTACATGGGAAAATATTCATAATACACTAAAAAGCTGTATAACAGCAATAGAAACTTACAAGATAGTTTTATGTATAGAAAAAAAAAAACCTTTCAAACCATAATTAACATTTATTATGCATCTGTTCCTTATAGGTTTTAAAGTAACAAATCACTCAATAACGAGATAAAAACAGTATCTGGTCCCATTTTTTTCTGACCTTATTACTGCAAACACTATGTACTCAAACATGTTAGAGCCAGAAAACTATCGTGTTCCTGGCCATTGAATGAGGAGTTACAGAAGCTTGAGAGAAAACCTACAAGCACATAGCCAACAATTCCAGGTATTCTGGTGAGGCTGTTTGAAAGTAGTTTTCAGACAATTTAACTTCTTTTAAGAACTACTCTCTCCCATTGTACATGACTTTAAAGGACCCTTTCACCTTTGTACGGTTTCATATATGTGTGTGTGTATATATATATGTATACACACACATATATATGTATATACATATATATATTATATATATATATATACACATACATTTTTTTTAAATTAAAAAGTCAACTCCTATGTTCTTTAGGTAATAAAAATTATTCACACCCCACTTATCTACCCTGGTATATAAATACATTTCAGATTCTTCTTAAGCCGCATTATATAAAAAGCACTCACCACCAGCAATTTTAAGAAAATCTTCACCTGTTGCTTTGTAAACCTAAGAAAAGAAAGAGAAAGTAAGTACAGTTTCTGAGCCTTCCAACATGAATACTCATTCAAGATGTCAAGGATCTCAGGGTGTGAGGACATACCTCAATGTACCGGGTCCCCATGTGATGTTTGTGCCTCTGTAATGCTAGATCCCTGTGTTCCTCGCTTACAAACCTAACCAGAGCTTCTCCATTCCTTCGACCCTGGGCATTCAGACAAAGTGCTGCACCTCCCCTTTGAAAAGGACAGATAGCAGTGGGGGGAAAAAAAGTACAGTGAGGAAAAATGATAGGACACCCATTATCCCTTTGGGATTACTAAGTAAAATAGAGATTAAAGAAAACCAACTTGGCAATGTTGAGTCCTTTGAAGAATCTTGCAATATCTTGATCTGAAGACTGCCACGGTAAACCCCGCGCACGGACTATGGTGTTGTCATCAATAAGCTCCATCTTGCTGCTGTGGGTCAAGCAAAACTTCATGTTGCCTCATTAGCCTTAGAGGATCTGACCTATTCCAAGCTATCACTTTCCTAGTTACATATAAGGTATCATTTGGTATCCAGACAGACTTGTAATACTGCCTGATTTATCTCATAACCTCAAAGATTACCTAGGCACAGTTCGAATTATTCTTTAGGTCGTTCACTATAGAAAGCCAAGCTGAGGTCACTCAGCAAACCATCCATCAGCTGAGCTGCTGCTTGCTGGGCATACACTCAAAAGGACCCAGGATCAGCTCATAGGAGGCAAAGTTCTCCCAATACCCTGATGGCCAGTAAATTCCCAGAACTAAGAAGGAAAGGTTTATATTTATTCTCAGATCCAGCCAGTATACCAGTGGAGTTGAAATCCAGTTTGACAGCAAAACTTAAGATATGCATAAAGCTGGCAATTAACCCACGTCAGGAATATATGCATGCAGTCAGGACTCTGCCATTAAAATATCTTCCCTATCAAACAGGGGAGCCATCACAGAGTGTTTATGGAAATGCACAGGAGTTGCCACACCTTAATGAGTCACTTGCAAATCACCTAGTATATATTTTGATGTCATTATATATTTATATTAATATTTATATATATTTATATAACATATTATTTATATTTAATATTATATATTTTGATGTTCTGTTCCTCCCATATTCTTATTTCCAGAAGTCCTAGGACACTTCCTAAATGAATCACTTTCTCCCCAACTAAACAGATCCAAAGTCTCTCTATAGGCAATGAAGTCAGAAGTTTCTGCTCACTTCAGGCACCAGGCAGTCTCAGGAATTCACTGCAGTGATTACAAGCAAACAGGTCTACCTGTGATCACAGAGATACCACCATTTCATACTTCTTACCACTTATTTCCTTTGCTTTAAAGTAGAAGCTGATAGAACATACTTTAAATTATCTTAGTAAAAATCTTGTGAACTCTTAAAGCCTACGATTTTTCCTTTGTAAGTTTTCCTGTGAGAGGATGAATAGTTCAGAGAGGCAAAAAGAAGCACAGACAGGATATCTAAGGGTCATAGTGACTGAAGTTGCAAGTATTAAGTCTCATTAAGTTTAACCCCCAACGTCCAAGCTCACTTTAAGATATAACCTTTTATAAATAACCTAATATTTAAAACATGGATAGCCAAAAGGTTTAGTGAAGTTATTGAAATACAAAGGGAGTTAAGTATCACAATATGAATAAAACAAAAGACTCCAATGGAATACCACTCTGACTTACCAAGTGCCACTTTCAAATTTGTAATTTACTCTCTCTGGATCTGAAAACCTGTGATCTAAAAATGAGAACACAGAAGTCATCATTTTAACTATTAGGGAGAGAAAGCTGCGGGAGGACATTCAAAAGTGTGTATGAGGTAAACACGGCAAGACCAAATTCTAGGTCCAAAACTGTTACAACAGCAATACTTACTATAAGGCTCAGAAATCATTGCTAGAATTATATTCCCCATATCTTCAACTTGAGAGGCTCCATACCGGGAGACTGAACTAGTCTTCTCAAAGTTTAAGCCTGGGATATTAAGTTAAGAAAACATTTTGAGGAAGTAAAATGAGGTGCTTCTAGCCCAAGATTAAACTCACACAGAGCCAACAAGCCAGGTAAAATGCATCTAAGGTTGCAAAGTATTTGAAATCACAGAATAGTTGCTTCCTGTCACTCTGGACTTCACCCATACTTCCTGGAGTCTCCAATTACCCTCTTGGGTAAATATATAGTAAAATGGCCCAAACAATTCTGTCCTGAGGCACTACCAATAATAGAATTTATTGAGTAGTAGCAAATGCATGAATACTAAACACTTTCATTTAGTGTCAAACCATGAAGTATACACCAGAATTAGTAAATTCCTTCACCCTATTACCTTTACAGCATATGCAAGGCAATGAATATGTGGACTGAAAGACATATAGTCAAGACCATGAGGTATCTATCAAATGGCTTTTTTAGGCTGTTTGAAAAAAGACACTTCATATTACTGATGACACTATTTCTACGATGCCACTTTTAGGGGGAACTTCCCTACTAGATTTTTGGAGCCCCTGTAGTATAGCTGTCTTAGATGGCAGCAAATGCTTGTCCTTTGAGAGTCAATTTGTAGAAACAATTCAAACACTCAGAGCTAACAATGGCCAATGTAGCTCTGGATCAAGTGAATACATGCTTTGGGTAAGCCAGGAAACAGGGCTTTTAAGAAATAGTGCCTTATGGGGTGCCTGGGTGGCTCAGTGGGTTGAGGCCTCTGCCTTCGGCTCAGGTCATGATCCCAGGGTCCTGGGATCAAGCCCCACATCGGGCTCTCTGCTCAGCGGGGAGCCTGCTTCCACCCTTCTCTCTCTGCCTGCCTCTCTGCCTAATTGTGATCTCTCTCTGTCAAATAAATAAATAAAATCTTGAAAGAAAGAAAGAAAGAAAGAGTGCCTTAAACTGTGATACAGGGTGAGACCAGAAAAGATTTCCATCAAGTTTTACAGATTTACCAGCTTTTTTTTTTTTTTAAAGATTTTATTTATTTATTTGACAGACAGAGATCACAAATAGGCTGAGAGAGAGGAGGAAGCAGGCTTCCTGAGAGCAGAGAGCCTGATGTGGGGCTCCATCCTAGGACCCTGGGATCATGACCTGAGCCGAAGGCAGAGGCTTTAACCCACTGAGCCACCCAGGCACCCCATTTACCATCTTTCTAAAATAAACTTTTATCTTTGTCAAGAAGTTAACAGCTACTACAATGGTTAATTTTGTTATTTTTAAGTTTCAATACTATAGTCACACTAGGTATTATGCATAAATTTGCGCAGATTTCATAATGCAGTGTGATGCGTATAATAGATAACACTACGCTACTCTGTCTTTTCTGGAGCTTAAAATGAAAACAGCCATCTGGTGGGTGGTTATTAGAATGCTTGCCTTTAGTTTTCTAACTGGTATTTTGTAATAAGGGTGAAAAATGAAGACAGACATTAAGTTCAAAGCACTACTTCACTGCAATCAAAGAGGATACAATGTTAAAACAGTTCAGAGAGCTCCATCCACAAAGTATCAAAACCAATCATCTAAAGAGCTAATTCAATGAGCAATATCCTTCTCCATTCAATCCAAAATCCCTTTTCATTTCTTTCCTACACACCCTCCCCTCCCCCTTCTTTCTCCACTAAGGAGATACTGTTTCTCACTATGCTGGACAATTTCACTCCTGCTGTCCCTCACCCAGCTACATTTCTCAGCCCTTAAACATACCACATGTAGAAATGCAGCCATATGTTCCTTGGCAAATTACTCAACCCCACTGAACTTCAGCTTATCTGAAAAGCCAAAACTGTGATAATCTCTGCCTCCCTGGGCATTTTTGTGAAGATTAAAGGAGATAAAACAAGTCCAGGGCACAAAGCAGGCATTATAAAAAGTGATGTCCTCCCCTTCTTCCTAGAGCCCTGGGGTGGCCAACTTTCATAACCCACACACTTTGAGGGTCATTCACCACATACTAATTTGTATACTAACAGGATAATAATCAAGCTGAAATGATAATTTCTGCACTTCCCCACCCCCCAGTCCAACCCTTTACATCATCTAGTGATGAAATAAATGCCCTGCCCACTGAGAGATTAGAGAAACAATCCCAGGAGATGCTCAAGCAACAAGGGCAATGATTATTGGGGGGCATTGCTGGCTCAGTCAGTAGAGCATGTGACTCGATTTCAGGGTTATAAGTTCAAGTCTTACAGTGGGTGTAGAGATTACTCAAAAATAGTCTTAGGGGTGCCTGGGTGGCTCAGTCAGTTAAGCGTCTGCCTTCAGGTCATGATCCCAGTGTCCTGGGATGGAGCCCTGCATAAATCTTAAAAAAAAAAAAAAAATCAAGTCTCAAAAAAAATAAATAAAATGAAATGATTATCCATGGAAAGTACACAATAAAGTATTAATCGAGTGGGTTTTTTTAAAAATTTTTTTTAAGATTTTATTTATTTATTTGACAGACAGAGATCACAAGTAGGCAGAGAGCCTGCTGGTTCCCCGGGGGCCACGAGGCTCGATCCCAGAACTCTGGGATCATGACCCAAGCTGAAGGCAGAGACTTTAACCCACTGAGCCACCCAGGCGCCCCTCGAGTGTTGTTTTCAAGGAATATGATGACAGGACAGAAAAACAAGAGTCAAATGATGAAAATACTTTGGGAAGACAACTGCCCTAAATTTTCTGGGAAGGCAGGGGTGGAGGTGGGAGGACTTTAAGAATCCTTACAGAACTAAGAAGGATTAGCTATGACTAGCCATAGTTTATCACACAAACTCTGCCAGTAAACGGTCCTCTGGAACGCTGCAATTCTAATAATGCCTTTAGCCTTGTCAGGGGCTAGGTACAATGGAGTCAAGAGAAAGGCATTCAAGAAATGGAGACCAATCCCATTGTATAAATCACTGTTTTTCAACCTTGCCACTACTGACCAATAGGCCAGATAATTCTTTGTTGAGGGTGAGGATGGGAGTGGTAGTCCTGAGTACTATAGGATTTTTACCAGCATACTGGCCTCTATCCACCTCAGTTCTGACTTAAAGTATCTCTGGGCAATGCCAAATGTCTCCGAATGGGAAAAAATCAACTCAGGTTGAGAACCACCAGCATAGGCTAAGAGTTCCCAATTGTTCCAACTTCACCCCTTACTATCTACTGAACCATCAGAAAAAGCACCTGTATACGAGACCATTATGGAAAAGATTTTCAAGAAAACTGGCCAAAGAAACACCACTTATGAACCCAGTTCAGTGCTGTGTCAAAACCCATATCAACAGACACACACACACAATCTAAATTATTGACCACCGGGCCCTTTACTCAAAGTTTGCTGACCTCTGGCCTAAAGGAAGAGATATCGTTTGGAGATGGCCAAAACCAGAATGCCACACAGGAATGTTTACCACGTCCTGTCCCCAAACAGAATATTGGAGGGAAATTAAGCTTTGGAGGAGTAGGAGGGAGAAAGTATATTCCACTCTAACCACTGTTTTCTCTCCTCTACACATAAGAGGTATCGAGCTTTCTCACCTTTGCTCAGGTAATTCCTCTATGAAGTTTATCTTCGTAATCCCTTAACCAAATGAGACCATAGGTAACTCCTACCCATCCATCACCAATACCTTTCTGGCTGCTCTAGGCTGCAACCATCAATTTAAGAGTTGATTAGATATTACTATTCCTATAAAATATTACTCTCTCAATGGTACTATACATTTCCTAAGCATGTAGATACTTCTGCTATCTACGACAGCACTTATCATTTCTCAGAATCTACTGACATAAATGATGGCATTAAACACCATTTCATGGCAAACACCATCTGTTTCCTTCTATTTTCACAGCAGCCCCACCAGGGAGATAATGGTAAAACCAAATGGATGAAGAAACCAGGATTTAGGTAAGTTCCGTAACTCGCCCAGGCTCCCAGCTGGTAGGTAAGAGCGGGAATTACAATACAGCTCTGATTTGACTAAGTGTATATAATTCCCTGCACCAAGATAAGAAGCTTTGCTTAATTCATTTTGATAATACTTTATCAGAAGATTTCTAAATGTATATATAAAAGTCAAGTGGAAAAGACTGAAAGTGGGGCGCCTGGGTGGCTCAGTGTGTTAAAGCCTCTGCCTTCTGCTCAGGTCTTGATCTCAGGGTCCTGGGATCGAGCCCCGCATTGGGCTCTCTGCCTACTTGTGATCTCTGTCAAATAAATAAATAAAATCTTAAAAAAAAAATTTAAAAAATTAAAAAGACAAAGTAAAGATGGAAAGTATCCTGTCTGGACAGACATGGATTAGTAGATAAAGAATTATTTACTGAATTCTGCTTTTAAAGTAGGAATATGTTCTAGACATTTGGCTAACTTGGTTCCACAGGACACGTCCCAACACGTTTCCCTTCAAGACATCACACACTAAGGATAAGCCGCTCTGAGCTCCTGACAACTTTCAAAAGTCACCCAACCTCCTGCATGCCCAAACCAAAACCAAAACTTACACACATTTACACACACACACACACACACACACACACACACATATCCTCTTCAGAAGGCATGTTCAATTCATAATCCTTACCAGAATTTAACATGAGTAACAAAGGAGGGTTAAAAAAAAAAAAGTTTAGTACCAATTCTTCCCCCTATCAATTTTAATTACATATTGAATGGCTTGCTGCACGTCTGATCTTGAGGGAAGGAAAGATGAGTCTATGCCTCCTGATTTATGGCTCATCACACAACTTACTCATTCTGCCCTCGAGGCAGCCACAACAGCACGAACAGGCTTAGCCAGCTTTACAGTGAGAAATGCCATGAGGAAATGAGAAAGGGTAAAGCCAGACATGGTGGGAACAACACTAACATCTGAAGCTACAATTGAGCAAAGTGCCACATTTATACCAAACTTAGAAGTCCAGACTTTGCCATTATTTGAATAGGAGGAACATTTCCTTAGTGCTTCCTTCAGTGAAACGATTTCAGGATTTAGCCCAAAATGTGTATTAGCTGAAGGTGAAATTTAGAAAGCAAGACTTTACAGAGTCCATTTATATGAGCTCACCATCTCAAAAATAAATAAATAAATAAATAAATAACCACCTTTAAACAAAGCTCGCCACTATTAGCTCATCCACTTAAAAAAGATGAGCATAAAAATGGACACATTTGATTATAAATTTTCACTTGTAAGTAACATCTTTTTTAAACTAAATCTGTAGTTTACATTAGGAGAATTACATATATAAAACAAATACATAGTGGAATGATTAAGTTTAAGCTCCATTATAACTGCATCCCAATTAAAAATTCTAACCCCGAGCCATTTTTCCCTGCCACAGACCCTTCAGCAGACAAATCTGTTTCCTCCCCTTCTACTCTGCTCTTTTATTTAAAATACAATGGCTTAATGGTCAGACATATTACAACAAAATGCCTATGCTAATGAACAAAGGGATAGCCAACAGCATATGGAAAGAGAGAAGTGGAATTAGTACCCCAAGGAAGAATTCAAGTCTCCTATAAGTATGTGCAGGAAAGAAGGGAAAGAAGTGATAAATCACCCTTAAATGACTTGCATAATTTAAAAAATTGATTCTCTAAATAACCTTCTGTATTTTAAAGTAAGCTCTGATATAAACAAATCAAGAATGCCACTATAAAATATAACTAGGAGTAAAGACAACAACAACTTTTTCATACTAGGAATAAAATGCTGGGGGGAAAAAAAAATCCAAAACCACAGTTTTAATTCTATTCCAAGAGGGCTTACTCCTTCTAAGAGGGAAAACAATAAGACCCATCCTAACAAATATTACCTCAGGAGATATTATTGTTAACAAAAAACAGAACTGACAAATCAATTATACTGTCAAAGAAATAAGACAGACTTACGTAATTCAATAAAAGAGTGAAAGTGAGTATTTTTACTTTAGGAAAAGACACCTGGGTGGGATAAGCAAATTAGGAAAGGGAGACTATGAGAACAAGTCTTCTCAGTCCTTCTAAAATAAACCAAAAAATTACCCTGAAATTCCCAAACTCACATTTTGAAATTATTTTATAACTCAGTGGGTTAAGCCTCTGCCTTCGGCTCATGATCTTGGGGTCCTGGGATCAGGTCCCACACTGGGCTCTCTGCTCAGCAAGGAGCCTGCCCCCCCCCACCCTCGCCTAACTCTGCCTACTTGTGATCTCTGTCAAATAAATAAATTTTTAAAAAAATTATTTTATAATTAAAATAAACCACAAAAAATTAACATAACTGAGTGCTGGCCAAGAATATACAATATTTCTAGTCACCCATTACAGACCACAAACCAGAGTATTTACAGATTTGGCTCATATCATGCCAACCTGATGCCAAAGATAGTTTCTTCCCCCCTCTAGCTAACAAGGTCAACTACTAACCTAGCTTAACTGTACACCTGAAGATATTTAAAATCCCTTTCATACGCAGAAAGGTACCAAGGAGGATTCAGCACTTCCCTCCCCTTTTTAAGCAAGGCAATGAAGGTTTATGCAATTGTAAAGGCCCCGTTCAGTTTATCAGAAGAAGTACGGAAGTGCAGAATTAACTACACATACAATTTTACAAATGGAAAGCAAAATTAACCTTGAAGATTAGCTGTACTAACACAGCTAATACTAAAGTGTTTTAGTGTACTAAAACACTTGATGTTTAAAAGGTCTATATCCAATCTCACTCAAAGTAAAAAAAAAAAAAAAAAGTCTTAAGTGTAAAATAGTTTAAATAAGTTCTTAAATCAGTAATCAAGTCCTTTTTAAGTCCTTGGAAGCTATTTTTCTTCATCTGAGGACCACCCCCCACCCCGGTAAAACTCAAAGGATCATAGTCAACACAGAAAAGTGTATGGCAGGCCAGGTACTGGCTAAGTGGTTGCATATAGTATCTTATTCCTTACAATAGGCATGCCCATTTTAAGATAGGGAAACTGAAGCTGAGGGGTACACTAAATTCACCCCCAATAAATCTGACTCCAAAGCTCCTGTTCTTAACCATTCTGCTGTTAAGGTTTTTGTCTTTTTTTTTTTTTTTTTAAGATTTTATTTATTCATGAGAGAGAGAGAGAGAGAGAGAGAGAAAGGCAGAGGCAGAGGGAGAAGCAGGCTCCCCGCTGAGCAGGGAACCTGAGGCGGGGCTCAATCCCAGGACCCTGGGATCACAACCTGAGCTGAAGGCAGATGCTTAACCCACTGAGCCACCCAGGCACCCATCTCCATCTTTAATATATGGGAAAAAATAGGCAAATGTCACTGTATTAGCACATGCACACACATAAATCCTTCACCCCATCAAGAAGTGGTGAGACAGACACACCCCTACTAACCCTTAGATGGGTGGACAGGAGTGGTTTAGTGATTGTTGCTTTCATCCTGACAGTGGAAAACTGCACTAGTGAAATGGTATTTGCTAATAATAAACAGCACATATGGATGGAACTGGATAAGAAATTTTACGAAGTTACTTCCTCTTTCTTGCTGAACAGTTCAGTATGTGCTCAGGAAATGGGAACGTAAACCTAGAAGGGACATAATCTATTATAAATAGCCAATCTCACCCTCAAATGGCTTTATAAATTCTAGAGTATTATCCCCTAGTTAAGGAGCATGATTTTTACATGAGAATGACTCTGGCTAAAGTGCTGGCACCTCTAGCTAAAACCTCTAAGTCTCAGTCTTCCCAGCTGTAAAAAGGGGGTGACACTCCTCCACTGGTTGTGAGGAGCCTGCTGGTGGCATACACGTAAGCACTTAACTCACAAACCTTCTTTTACATGCTTGCCCTACAAGGCCAGACTTTATTAAAAAGCTCTTATTAGGGACGCCCGGGTGGCTAAGTCATTAGGCGTCTGCTTTGGGCTCAGGTCACGATCCCAGGGTCCTGGGTTCAAGCCCCACATCAGGCTCCCTGTTCAGCAGAAGGCCTACTTCTTCCTCTCCCACTCCTCCTGCTTGTGTTTCCTCTCTCACTGTCTCTCTCTCAAATAAATAAAATCTTTAAAAAAAAAAAAGTTCTTATTAAAGGCTTGGCAAAGTAAAGTAAACACAATGGACAAGGTCTTGGTTAATGAGAATAAATTAGTTCATGAATAACAAAGCTAAGAAAATACAGGTTAAGAAACCGGGAGGAAGTAATTCCATCCACCATTGGGGAAAAAATAGGGTTGCTCTTTTTAAAAATGAATAAAAGAAGTCATTTATATAAACAGTCCCATAATAAAAATGTCTTTTTCACAGGAGAAAGCTTATATTAATTTCCTCTAAAAATCTAAGATAATCTCCCCACAACTGCACCCCAAAAAAATCAGAGGACTCAATTCCTATTTTCACACTCTTGCCACCTCACCTGATTCAATAAAAAGCCTACAAAATGCTTACCCACAGTTCACCTGCAAAATGAGGTCTTCTCTTCTGAGACTGCATACTTTAAAAGGCAAGTAGCAAAACTACAACTTGAAGAACTCAGAAAGGTTCAACACTAACACCAGAAGTGGTCTCAGAACCAAAACAAAGACAAAAGAGGGAAGTAAGTGCTAAAATAAGGACCAGCACTGTGTTCAAGAATTCCTAAACCCTTTATTTTATCAAAGTAGTCCTACTTTTTCATTTACACTGCTCCTGGTACTTTGCAAAGCTTTCCTGTAGGACACCGGAGAAAACGCAAGTAACTTTCCCAGGAAAGTGAAGCTGGATATTCCCTTACTTGTTCCTTTCCAAGGGCTGGCAAGAGCCTCTCCCTCCCCTGGTTTACCTGGTTGGACAGGTAATCCCTCAGGAGCAAATGACTCCCCATCTACTTGGCAAAACCATCAAGGATGTGTAATGACCATCTTTAGGTTTCCAAATTCAGTGTCATTTCCATACGAGAAAGGGAAATACTTAGTGATCTGAAAGAACACAACTCTTCAGACATTGTGGAAAGCCTCTGCATAGATAAGGACAAGTACATAGTCAAATCTGGTATGATTGTTTTTGACCTGAGAACTTAGGTGGCCCAGTAAAGCCAATAATGTTTCCTCCCAATAGGAGTCATAAAATAACTGATCATAGCTTCAGTGTAAAAAAAAACCACTGTCAGGAAAGCTTAAGATTTCTTACCTATTGTTATTTTTTGAAACGGTATTTATTTGACAAAGAGAGAGAAAGTGAGCACAAGCAGGTGGAGTAGCAGGTAGAGGGAGAGGGAGAAGCAGGCTCCCAGCTGAGCAAAGAGCCCACTGTGGGGCTCAATCCCAGGACCCTAGGATCATGATCTGAGCCGGAGGCAGTCGCTTAACCAACTGAGCCACCCAGGCGCACCAGATTTCTTACCTGTTAAATGGTAAGGAAATATGCGGATAGAACATTAATAAAAACAGTTAAGATTAAAATTCTACTTTCTAACTGGGAAGAAAACTAAAAACCTAAGACTTTTCCAATGTAAGCCCAAAGAAAGTAGGATATAATCAAGATTTTTAAGAAATAGAAAATACCCTAGTTATTCCAATGAATGCATTACAAGATGGCCATGAACTTCTTCATATTTCAAGTGCCCTGTGTCTGAATTGGAGCCCAAGTTAGCTTTATTCACAATTCATTTGTTTACTATAGTCAAATTATTTCTGATTTTCATCTTCATGGAACTTGAAAAAAGAACCACCAACAAGGGGCACCTGGGTGGTTCAGTCATTAGGCGTCTGCCTTTGGCTTGGGTCATGGTCCCAGGGTCCTGGGATTGAGTCCCACATCAGGCTCCCAAGGAGCCTGATTCTCTCCCTTCCTCTGCCCTTACTCCTGGTCATGCTCTCTCTCTCTCGAATAAATAAATTTTAGAGCTAGGATTAAAGTGAATGACAAAAAATAATCAGCAAAGCATCCTATTTCTTCACTTAAATGTCAGATAGTTCAATTTTTTATTTAAAAAAATTACTATATACTGGTATGTAGGTAATAAAGTACAAACCAAGTAAAAAGTCCAGATTACCACACTGATAATGTTTACTAATAACCCCAAATTTTATATACATGAAGGTCTCAAGAAGAAACCAAGGGGAAAAAAGAAAACAGATGAACTTCTGGTAAGTTTTCCCTGAACTGTCAATACATTGAGAAACCTGAAAAACCCAAACATAATAACCTCTTGCTTATAGCTAGGGAAACTTACTAGCATGTGACCTATCATCACTAGGGGAAGATTGTCTTTGCCAAAAGAGGATACTGAATAGTCAAAAATAAACAGTTCTTAATATACTGCCTTTTTTACTCAAATTGTCTTTTTCTAAATTAGATAACTTTAAATTAGACTTTCATCTTTTTTTTTTTTTAACAGACTTCTTTGGTTCTCTATTTTGTCTACCTTAGACTTCCCAGACTCCATATCTATGAGCAAGTTATATTTCTGTTGTTTAAGCCACATAGTCTAATATATTTGTTATGGTAGTCCTAGCAGACTAGTATCACTTTCAAACCAACAGAACAATTAGTAACAATTTTTCCACTGTCCCAAACTTTTTAATTCTTACAAGAATTCCCTTAAAATAAACGTACTGCATGCCTACCTCCCAGCACTAGTGGTAACGTGAAAGCAAATTTCTAGCTAACTACTTCTAGAAAGAAGGCAGATACAATGGGTTTTCCCTGCTTATAAGGGGTTAGGAAAAACATGCAAACATTTTCCAATCAGGAAGTGAAATTTTGAAATAAAATAAAAATCAGGCTTTAACTCTTGAAAAGAATGAAAAAAGAAAAAGAATAAACATCTACAACCCATTAAGTTCCTGAAAGTAACTTAAATCTGACTTCAAGTTGGCTCTCATAGTGGCTTTGGGTCAGTTGCCCAACTCTTCTATTACTCAATTTCACATCTGATGTTAGCACATGACTACTTATTAGTTAGCACTTTAAAGTCTTACTGGATGAAAGATGATGGGTCAGTCATGACTACAAGATTTGTGATTATAAAATTTACTTTTACAATACACAGTGCATCAAAGATACAATCTTGGTAATGAAAGAATGGGGGGTAAAGTCCCAACATCATTTTATCATCTCAAAAGATGACTTATTATCATCACCACAATCTCAGATGTATTTGAGAAACCCAAGAAGGGTTAAAAAGGGTACCAATGTTTGTAAAGGTGCACCTGGGTGGCTCCCGCAGTTAAGCATCTGCCTTTGGGTCAGGTCATGATCCCAGGGTCCTGGGATTGAGTTCCGCATCAGACTCCCTGCTCCGCAGGGAGCCTGCTTCTCCCTCTAACCCTTCCCACTGCTTGTGCTCTCTCTCACACATACTGCCAAATAAATAAATAAAATCTTTATATATATATATATAAATATAAAGATATATATATAAAGATATGTTTGTAAAGAGCAAATACCGCTACTTAAAAAAAAAATTCTCATCCATTCAAAAGATGTAGAATTCCTAAAACCAAGATAATCAAGAACAAGTGGCCTTAGAATCAGTATCAAAGGTAGTCTTCCCATTCTTCAACCAAAAAAATCCAGACACTCCCAATAATGTGAACCTGAATTCTATTTTATATGTGCTCAGCTCATAAAAATCCAATTCTAGGTCCATCTAACTAAATCAGTATTCAAATTCAGTAAATCATAACTACTTCGAGAAAGTTGCCTGTAATTATACTATTAGTTCTTCCTAGTACAATAAATTTTGGAGAAGTAAATTTCGTTCATACACTAACAAAGTTAAAAGTATTTTAGGGGTGGGGTGCCTGGGTGGCTCAGTCGGTTAAGCGACTGACTCTTGATCTCAGCTTAGGTCATCATCTCAGGGTTGTGAGATGCAGCCCTACATCTGGCTCTGCACTCAGTCAGGAGTCGGCTTGAGATCCTCTCTTGCCCTCTTCCTCTGCTCCTACCCCTGCTCACACACGCTCTCTCAAATAAATGTCTTTTTATTAAAAATAAATCTTAAAAAAAAAATTTTAGATGTGCCTGAGTGGCTCAGTTGGTTGAACCTCCAACTCTTGGTTTTGGTATGGTTCATGATGTCATGGTCATGGGATTAAGCCTTGCATAGGCTCCCTGCTCTGTAGGGAGTCTGCTGAAGATTCTCTCCCTCTGCCCCTCCCCCCACCCTCATGCTCGTCGCAAGCTATAGCTCTCAAATAAGTAAATCTTTTTAAAAATACTTTAAACTTTCTTGAATTGCCATTTTATCCAGAGCTACCTTTGCAAATGATTCTTGGGTAATCACTTAAAGGATACACTCTGTCATTGCTGCAACATCCAGTTTATCAATATCAGGTGAACCAGGACAACACTTCTTGAATTCTTTTCGAAGGTCAAAAAAGGAATAGAAGCATTCAGGCAATAATACATTCTGAGGAAGGACAAAAGTAGACACTGTTAACTAGATGAATTTAGTTCAATGCTTCTCTAATAATTAGAAACCTAAGAACTTAATGGCAGTATATTTTACCACAACTGAATTTTTAAAATCAAATATAAGAGTGACTTTATTTTCTGGTACAGTATTACATCCTATATACAAGTGTCATGGAAAAAATACCTTATTTTAAGATAACAGATTACATTTGTGTTCCATATGCATTCCATTTAAAACACTTTTGAAGTTATAATACATTTGGGCTGTCATGTATTTTCTGAGTGATAAAACTACACTCTTTTCAACCATAATCATTTCAGACCACCAGTATTTTCAGGCAGCAATATTAGCCCTTTTAGTTCTCATAAAGATGCCTTTGTTTACAGTATCTACCTAGACATAGGACTCAGTTACAAAACACAGTATTTTTAAATACTGGTTTCATATAATAAATATTTTCTGTACTGAAATCAGAATAAGATAGTAAATTCCTGATTGCCTAAAAAAGGATGATTTTTGTGCCAAGTTATAGTCCCACGTTAGCTTTCCTGGCCAAGATTCTGGCTATACCCAAGGAACTCAAATTAGACTTTTTTTTTTTTTTTTTTTTTTTTTTAAGGAAAGAAAAGAAAAATCACAATCTCAAAAGCATGGGAGAAATAGTTACCTGCTGTTCTTAGCTACTAGCACCACTCTTGTGGTTATTAAGCTAGTTCAACTGTCTGGGAAAATACTATACACTATTATGTTTTTGTTTCCCCTGGGGTAGGGGAACCCACGTTGAATAGCTTTGAAAGATGATTTTTTTAAAAACTGAACTTAGAGGGGCACCTGGGTGGCTCAGTGGGTTAAGCCTCTGCCTTCGGCTCAGGTCATGATCTCAAGGTCCTGGGACCGAGCCCTGCATTGGGCTCTCTGCTCAGCAGGGAGCCTGCTTCCTCTATTTTCTCTCTGCCTACTTGTGATCTGCCTGTCAAATAAATAAATAAAATCTTAAAAAAAAAACAAAACTGAACTTAGATTTTTCTTACAATGTCAAAATAGTTTCTCTTCACTCACTGGGAATTTCTACTCATTTACTCATTAGAAACTCAAGGAAATAAAGACTTTTCAGTGTTTGGAACCTATATAACATTTATGCAATGATTTCTCTTTCTATCCAGATTTCCTAACTGGGTTCTATTAGATATAGACCTGCTCCTGCTGTATTTAAAATAGGTATCAGGGCACTGGCTGGCTCAGTCAGTAAAGCATGTGACTCTTGATCTCAGGGTTATGAGTTCCAGCCCCATGTTGGGTGTAGGAATTACTACAAAATCTTTCAAAAATAAATAAATGAAATAGGTATCATTGTACCACGGTCAGTTTCTTAAAACAGTTACTAAGAAAATGGTGGATCAAGATTACCTACAAGAATGTTCATTTAAAAGCTAATGATGATGAGAATAACTTACATGTTCAAAAATAAAAGATTAAATAGTCGTATTCACTTAAAATACAGACATTTAAGTCTTTAAAGAGATACTGTTGTTATACTAAACTATAAAGTAGGCTAAAAAGTGTGGTATGAATGCTCTTTGTAAAAATGGGCTTTTCTACAAATACCTGGAAGAATATTTTCAAATATATTCATATTAGAGAAAAACAATATAGTTTTCTGAATGGCAAGAGTATTTTATGATTTTCTCTATTTTTTTAAATAAACAGAATTACCTTATGATACTAAATTACTTTAAGAATACTAATTGTTGGGGCGCCTGGGTGGCTCAGTGGGTTGAAGCCTCTGCCTTCGGCTCGGGTCGTGATCTCAGGGTCCTGGGATCGGGCCCCGCATCCGGCTCTCTGCTCTGCGGGGAGTCTGCTTCCCTCTCTCTCTGCCTGCCTCTCTGCCTACTTGTGATCTCTCTCTGTCAAATAAATAAATAAAATCTTAAAAAAAAAAAAAAAAGAATACTAATTGTTTTAGGTTTCTTTATCTAAATCCTAGCAGAAATGACTCAGAAAAATGTCTCAATTATTCTCTGGAGGTTTCCCCACATTTAAAGCACTCTATCTGAAATAAAACAGCTGTTTCCCCTCAGCACAACAGAAAAAGGATTAAGTTTTATCCCTCTCTATAGGAGTTTGAGGGGAAGAAAGATATCCTCATATATCTATTTCTGGATCAAGGGTATAGCAATTGATCTAGCATCTATTAATGAAAACCACTGCCCCCTTTTAATTGAATAATTACTAAAGTTGCTATAAAAGGAGTGGTTTCTCGACTCTTAAGATAGAGGAACTTGAATTTCTCTTTCAGACTTTTGAAACTGTCATTACATATTTAATCTGTATCTTTCCATTTCTTCCCTAGTGAGGTAAAAAGAAAAATTTGCACTGCCTAGCCACTATACTTGTGACATCAACGTCAGTCTAAACCTTTCTTTGAACACTTGCCTCATCTACTTTCTTTAAAAAAATATTTCACTTCATCTTTTCAAGTTCAGTATTTGCCTACCACAATAAAAAGTTACAGCTCAAACTAATTAAGTTGATAAGATCAACTATATTAGCAATGATTGGCTACACTGGGTCTGCCCTCTACACTCTCCATTTTCCCTCAGCCCCTCAGTATTCTTCCCAGGGAGAGAAATCACGTATCTACAGTTAGGCTGTATTTTTCTCACCCTATATGCTTTTCCGTATCAGAAAGACCAGCAAAGGTAAAAGATGAGGCTGAACCTACTGTTATGATACAAAATTTAATCAGTTTTGAACATTTACTTTAAGTCAAAGTGCAGTATGCTATAATTAATGTTTCACTGGTTATATGGCTCTCTTTACACAGTACAAAGCTCTTAAATGAAATCAGTTACAATTAAAAGGGTTTAATTCAACCTTATTCTTTGCTCCTTCCTAAGATAAAGCATTTTCCACACAGATGAAAATACCACAATGTCTTAAAATTTAAAAGTAAATGTTTTCTCCTGCTTACTGCTGTTCATTTAAAAAAGTCAAAAATTCAGCTAATATACTTTGGAAAAGGGAGAATGTTAACCATCTCAAAAACTTAACATAAACAAAAAGAGAAAGTTTTATTAAGACATCAGAGAGTATCTATAAAATTACTGCTATGTCAAACACCTCTACTGAAGGGTCATGAATTTTCTTTTTTGCAGTAAAATACACATAGCATGGTATTTACCATTTTAACAGGTAAGTGTACAGTTCAGTGGCATTAAGTACTTTCACATTGTTGTGAAACCAACACCACCCTTCCTTTGTCACCTTCTCAAGCTGAAATTTTGCCATCAAATAGTAAATCCCGACAGGCATCTTTTTAAAAATGGAGAAACTAGGATAAACCATTAAAAAAAGAAAAGGGAAAAAAAAAAAAAAAAAAGCCTCCAGTCACCCCCAAAGGTCCAAACATTCTGAGAAGCCAGCACTCTTACCTTCTTGGAAGCCTCAGGATGCAGGATTTGTCTGACATGCAGCTGCCCATCAGTACAGAGACAGAAGGAGGTTCCAACCCCAATATTCAGTTCATTGCTTACTGACTGGTTAAACTGAAAACAAGACACAGGGAGGCAACTGATGCAGGAATTCCAAACTCTGGCAAAGTGGCCCCACGTGCTGATAACCAAGTAAAACCAAAAGGCCATATAAGGGGACACCAGTGCTGGAGCAATGTTAGAAAGGCTACTATCTAGACTCCTTTAGATAGGAAAGCTTTCCAATCAACCCACATTTCACAGACAGGACAATTTAGTATATACATTCTTCCTTCCATCCCCTCTCCTATTTTTGCAATAAATCCACATTCAAGACTTTTTAAGTCGGGTCTCATTTCATCAGCAGGTTGCCTTCAGATTACATCATTCCCTGGTGTTACTTTATGTTTGGATGTGTTGAGATTAAGAAAGATGCCAGTTTATGATAAACAAATGTGGTTAATGGGTATAAGGACCTCTGGAAAGTCTGGCAACACGTTTCCTGGAACAGAACCCCAAAATGGTAACTTACCCCTATTAATTCGCACCTTGTGTGCTAGGGCAGGGCCTTGAGAGCTCTGACCCTCACCTGCGCACAAGTGTGTAGCGCCCCGCTCTATCCCTGATCCAGGACGGGTCAGAACCAGGAAGCAGCCGGTTTTTGGGTCACCTCAATTCCATTAAGAGGATTCCACCAGTTTCACAGTGACCCAACGAGCAGCCCTACATGTTCCGGCCTGCAAACCCTCCCCGGCGGTACGACCAAGGCCACTGAAGAAGAAAGAAGGCAACCAGAACCCGGCCTGTCCTAGTCCAGAAGCATGAAACCAAGTAGGCACCCTCAGGTCCCCACCAAACTGGGTCAACTCTAGTACGCCGCGCGGGGACCACCCGCTCCTCTACACCACAGCCACAGCGCCCTCTGTCCTAAAGCTGAACCACATATCCAAACCCCCTCAAAGATCAGGAGCTTCTGGGGTCTAGCCCTGGGGATTGGGGCGCTAAGATTCAAACTCCGCTTATCATTCAATTGGTAAAACCCGACTGATTCCGAGACCCCAGGAACATCTCGAGAACTAGGAACTTTAGGCCCACGAACTAGGCGCTGGGAAACTTGGAGGAGCAGCGACCTCCTCCCAAAAGGTCCACCCGGGCCCCCAGGCCCGGTTTCCACCCACGCGGCCGGGCGTCTCGCCACCCTCCCCGGGGATGCGCGTGGACCCGCCGGCAAGGGCGTGGGACCTGGTATGGCTGCCTTGTGGGGTGGGGGGGGGGGGCACCTGAGCGGCCTGCATAAGGGTGGGGGGCACGGCCCAGGGCTGTCACCTGTCGGAGGGCTTGGTCCAACTGAGGAGCGGAGGACAGACTTTCCGCGTCGATCTTAGTTTCTTCTTTACAATCCTCCGTCAGCTCCAACTGATCCGGTCTAACTAGTACTTCATGCAACTGTCCCACCTCCAGAGGGGAAAGAAGCTGGGGTCAGTTTTCCCCTTCCTCAATTTGGAAGCCTCCATATTCACCCTCCTCCTTCTCTCCCTGCCCCGGTGGCCGGCGCCTCTCGTGGGGTCTGGCCGCAGAATCAAAGCTCACTTGTCGCGAGCGGCTCCAGTGGCAGAGAGGTCGGCACGGCCCTGCCTCCGGCCCCACCCCCACCCGGATCAGGTCGGAAAGGCCCTGGAAGTGGGAACCCGGGCTCCAGGGATTCCACCCCGGCTCCGCGGGGCGTCCCCAGACGGGCAGAGAACCTGGCTCGGCTGCGCCCGGCCTCCCCACCTGAACCAGATTTCGAATTAGTGAAACGGTTCCAAAGCCGGTGGCCACTGCGTTTGGTTTTACTCTGGATTCCGTAGGCCTCGGGTCCCGCCTCACAAGTGGCCAAACAAGAACACTTGTTTACCGACTCCCCAAACTTCTACAACAAACTTCTTGCCCCATTCCTATCATTTGGACAGGAACCTGGAGAAATACCTTCTTGTTGGCCAGATCCACGACTTTCCACAACAGCAGGATCAGCTCCTTCTCATCCGAGCCCAGCTTGGCCCCGGTGGCCCCAGCAGTGATCCCAAAAAGCACCACCAAGTAATCCGGAGACGCCGTCATGACGATAGGTGGGGAGGGGGAGAGGGGGGTTGGGAGGCGGTGAAGTGGGGTGGAAGTGAGAACGAGAAAACCTGTGCTAAAAATCTCTTCTAAGAGAAAAAGAAAGGGTGCCCACCCCCCCTCCTCGCCGCCGCTGGTGCAAAAGGCGGCAACCTACCACCCAAGCCCACACCTGGCCGGTGCTCCCCACCCTGGGTTGCAAGGGGGGTGGGAAGGAGGGCGCCGGAGGCCTGCCCTTTTTGTATACAATGGCCGGTGCGTCTATGCAAAAAGCCAGGAGCAGGGCTGCACCCCGGGTGGAGCGCGCAATGGCTGAAAGCTTTTCTGTTTTGGGATGTGGCTCTACCTGCCCGCCCCTTCCCCCTCCCCCACGTGGTGCAGGTAAGAGACACCTGGCGGCGCCGGCCCATTGGCTCCTTCAAACCACGACGTGGCAGCGGTGGGGGAGGAGGCCGCCTGGGGAAAGGGGAAGAGGGGGCGGGAGACAATGGCTGGATGAATGGAGAGGGGAGGGCGAGAAAGAAGGAGGGGGGAGACGTGAGGGGCGGGGAAGAGGCGATTGCCACCTGAAGGGTAGCCCAGGCCAGACGGGAAAAGGGTGAGGGGTGAAAGGCG